>NC_079196.1:104417045-104722702 GCF_029499605.1 Hyla sarda | reverse complement strand
GGACCGCGGCGATCAGACATCTTATCCCATATCCTTTGGATAGGGGATAAGATGTCTAGGGGCGGAATACCCCTTTAAGTGACTGATAACATAGTTAAAAGTCCTTACAGTCATTGTGGTTGCGATTAGACACTATGCTAGATTGCTGCTGTACTAGATCGATATCCCTGTTACAGCTGATTGCGGAATTGCATCATCTGCGTTGCTGTACTATTACGTTGCCCACATTGCTGTTGTTCTTGATGTCTACTCAGAATGATTTTTGTCACTGTTCTTATCTTTCTGTTTTGAAAACTAATAAAATCTTTTACTTTGGAAAAAAAATATGTTAAAGGGGTACTCCACTGCTCAGCGTTTGGAACAAACTTGTGACGACATAGCCCCGCCCCCATGATGTCACATCCCCCCCCCTCAATGCAAGGTTATGGGAGGTGGCGTGACGGCAAACGCTGAGCAGCGGAGTACCCCTTTAAATCTAGGCTCTAGACAATAAAGTCCTGCGGGGTCCACTGATGCTTACTGGAGTGGTCAGACATTTAAGAGTTGAGTTATTGTTTGTTTCTCTAGTTCATAACATTTCCTGTAGCTACAATAATTTCTTCAACTGTTGGACAACCCATTTAAAGATTAATAGTCACACCAGGCAATTCCTTTGGTTTAACAACCCCACACACCCCCTAGGGTCAGCGCATGACATTAAGAAATATAGGCATATAAAACATGTGTTCCAAATGGTCATCCCCTTCAAGGCATTACAGTTACTGACACATTATTTGTCAACTAGAAATCTCTGAATCGCTGAAAATTATTTCCTGTAGAATTTCACAGTGCCTGACTTTGCAAGGCAACATGTTCATGTTCAGTAGTCATTTTACCAAGCACTTCTGTATTACAACATTCTCATTGAAATGCACTCCAGCTCAGGGCTGTGCAAAGTATACATAAAACACAAGCACATTTGCATTAAAATCGGAGCAGCCAGAGACCATACATTTGAGAAGTAAAATCTATTTATCTACTCTATCTTTATTTCTGATAACCCAGCTGTGAAATTATAACACCTATGATTAATTCTAAGTAAGGAATGATCAGTGACCAGTAGCTGGAAAGCAATTAATACTACAAAACTACTAAGCTGGAGAGACAGTCCTTTATGAAAGCTTTAACCCCTTAAGGACCAAGCCCATTTTAACCTTAAAGACCAGGCCAAATGTATTATTGCGTTTTCGTTTTTTCCTCCTCACCTTCTAAAATCCCTAACTCTTTTATATTTCCATCTACAGACCCATATAAGGGCTTGTTTTTTGCGCGAACAATTGTAATTTGTAATGAAACCTCTCATTTTACCATAAAATGTACAGCGAATCCAAAAAAATAAAAGGAAGGAAAAAAACAAAATTTGGCACATTTTGGAGGGTTTCATTTTCACACTGTACACTTTAAGGTAAAAATGACATGTGTTCTTTATTCTGTGGGTCAATACGATTAAAATGAAACCCATGACTAGATACTTATATTTTTGTACCGTTTAAAAAAAATCTAAAACTTTTTGTACAAAATCATTAATCTAAAATTGCCCTATTTTGACCAGCTATAACTTTTTATTTTTTCTGTATATAGGGCGGTATGAGGGCTCATTTTTTGCGCCGTTATCTGTACTGTTTATCGATACCACATTTGCCTATATAAAACTTTTAGATAATTTTTATAAATTTTTTGGGGGAATAATTTTATTTTGAACATTTATGCCATTCACCATAAGGGATCATTAACATTATATTTTGATAATTCAGACATTTACACATGTGGCAATACCAAATATGTTTATTAAAAAAAAAATTACTTTTTGGAGGGTAAAATGGGAAAAACTGACAATTTTCCATTTTTATTGGGGATGGGGATTTTTCATTTTTGTTTAACTTTGTTTTATATATATATATTTTTTTACACTTTTTATGTCCTCATAGGGGACTATCTATAGCAATCATTTGATTGCTAATATTGTTCAGTGCTATGCACAGAGCATAGCACTGATCAGTATTATCGGCTATCTATTATCTGCTCTTGTCTGCTTGATCTCAGAGCAGGAGACGCCGAAAGATGGACGGAGGCAGGAGAGGGTACCTCCGTCCGCCATTAGAGATGATCGGATCCCCACGGCAGTACTGCAGGCGATCTGATCATCTATTTTAACATGCGTATTGCCGCAGATGCCGTGATCTGTACTGATCACGGCATTTGAGGGGTTAATGGCGGATATCCCCATGATTGCGGATGTTGGCCATAGCGGTGGGTCCCCGGCTGCTGCTCCGCACCGATGCTCGTGGTCATAAACAGGAGGTAAATGTATGTCCTGGTGCACAAAGTACCGCCAAACCAGGAAGCACATTTATATCCGTGGTCATTAAGGGGTCAAAGGCATGTCGGCTCTTCGATGCTAAGAAAAAAAAAAATAACACGATGGAGGAAAAAAAACCTAACAATAATAAAATAAAACTGCTGCAAACTTCAATGGATTAAGTCACTGAGGTAGCTGGAAGTTCTGTGAATTTAAATTCTACACAGAGGCCCTATTTAGTTTAGTGTAGAGAAAAATGTTAAGTGATAAATAATATTGTTTATAATAGCATGATAAAATAAAATTTGGACAAATCCAGTATCCTGCAAACTGCAATGCATACTTTATGCATAAAAAATTACTATTATCAACCAGCTGGGGAGAAATATGAATCCCAAGTATTCTGTTAACTATAATTTGAATAAAATATTTCAGTGGAAGTTTCTTTCAAAGATTCTTCAGAATATCCCTTTAACATTTGACTGCTTCGGTGCAATGCATGTCAATGATACTTTAATAAGTATCAATGACTAACTTTATTGCATATTGCAATATACAACAATATATCAGATGATATAATAACCTCTGGGTGATTGCCTGAGCACAGAAGCTGGGTTTCCACTATAAAAGCCAGGATAAGGTTAAAGGGGTTATCCAGAAATGCAAAAACAGAGCAACTTACTTTCAAAAAACACTCCGTCTGTCTGTCTCCAGGTTGGGTGTGGTTCTGCAGCTTAGTCCCATTTAAGTGAATGGAGCCAAGTTGTAAAACCACACCCAACCTGGAGACAGACAGGGAGCGGCATTTGAAATAAATTAGCTGTGGTTTTTCTATTGCTGGATAACCCCTTTAAGCCTATAGATGCAGAGGTTACCATAGCATCTAAGGTGTTGGAGGCATTGCCTAAATGAAAGTCTGTCACTGATGCACAGAAAGGCAGTAATGCTTTGAAATAATAAACTTCAAAGCATCATATAAGCATCTAAGTAATTGTTGTTTCTACATCATAAGATGACAAAGAACAGAAAATGTATTTTAATAAAAGTAAACAAAAAAAAAAAAACTAATCTCCTTCAAAAAATGAACATGCAGAGCAGGCTGTCAGTAATTACCAGACTCTCCAAAGAGAAAGCATGAATAATTATTTACCATTCAATATGCTCAGAACAGAGGGAGAGGCCAAGCAGCAGTGGCAAATCCAGACCTGCACAATTGAAAAACAGGGATCCTTACTGGGAGAAAGTTAGACAAGGCCAGAGTGGGTAGGAGTGGGGGCGTATCTCCGTCACTCCCGTAGAGATGCATAAATGAGTATGTTGACAGTGTGTTCAGTGGTTGACAGTCTCTTTGTAAGATTTGTAAGATTGGTTGGGGTGTCCAGCTGTCGGACATCCAGCGATCAGACACTTATGTCAGAACCTATAGGGTTAAAAGGTTCTGACAGGTTTGTTTGTTTTTGTTGCCGGGTTACGCTTAGCTGTCTGGCTGGTAAGCTGATCTTTTGATGAGAGAACCTGTGGGGTTGCCTATTTAACCTGGCAGTTTGCTCTCATTCAATGCCTGTGAAAGAGTCCAACTCAGTAGCTAGAAATTTATCCCTGTTTATTCTTGTTAACCCAGCATCTTTGACTCATTGGATTTTTCTATACTTTCTGTGACATTTTGAGTGTTCCTCTGTTTTTTTTTTAACAGTATTTTATTATATTTATAGGATTCAAACTTTCAATGGCATATTTCTTTAGATTGTCAAGTATTTTCTAATTGACAAATAGTAGTAAGAGAGGAGTGGGTGGGCACTGCTGAAAAACCACTATGCAAACATCTAATCAGTGTCCCCGGGTGTGGCTGGATAAGGTGCTGGACATACACAGGTAACAGTCCTGATAAAACCGCAATAGAAGAAGGAAATAATGTCCGCACTCACCATGCTGTAGAAAATTGGGTATGCTTCATTGGCGTCTTCAGAGTTCCATAAGAAGCAATATCAAAAAACACCCGGGTGCAGGGAGGGGGAGCTGCTCCTGGCAAGGAGATTAGGAGCGGCTGTCAGGAACAACAGCACCGTTTCGCGTTATCCACGCTTCTTCCGGTTCCTGGTTCTCTGGAATACTTTACAGGTATATATTGGGAAGGACAGGAAGGGGAGGAGTGAACCCATCACCAATATAAAATACCTCATAGGGACACAGTTAAAAGTTAAAAACAGAGATGACAGCATAAATCCTATTAACATGGATACCTGTTGTTAACTACTGGACCATATAATATAGTTTATAGAAAGGAACTAAGATCGTTCCGATCGTTAAATCCCATTGGGCCCAATGCTTTTAATTTAATTATCCATCTGGCTTCGCTTTGGATTATTTTGAGGTGCCTGTCCACACTTTGCGGTTGTATCGGGATATGTTCTATGCCTGCGAATTTCATGCATTCAAATTTTCCTTCATGTTTTTCTTCTATGTGTGTAATAAGACGTCTCGCTCCTATTTTAGATTTCAATGAATAAATGTGTTCTCTGAACCTTGTGTTTAAATTTCTTTTAGTCTGTCCAATATAATACTATGCAATACACTACAAATTGTGGTCTACATGAAATAAATTGATTTACATTAATAGCATTACCTCCTAATTGAAATGATTTATTTTTTAGTAAAAATGTACAATATTTACAATGTCCACATGGAAAATTTCCATGTGGTGCTTGTTTGTTTAACCAATCAGATTTATTTGCATTATATTTTTTATCTTTTTTAATTGCGTCTGCTATTGTTTTATTTTTTCGAAATGTAATAATAGGTTTATTTTTTGCTATATCTGATACAAGAGGATCCTGTTCCAACATATACCAATTTGATCCTATAGAATTTTTTATGGCAGTATTCATAGGGCTATTTTCAAACGAAAAAATGAATGAATTTTTTCTGTTTGAGATTGGATTGCTTTTTCTTTTTTAGTCTGTTAGGAATTAGTAACTCTTCTCTTTCTCTTGATTCTGCTTTCATGAATGCTTTATCGATTACATTTTTTGGATAATTCCTCTCTTTTAGTCTTTTTTTCAGATCTTCTGCTTGTTTATAATAAGTGGTTGGATCGCTATTTATTCTTTTTATTCTAACAAACTGAGAGTATGGGATATTATTTTTAATATAGTAAGGGTGTGAACTTTGATAATCTAGTAGGGAGTTTTTTGCTGTAGTTTTTCGATAGCCTTCTGTTTTTAACACATTATTTTCAATGTTTAAAGTCACATCTAAAAAGTTTAGAGATTTGCCTCCATATTCGTGAGTGAATAGCATATTCATGTCATTTAAATAATGTACAAATTCTTCAAATTGTAATTTATCTCCGTCCCAGATAATAAGGATATCGTCCACATATCTCAGGAATCCCCTCACAAAACGTGTGAAGGGATTCCTGAGAGTGTGGGTGTAGGCCTGTTCAAATACTGCCAGGTATATATTAGCCAGTGTACATGATAACGGTGACCCCATTGGGGTTCCATGAATTTGTCTATACTATTCTTCATTAAACATGAATGTGTTGTTACTTAGAATGAATTCAAGGACTTCACTAACGAAATCTATTTAACGATCGGAACGATCTTAGTTCCTTTCTATAAACTATATTATACGGTCCAGTAGTTAACAACAGGTATCCATGTTAATAGGATTTTTGCTGTCATCTCTGTTTTTAACTTTTAACTGTGTCCCTATGAGGTATTTTATATTGGTGATGGGTTCACTCCTCCCCTCCCCTTCCTGTCCTTCCCAATATATACCTGTAAAGTATTCCAGAGAACCAGGAACCAGAAGAAGCGTGGATAACGCGAAACGGTGCTGTTGTTCCTGACAGCCGCTCCTAGTCTCCTTGCCAGGAGCAGCTCCCCCTCCCTGCAACCGGGTGTTTTTTGATATTGCTTCTTATGGAACTCTGAAGACATCAATAAAGCATACCCAATTTTCTACGGCATGGTGAGTGCGGACAGTATTTTCTAATTGAATATATGTCTTTGAGGCTGGTAACCCTTTCTATGACAAATAGAGATGAGTGAATTGAATCGAACGAAGTCGAATTCATTCTGAATTTCATGAAAAGTTTGATTTGGACCGAATCCGGACTTCGACTCAAAATAACAAATTTCTTCATTAGCGACACCCCTGCGATCGTTCTGTATAATGTATAGATGCGAGCGGCTTTCTCCTGCGCGCAGAGAAAGCCGCTTGCATCTATACATTATACAGGACGGTCACAGGGGTGTCGCTAATGAAGAAATTTGTCGTCGAATTCGAGTCGAAGTCTGGATTCTCTGCAATAAATAGGACGATCAAAGCGGGTGTCATAAGTGACATTTGCTGTGATCTGTCCTTGAAGGAAAACACGTTTACTCCCACACTAGCCAGAAGTACTGATGGATAGTGCTGGAGATACTGATTCCTACGATCCCTACCTTGGCCGGATACACCCGGCCGTTTGCCCGTAATCTTAGTTTTATTATACTTGGAAATCTGACTGTAACGGGCACTGGCTGGGTTTCTGTAGCTTAACTTGCACTGACGTCAGCACCGCCCGTTTATGACTATTCAACCCCCTCCCTCCAGTTAGGAGCGACGGAGAGAGGGAGAGCTGGAGGGAGGATGAATATTCATAAGCTGGCGGCGCTGCGGAAGCCCCAAAAAAGTGTAAAAAAAATATTTTATATACATATTTGGTATCGCCACGTGAGTAAATATCCAAACTATTAAAATAAAATGTAAATGATCCCGTACGGTGAACGGCGTGAACGTAAAAAAAAAAAAAGTCCAAAATAGCTGCTTTTTTATAACATTTTATTCCCCAAAAAACTAATAAAAAATGTAATAAAAGTTATGAACAAGCAAATATGGTATTACTAAAATGTACAGATCACAGCGCAAAAAATGAGCTCATACCACCGCTTATACGGAAAAATAAAAAGTTATAGGTCTCCAAAATAAAGGGATTATAAATGTATAGGGGGATTTTAAACGTACTAATTTGGTTAAAAAGTTTGCGATTTTTTTTAAGCGCAACAGTAATAGAAAAGTGTATAATCATGGTTATCATTTTAATCATATTGACCCAGAGAATAAAAAACACATGTCATTTTTACCATAAATTGTACGGCGTGAAAACAAAACCTTCCAAAATTTGCAAAATTGCGGTTTTCTTTTTAATTTTCCCACATAAATAGTATTTTTTTGGTTGTGCCATACATTTTATGGTAAAGTGAGTGATGGCATTACAACGGACAACTGGTCGCGCAAAAAACAAGCCCTCATACTAGTCTGTGGATGAAAATATAAAAGAGTTATGATTTTTTGAAGGGGTGGAGGAAAAAACAAAAACGTAAAAATAAAATTGTCTTGGTCCTTAAAGGGGTACTCCGCCCCTAGACATCTTATCCTCTATCCTCTATCCCGCTGCGGCACCACGCTCTCATTACAGCACAGAGCGAGTTCGCTCTGCACGTAATGACGGGCAGTACAGGGGCCGGAGCATCGTTATGTCACAGCTCCGCCCCTCATGACGTCACGGACGGCCCCTTTCAATACAAGTCTATAGGAGGGGGCGTGGCAGTCGTCACACCCCCTCCCATAGACTTGCATTAAGGGGACGGGCCATGATGTCACGAGGGGTGGAGCCATGACATCACGCTGTTCCGTCCCCCGTATCGGCCATCATTACGCACAGAGCGAACTCGCTCTGTGCTGTAATGACAGCGCGGTGCCGCAGCGGGGATCCCAGGGATCCCCAGCAGCGGGACCGTGGCGATCTGACATCTTATCCCCTATCCTTTGGATAGGGGATAAGATGTCTAGGGGCGGAGTACCCGATGTCTAGGGGCGAAGTACCCCTTTAAGCTCCAAATGAGTCCTTAAGGGGTTAAAGGGGTACTCCACTGGAAAAAAAAAGTTTTTAAATAAACTGGTGCCAAACAGAATTGTAAATTATTTACCGTATTTATCGGGGTATGCCACACACCAGCCTATAACACGCACCCTCATTTTACAAAGGATATTTGGGTAAAAAAAGTTTTTTACCCAAATATCCATGGTAAAATGAGGGTGCGTGTGTGTGCGTGTATACCCCGATACACCCCCAGGAAAGGCAGGGGGAGAGAGGCCGTCGCTGCCCGCTTCTCTCCCCCTGCCTTTTCTGGGGTCTAGAGCCCTGCTGCCGCCGCTTCTCTCCCGCTGGCTATCTGCGCCGCTGCCCGTTCTCTCCCCGACTATCGGTGCCGGCGCCCCATTGCCCAGGGGGTAGAAGGGCCGGCAGCAGGGCTCTAGACCCCAGGGCAGGAGAGGCAGAGAAGCCGGCAGCGCTGGCTGTCTCTGCACCTGCAAAGCCGCTGCAGTTCATTGATTTAAAGCGCCCGCTTTAAATCAGTGAACTGCAGCGGCTTATCGGCGTATAACACGCACATAGACTTTATGCTAAAAATTTAAGCCTAAAAAGTGCGTGTTATACGCCGATAAATACGGTATATTAAAAAATCTTAATCCTTCCATTATTTATCAGCTGCTGTTATGATCCACAGGAAGTTCTTTTCTTTTTGAATTTAATTTCTGCCTGACCAGATTGCTCTCTGCTGACACCTCTGTCCATTTTAGGAGGTGTCCAGAGCAATATAGGGCTTCTACGGGGATTTGCTCCTACTCTGGACAGTTCCTAAAATGGACAGAGTTGTCAGCAGAGAGCAATGTGGTCAGGCAGAAAGGAAATTCAAAAAGAAAATAACTTCCTGTGGATCATACAGTTGTTTAACTTTCTGGCACGAGTTGATTTAAAAAATAAATACATTTCCAGTGGAGTACCCCTTTAACTGCAGGTACTACTGCTCCCAACATGGAGCACACTCTACTCCATGCTGGGATCTGTGGTACCTGCATTAATAGATTGCAGCGAGTGTCAGGGGTGATACCTGCTATGGTCTGTCTATTAGTAAAAGTACTACAGCTCCCATCTTGGAACAGTCTGTACTACCTAAAAAAGCAGGTAGTACTACCTAAAAAATGTAAAAAATAGAGAAAAAAAGTGAAAAACATACTTTATTAAACACAGTATTAAAGGGGTATTCCAGGCAAAAACTTTTTTTTATATATCAACTGGCTCCGGAAAGTTAAACAGATTTGTAAATTACTTCTATTAAAAAATCTTAATCCTTCCAATAGTTATTAGCTTATGAAGTTTTCTGTCTAACTGCTCAATGATGATGTCACGTCCCGGGAGCTGTGCATGATGGGAGAATATCCCCATAGGAACTGCATAGCTCCCGGGACGTGACATCATCATTGAGCAGTTAGACAGAAAACAACAACTCAACTTCAGAAGCTAATAACTATTGGCAGGATTAAGATTTTTTAATAGTAATTTACAAATCTGTTTAACTTTCCGGAGCCGGTTGATAAATAAAAAGAAAGTTTTGGCCTGGAATACCCCTTTAAAATACATTACTGTTCTAATAAAAAAAATGTTAATTTTTAAACAGGGATCAATTTATGTGGGTGGGCAGGGACCTAAAAATGTAGCAGACAATAATAAAAATGTAGAAAGGGGTAATGTAAATGTAAAAATAATATATATTTTTTATAATTAATTTAAAAATGTTTTATTAGTAATGTATTTTAATATTGTGTTTAATAAAGTGTTTGTGTGGGTTTCACTTTTTGTTCCCTATCTTTTTAAGTAGTACTACTACCCCCAGCATGGAACAGACTGTTCCATGATGGGAGCTGTAGTACATGTAATAACAGACAGATCACAGCGGGTGTCACTCCTGATGCCGATACGATTGTCCTATCTATTGCACAGATGGAGCAGCTTTCTCCTGTGCTCGCATCTGTGGCCGGCCAGTGATGGGAATAGAATTCACATGACTTATTCATATTTCCCGCAGAGAGCTGGGATTGGCCAGATGGTTCCAGCCACTTACAGCTCTCTGCGGGAAATATGAATAATAGGTATATATACGGCATATACTCATACTACAGTGGGACCAGAGAAGAGCGACCGGCCACCCCGCATCTATACATTATACAGGACGATCACAGCGGGTGTCAGAAATGACACCCAGGGTGATCTATTAGCACAGGTACTACTACTATTCCCATCATGGAACAGTCTGTTTTATGCTGGGAGTAGTAGTACTACCTAAAAATGCTAATAATAGAGAAAAAAGTGAAACACACACAATTTATTAAACACATTACTAAAATACATTACTAATAAAAAATTGCTGATAATTTATTTGGATCAAATCTTTTTTTTTATTCGGCGAATCGGCTGAATTGAATTTTTCTAAATGGGAAGAGAAGGAAGAGATTTTGAAAAACCCTGGTTTTACATGTAGTTAAAAGGTGGTACCTACATCTATCAGGTACACATTATGTGGCATATTATAGCATAAATGCCTGAGCTCGGAGTAAGCCATTAGTAAATAATTGCTGCAGGGGATTTTAACCCCTTAAGGACTCAGCCCATTTGGGCTTTTTAGGACTCTTACGTTTTTTGACGGATTTTTACGTTTTTCCTCCTCGCCTTCTAAAAATCATTACTCTTATATTTTCATCCACAGACTAGTATGAGGGCTTGTTTTTTGCATGACCAGTTGTCCTTTGTAATGACATCACTCATTTTACCATAAAATGTATGGCACAACCAAAATAATACTATTTGTGAGGGAAATTAAAAGAAAAATGCTATTTTGCTAATTTTGGAAAGTTTTGTTTTCATGCTGTACACTTTACAGTAAAATAGACATGTTTTCTTTATTCTGTGGGTCAATACAATTAAAATGATACCCATGTGTATATACTTTTCTATTATTGTACTGCTTTAAAAAAAAAGTTAACTTTTTAACCAAATTAGTGCGTTTAAAATCCCTCTTTTGACCTACCGTATATACTCGAGTATAAGCCGAGTTTTTCAGCACGATTTTTCGTGCTGAAAACACCCCCCTTGGCTTATAATCGAGTGAACTCTCCACCCGCAGTGGTCTTCAACCTGCGGACCTCCAGAGGTTTCAAAACTACAACTCCCAGCAAGCCCAGGCAGCCATCGGCTGTCCGGGCTTTCTGTGAGTTGTAGTTTTGAAACCTCCGGAGGTCCGCAGGTTGAAGACCACTGCGGCCTTCGACATCATCCAGCCCCCTCTCACCCCCTTTAGTTCTGTACAGTACTCACCTCCGCTCGGCACTGGTCCGGTGCTGCAGGACTGTCCGGTGGGGAGGTCGTCCGGTGGGATAGTGTTTCCGGGCTGCTATCTTCACCGGGGAGGCCTCTTCTAAGCGCTTTGGGCCCGGCCCCAGAATAGTCACGTTGCCTTGACGACGACGCAGAGGTACGTTCATTAGCAACGTACTTCTGCGTCATCGTCAAGGCAACGCCTCTATTCTGGGCCCGAAGCGCGGAGAAGAGGCGCCCCCGGTGAAGATAGCAGCCCGGAACCACTATCCCACCGGACGACCTCCTCAATGGACAGTCCTGCAGCACCGGACCAGCGCCGAGCGGAGGCGAGTACTGTACAGAACTAAAGGGGGTGAGAGGGGGCTGGATGATGTCGAAGGCCGCAGTGGTCTTCAACCTGCGGACCTCCAGAGGTTTCAAAACTACAACTCCCAGCAAGCCCGGACAGCCGATGGCTGCCCGGGCTTGCTGAGAGTTCTAGTTTTGATACCTCTGGAGGTCCGCAGGTTGAAGACCACTGAGGGCGGATGATGACAAGAGGATGATGAAGGGGGGGTGTGGGATGATGACAAGAGGATGATGAAGGGGGGGGGGGGTGGGATGATGAAGGGGGTTGGGGATGATGACAAGAGGATGATGAAGGGGGGGTGTGGGATGATAACAAGGGGATGATGAAGGGGGGTGGGGATGATGACAAGGGGATGATGAAGGGGGGGTGTGGGATGATGACAAGGGGATGATGAAGGGGGGTGGGGATGATGACAAGGGGATGATGACAGGTGATGATGATGAGGGTCTGGATGATGACAGGTGGTGATGATGATGAGGATGTTAATGACGGGGGTCTGGATGATGACAGGGGGGGATGATGTATTTCCCACCCTAGGCTTATACTCGAGTCAATAACTTTTCCTGGGATTTTGGGTTGAAATTAGGGGCCTCCGCTTATACTCGGGTCGGCTTATACTCGAGTATATACAGTGTAACTTTTTCATTTTTAAATATAAGCGGTGGTATGAGAGCTCATTTTTGTGCCGTGATCTGTACTCTTTTTGATTTGCATATACAAAAACTTTTAATAAAATGTTTTACAATTTTTCTTCAATAAAGTCTAAAATTCCTGCTTTTTAATTAATATTTTTTTCCATTCATGCCGTTCACCCTACGGGATAATTAACATTATATTTTAATAGTTCGGATATTTACGCATCGGGCCATACCAAGTATGTTTATTCAAAAAAAATGTTTTAGACTTTTTGGGGGTACAATGGGGAGAAAGGGACAATTTACATTTTTATTGGGGAGGAGATTTTTCACATTTTTTTTTACTTTTATTTTTACACTTTAATAGTCCCCATAGGGTACTATTTATAGCAATCATTTGATTGCTAATACTGTTCAGTGCTATGCATAGGGAATAGCGCTGATCAGTGTTATTGGCTATTGTCTGCTCTGATCTGCTCAATCTCAGACCAGAGCAGAAGACGCCGGGAGACGGACGGAGACAGGTAAGGAGACATCCGTCCGCCATTACAGATGATTGGATGGCCACGGCAGTGCTGCGGGTGATCCGATCATGCATTTTTCTGACCACACTCCCGCAGATGCAGTGATCTGTATTGATCATGGCATCTGAGGGGTTAATGGCAGACATCCGCACGATCACGGATGTCGGCCATTACCAGCGGGTCTCTGGCTGCTATCAGCAGCCGGGAACTCCCACGCATGTTCCGAGCATCACTCCAATGCTTGCGGTCATGTACAGGACGTAAATGTAAAGAACCATCGCACCAGGACGTACATTTACGTCCTATGTTCTTAAGGGGTTAAAATATATATCTAGCTAGAAATTTTTTTGCACTTGCCTAATACTATATGGAAGACTGCTTTACATGAAATGTACAAAAAGCACTTCTAACATGTGATGCACCTGGCCTGCTTCAACATTAAACATCAATACAATCTGTGTTCATATCATCTCCATACTAATCAGATCGATTACCTCTGATAGATTGCCTTGTCACACCAACACACTGCTAATCAAACAAATGGAGCCGCAGAGACATGAAGCATGGCCGGCAGGCTCCATATGCATGTGGACTATATAAAAAAGTAAAAAAACACATGTACAGAGTGAGCAATGAGGCAACAAGGGTACCAAAGATGCTAGATCAATGTGTGGATACCTATCTATTATAAAGATGTGCTCCTGAGAAAATTATGTGAACACAGTTGCTAGTCAAGCCTAAAGCACTTTAGTGATTAGCTGGCCTGTGAGGTCCCTTTACTGGAACTCTGCACAGCAAATCACATTAATTTCAAGCTTTCATTTTGCCGTCAGCCTGTACCTTAATTTTACCCATCTGAAGCAAAACAAATGTTAACTTGAAAAGTGCACATATGACAACAGAATACAAAAAAACAAGTACAAGAAACTTTTTTATGAATAATAGTAAAACTTTTTTATTTATAATAGTAAAACTGAATTATTTCAGATTTAATGCTAAAAAATAACTATGCTAAAGTATCTAGGTGTTAATATGAGAGTGTGGTGACCCACGGTGATGGCGGAACCACGGGGTGAAGAGGTGTAGGTGGATGGGGCAAGATGGTATTAACCCCAGGGGCAAGGTGTTATTAACCCCTTATGTTCGTGATGCCAGATTGGTTTTTGGGTACCGGAACACCACGAACAGTATCTCCGCTATTCCAATGGCTCGGCAGTGAAAGGAGAGTCTACAACCAAGTTATGGTTTAAAGGAGGCTTTACTGAGTTAAGACAAGTGTTATTATCTTCACAGCTAGGCCAGAATCCCAGAGAGTTGACCAGTAACATGGAAAGGACCCTGCAGCTTGCTGGGACTTGTAGTTATTGTAATATACTTTTGTTCAGCAACGCAGACTAGATAGACTTGACCAGTGTCTTGACTTTACTAGAGACAGCAGACATAGATGAGATGACTTACTGACAACGTGGCTGGTGTGCAGGCTTTGTGGCCTCCAGGTGTACTGGACACAAATCTGTGATGTCTGTGCTTTGCTGTCCTCGGCAGAAAGCATAAGAGAAAAGAGAGAAAATTGTAATGGCTGCCCCCTTATATTGAGTGGGGCTGAGCGAAAGCCCATTGGTCAAGCTGTGGGTCACGTGTTAACCTTGTGCCCTCTGGGTGACATTATGTGATAACATAACATATGACATCTCACAGGTCCTTTAGATAACCTCTTACATCTCCTTTAGACTAGCTATACTGTACATTAATACACTGACTACTATTACAATAAATGACAGTACAGTAACAGCAGAGGAGACACTGCAGGAGAGCCCCAGGTCACTGAGGGGCCTAAGGGTAGTACAGATCCATGTCCTGTACTGGGACATCACAAGAGCACATGAGCAGTGAATATATGCCGCAAAGTTTGAAGCTTATAAGAAAGATCAAATTGGAAAAAGTTAATAAAACTGTACAGTAGACACAAAACACCAGAGCATAAGGGAGCTCTTACACAGGGCAGTTTTTTTTCAGCCTTTGTTCAGGTTTTGCAATGAAGTTTAAAAGCCAAACCCAGGTGTGGATTATAATGAATTAGACAATAACAGATGCTACGTCAACTCTTTTATTTTATTTAATCCATCACATACCACACAAAGGGGGAGATTTATGAAAACCTGTCCAGTTGCTGAGTTCCCCATAGCCACCAATCAGCTCTAAACGAACGCTGGGTGCAGTACAGAGATTGCATGGGTCCCCAGTGGCGGGACCCCCGCTATAAGACATCTTATTCCCTATCCAAAGGATAAGATGTCTAGGGGTGGAGTACCCCTTTAAGCTCTACACTGTGTAATCAAAAACTGCACAAATACTATATCCAATTTTGGTGTATTTTATGTGGTTTTAAAAATGCAGTGAAAACTGCACTGTGTAAAAGCATATCAAGTGTAATATATATTTAGGAAATACCAAATATAAGCATGTATAAGGAAAGGTACTCTTGAAATTAATAGTCTTCAGCTGGTTGTATGTGAGATGTTATCATCATTAATATTAGGGCATTTCAGTGCACGATGATAGAACCATATGAACAAGGGCAGTTATGTTCTTGCATGAATAAATAGCATGTTATTTTGTGTTCTGGAAAATATTATTCTAGCAATAATGGTTTAGTTGTTATAAGCAACCCATTCAAAATACAGTAAAATTATTTTCATTCAAGCTCTGTTAACTGCCAAAAAAGTCTGAAAGATCCAAAACCCTCAATATTCCATTGTCTAACTGGCCCTATTAGGCTATGATAACAAAAAGAAAAAGCAGAGGAAAGGTTGACAGGTAGATTATTGCAGCTATAATCCTCAATGAACTGTACTAATTTACCTTACCTCCTAGGTCATTTAGATTTTCGTGTACCTTTCACTTGAGCATCTTCAAGAATGCCAACATTATGAAATTAATGGACTGATAGGACATTGTTCAAGTGTTCACATCTCTTTCTGGCCATGTGAGCCTACAGTACTAATGCTTGTCAAAAAAGCCCAAAATCCCTCCAATTTGGTACAACTTGATTCAACAAGATGCCCAAATGAAATTCATAGATTACCACCTAATCAGTAGAGGTAAATGCCCGGCTGCTTAAGGCACAAAAGTTGCCATAAGAACTAAGCAGCAGCATTAAACACAGTACACTTGGTAAACCTAATACTACGTAGGGATCAATGTAAACAGCAATGGCCAAACAGGTAGTTGTGCGCTAACACACACACTAGTGATCATTAGTCTATATATTAGCCACAAGTAGGCATTGTAGCTGGTCTGCATCATGTTGTACCTGCTTTTGCACCAGTAGTGAGTATGACCTTTTCTCAGTGAAGCTAAATATATATTAGCCACCATTACCCAAAAGTATTGCTCTAGAGCAGTGTTTACCAACCAGTGTGCATCCAGCTGTTGCAAAACTACAACTTCCAGCATGCCCAGACAGCAGTTGGCTGTCCGAGTATGCTGGGATTTGTAGTTTTGAAACAGCTGGAGTCACACAGGTTGGAAAACACGGCTCTAGAGTAATGAGATGTATCACTGCTTAACAATATGTGTGATATAATGCAGTGCCATACTGATGATACACAGTCAGAATGTAATACTCAAACAGCCATTGGCATGGGTAGAAAGTGCAGCCACCACTGTATACCACAGCATTTATGTAGGGGGTGGGGTAAGGGTGTGGAGGCATGACTGTTCACCACTGCCAATGGATCAGAAGGGAGCTTGAACCACGCCATACCATAAAATGTTTTTCTATGAGAGGCTATATTCACCTAACAATGACGATACATTATATGTTTACCTGTCAAAATAGAATGCTATTTTGACAAGAACTGGCTTGGACCCAACTGACTTTACTGGACCAAATGTAGTGAACTAGTGACCATGATCTTGATTTCCTGAATAACTGAATACATGTGTTTTCCGGGACCCTGAAAACCTTTATTATTTTTCAGGGTGCTGAGTTCATTCATCTGTTGAGTAATGTGCAGGTGGGGTAAGGGTGCTGGTCTTTCATTAATGGCTATAGAAAAACCACTGGCTTTTAACAAACAAAGCTCAAGGCCAAAAACACTGCTTTCACACAATACACCCATATCCCAGGTCATTTAACTCCTCATCACAGCTCAGCCCCCCCCCTTGCTCCACAAGCTCCAGGATGAATGTGTTGGTCCCACTTGCAAGACATGTCCCACTCATAAGCCATGCCCCCTTCTATTTTCAGCCTACAATCTCTTCATTACAGATCAGCCCCACTTGAGGACAGGATTTGAGGACAGAATATGAGGTCAGGAGATGAGGACAAAAGCATCCTTTTTGCTTTTACTCTGCCACAAGGTTTAGCTAGGAAGACCGGGCAACACCAAGTACTCTGCTAGTGTTAAAGGGGTACTCCGGTGAAAACCTTTTTTCTTTTAAATCAACTGGTGGCAGAAAGTTAAACATATTTGTAAATTACTTCTATTAAAAAAATCTTAATCCTTCCTGTACTTATTAGCTGCTGAATACTACAGAGGAAATTCTTTTCTTTTTGGAATGCTCTCTGATGACATCACGAGCACAGTTCTCTCTGCTGACATTATTATAATAATAATAATGCTTTATTTATTGTTGTCCTTAGTGGGATTTGAACCCAAGTCCCCAGCACTGCAAGGCAGCAGTGCTAACCACTGAGCCACCATGCTGCCCTTAGAATACATCTGCTCTGCATGGTTGCTAAAATGGACAGAGATGTCAGCAGAGAGCACTGTGCTCGTGATGTCATCAGTGTTCCAAAAAGAAAGGAATTTCCTCTGTAGCCTTCAGCAGCTAATAAGTACTGAAAGGATTAAGATTTTTTAATAGAAGTAATTTACAAATATGTTTAACTTTCTGCCACCAGTTGATTTAAAAGAAAAAAGGTTTTCACCGGAGTACCCCTTTAATATAATATTTCCAATAGATGTGCATTTCATATAAAAGAACAATTTTGTACCATGTTTCAAAGAATGTTACATCACATATCTACATATATTTCAACATATGGGTATGTTCACACTACAGAGTGTGAACGGAATCTCAGCTCGCAGAATTCCGCGAGCGGAGATTCAGCCTGGCAGCCGATGGTGGTGGTAGGAACGTGCGGCACTGCGCCGTCACCATTGACGGCTATGCAGTACTCGCGGACTTCCGCGCAAAGAATGAACATGTTCTTTCTTTGCGCGGTACAATTTGAGCGGCGGAATTGTCCGCTGCAGAAATTCAGCAGTTTGAACGGGTCTCGCGAGACCCATTAAGACTAATTTTAAATTCCGTAGTGTGAACATACCCTAACAGTGTTTCTACTGAATTTGGCACCAATCTCCCTAATGTGTGAACAGATCCTGACAATATTAGTCGTCTATCAAAGACTATCTTGAATGTTCTAAATATTTTACTTTTTTTATCCACATGATGCTTAACTTAAATCAATCCATGTCCACTCTGAAATATGACTATAGGTTGTTAATGCTGTGGACTTATTTTGATGTCAGTGGTACCAGGGTCTGTGGTAAAATCAATCACATCTTGAACTTTAAAACTAACAGCAAACTCTGACCAGATAAAATGCTAGTGACCCCTCCGAGACATGCTAAATGCAAGAAACAAATGGCTTAGACAAGAAGTTAAATGAACATCTTATAATGGCGAGCACCGTCTCCAAATTTGTCTCACTGAATGACAGTGATTCAATCTGAGGTGAGCTACTATGAATGCAAAAGCAGTGACTTAAAAAATGTGGAAAAAAAAACAAACAAACCTGTTAGCACAGGAGCTGTGTCAATGCCATTCGCGTTGGCTCTGACATTAAGTCAACACCTGCTGTAATGGCTGGGATAAGAGCTTACTCCCTCTGTACATAGTCAATAGCAACCATACCAATAATTGAATTTTACATAGGGAACTCTGTTACCTTATCACTTTTGTGACAGGACATCGTTGGGTTTCTAGGTGCCCAACAAAAGGTCCATGTGTCTCCCAAAGTAGGGCCTAATAGGTTGCCTGCTATTTAAGGGGGAAAGGGAAAAGGTTTTTCTTTAAAATCTGGTCAGGGAGGGGGTAAGTAAAGTAACCATCTTTTACCTTCATCGTTCCCACAGTGCAACTGGTATCCGTTTCCTATGGTGCTGGGCACAGTAGTGTGATCATGTTATCACACTGCTGCAGGTTGATGCTGACATGCTCACAGGTCTAGGTAAGCATGAGGCCTTCAAGAGTAGAAAGCAGGGAAGGAAGTCTATAGCTCCCTGCTATTTAGGTAGGGCACAGGATTGATGGTTCCCTGCTCTACCAGAGCTTTCAAAATTATCTTTACACAGATAAAGCTGTCAGTGGGCCCCACAATCAGTTGGCACAGTGCACGTGCACCAATTGCACCCATCGTTAAAGCAGCCCTTTATGTAAAGTATATTAAACCTTTGTATCTGCACTATAATGCATACTGAGGTTTGCTGCCTGGGACTTTATACTTTGGAGGTCAGTATCTAAGTAATGCACATTGTATCATTGTATTAAAATCCTAATCAGGGCAGTCTTTAACCGCTTAAGGACCCGGGGTTTTTCCGTTTTTGCATTTTAAAAAATCATAACTCTTTCAATTTTGCACCTAAAAATCCATATGATTGCTTATTTTTTGGGCCACCAATTCTACTTTGTAATGACGTCACTCATTTTACCCAAAAATCTACGGCGAAACGGAAAATAGAAAAAGGGCATTTTGTAAATTTTGGGGGCTTCATTTTCTACACAGTAAATTTTTTCGGTAAATATGACACCTTCTCTTTATTCTGTAGTTCTATTTGATTAAAATGATACCCTACTTACGTAGGTTTGATTTTGTCATACTTCTGGAAAATATCATAACTACATGCAGGAAAATGTATACGTTTAAAATTGTCATCTTCTGACCCCTACCCTTTTTTTATTTTTCCACGTATGGGGCGGTATGAGGGCTCATTTTTTGCGCTGTGATCTGAAGTTTTTAGCGGTACGATTTTTGCATTGATAGGACTAATATTTTTCATGATTTAAAAAGTGACCAAAAATGCACTATTTTGGACTTTGGAATTTTTTTGTGCGTACGCCATTGACGGTGCGGTTTAATTAATGATATATTTTTAAAATGCGGACATTTCCGCATGCGGCGATACCACATGTTTATTTTTATTTACACAGTTTTTTTTTTTTTTTATGGGAACAGGGGGGGTGATTCAACCTTTTATTAGGGAAGGGGTTAAATGATCTTTATTCAATTTTTTTTCCATTTTTTTGCAATGTTATAGCTCCCATAGGGTGGTATAACACTGCACACACTGATCTTTTACATTGATCACTGGTTTCTCATAAGAAACCCCTGATCGATGATTCTGCCGCTTGACTGCTCTTGCCTGGATCTCAGGCGGCACTGAGCAGTCATTCGGCGATTGGACAGCATGGAGGCAGGTAGGGATCGTCCGGCTGTCTTGTAAGCTGTTCGGGATGCCACAAATTCGCCGTGGCGATCCCGAACAGCTCCCTGAGCTAACCGGCATGGTTTTACTTTCATTTTAGATGCGTCTAAAGGGTTAATAGCATGCGGCACCGCGATCAGTGCTGCGCGCTATTAGCCAGGGGACGATCCGCTATGATGCGGGGCCATCCGCGTTATAGAACGGGATCGGGTTCATGACATACTGGTACGTCATGGTCCTTAAGAGGTTAATGTGAGGCAAAAGGGGCAGCTGCCCTGGGCCCTGTCATTCCTGGGGCCCCAAAGCAGCTAACCCTTTAGCCCCACACTAAAGCAGTTAGCCGACGCCATCGGTCCAGGCAGGGCTGGCCCCAGAGGCGGCCCTAGCATAAGGCCACCGCCTAAGGCCTCATGTAGTCACGCTAGTGGGGGGCCTCGCTCAGGGCCAGTGACTGCTGCAACACCCTGCTCTCTGGATGACCGCCGGGATTTAAGTTTAATAAAGTGGTTCCAATCCTGTCTGCGGGATCCAGCACTGCGCTCGACCAGCCCCTGCTGCCTCTCTGCCACTTTAAGAGAAAGGGCTGCTGGGGCTGGTCGCATGCCAAAGACACCGCTCCTGATTAGTCATTAGTCCACTGCCCGCACGTCCCCGCCCCTCGGCTGCTCACCGCAGTGCTGACTGCTGAAGAAAAGAGATGGCAGACGGACACCGTCTCTCACAGCCTCTGTGGCTCTGCCTCTCCACTCCCCGCCCCGCCTCAAGTAAAAGGAGCTCCACTGTAGTGGTGCTGGCATGAGTATAAAAAGCAGGTCAGGAGGAGGTCTGACCGTCCTAAAGTCTCGCGGGGCCTGGCAGCATGCATGAAGAAATGTCTGTGCCGTGCCCTCTGACCTGTCTGGCCTATACTATACACATAGTAGTATATGCAGTATGGGCCAGCCAGAGGACACAGCACAGACATTGGTATACAGTGACATAATACTGCTAAGCCAGAGTTTCCCAACCAGGGGGCCTCCAGCTGTTGCAAAACTGCAACTTCCAGCATGCATATATAGCAGCCAGGGCAGTGGGTACCTCACAGAGCTGATGTGTATAGCAGTATTATGTCACTGTATACCAAAGTTTGTGCTGTGTTCTCTGCCCTGTCTGGCCCATACTACGTATATATCATTTTATATTACATATATATATATATATATATATATATATATATATATATATATATAGCAGCCAGGGCAGTGGGTACCAAACACAGCTGATGTATATAGCCCTGCAGTAACTGGCGTATACCAGGTACATAAAAAAAATAAACACACACATTATATCTATCTATCTATCTATCTATCTATCTATCTATCTATCTATATATATATATATATATATATATATATATATATATATATATATATACACACACACACACACACACACAACAGTATAATGTATATATATATATATATATATATATATATATATATATGCCATAGAGTACAGTTTACTGTACAATAACACTGTTGTGACATGTGGTATATTAGCCCATGTTGTATACATGTTAACATTAGAGATGAGCGAACTTACAGTAAATTTGATTCATCACGAACTTCTCGGCTCGGCAGTTGATGACTTTTCCTGCATAAATGAGTTCAGCCTTCAGGTGCTCCGGTGGGCTGGAAAAGGTGGATACATTCCTGGGTAAGAGTCTCCTAGGACTGTATCCACCTTTTCCAGCCTACCGGAGCACCTGAAAGCTGAACTCATTTATGAAGGAAAAGTCATCAACTGCCGAGCCGAGAAGTTCGTGACGAATCAAATTTACTGTAAGTTCGCTCATCTCTAATTAATATGTATATTAACCTCTTAAGGACCAGAGCGTTTTTTGAACATCTGACCACTGTCACTTTAAACATTTATAATTCTGGAATGCTTTTAGTTATCATTCTGATTCAGAGATTGTTTTTTCGTGACATATTCTACTGTAACATATTCTACTTTAACATAGTGGTAAAATTTTGTGGTAACTTGCATCCTTTCTTGGTGAAAAATCCCTAAATTTGATTAAAAAAAATTGAAAATGTTGCATTTTTCTAACTTTGAAGCTCTCTGCTTGTAAGGAAAATGGATATTCAAAATATTTTTTTTTTATTCACATTTGCAATATGTCTACTTTATGTTTGCATCATAAAATTGATGTGTTTTTACTTTTGGAAGACACCAGAGGGCTTCAAATTTCAGCAGCAATTTTCAAATTTAAAAAAAAAAATTTGGAAACTCGCTTTTTTTCAGGGACCAGTTCAGGTTTGAAGTGGATTTGAATGGTCTTCATATTAGAAATACCCCACAAATTACCCCATTATAAAAACTGCACCCCCCAAAGTATTCAAAATGACATTCAGTCAGCGTTTTAACCCTTTAGGTGTTTCACAGGAATAGCAGCAAAGTGAAGGAGAAAATTCACAATCTTCATTTTTTACACTCGCATGTTCTTGTAGACCCAATTTTTGAATTTTTGCAAGGGGTAAAAAGGAGAAAATTTTTACTTGTATTTGAAACCCAATTTCTCTGGAGTAAGCACATACCTCATATGTCTATGTTAATTGTTCAGCGGGCGCAGTAGAGGGCTCAGAAGGGAAGGAGCGACAAATGGTTTTTGGGGGGCATGTCACCTTTAGGAAGCCCCTATGGTGCCAGGACAGCAAAAAAAAAAAAAAAAAACACATGGCATACCATTTTGGAAATTAGACCCCTCGGGGAACGTAACAAGGGGTTAAGTGAACCTTTATACCCCACAGGTGTTTCATGACTTTTGTATATGAAAAAAAAAATTTTTTTTTTACCTAAAATGCTTGGTTTCCAAAAAATTTTACATTTTTAAAAAGGGTAATAGCAGAAAATACCCCCCAAAATTTGTAACACAATTTCTCCCGAGTACAGCGATACCCCATATGTGACCCTTAACTGTTGCCTTGAAATACGACAGGGCTCCAGAGAGCGCCATGCGCATTTGAGGCCTAAATTAGGGACTTGCATAGGGGTGGACATAGGGGTATTCTACGCCAGTGATTCCCAAACAGGGTGCCTCCAGCTGTTGTAAAACTCCCAGCATGCCTAGACAGTCAGTGGCTATCTGGCAATACTGGGAGTAGTTGTTTTGCAACAGCTGGAGGCTCCGTTCTGGAAACAGTGGCGTAGCAGACGTTTTTCATTTTTATTGGTGAGGGGAGGGGGGTTGTATGTGTATATGTAGTGTTTTTTACTTTTTATTTTATTGTGTGTTAGTGTAGTGTTTTTAGGGTACAGTCACATGTGCAGGGGTTCACAGTAGTTTCTCGCTGGCAGTTTGAGCTGCGGCAGAAAATTTGCCGCAGCTCAAACTTGCAGCCGGATACTTACTGTAATCCTCCGCCCATGTGAGTGTACCCTGTACGTTTACATTGGGGGGGGGGGGACATCCAGCTGTTGCAAAACTACAACTCCCAGCATGTACGGACTATCAGTGCATGCTGGGAGCTGTAGTTTTGCAACCGCTGGAGGCTCCGTTTTGGAAACAGTGGCATACCAGACGTTTTTCCTTTTTATTGGGGAGGGTAGGGGGGCTGTGTAGGGGTATGTGTATATGTAGTGTTTTTTACTTTTTATTTTATTGTGTGTTAGTGTAGTGTAGTGTTTTTAGGGTACAGTCGCACAGGCGGGGGTTCAAAGTAGTTTCTCGCTGGCAGTTTGAGCTGCGGCAGAACATTTGCCGCACCTCAAACTTGCAGCTGGATACTTACTGTAATCCTCCGCCCATGTGAGTGTACCCTGTACGTTCACATTGGGGTGGGGAGAAACATCCAGCTGTTGCAAAACTACAACTCCCAGCATGTACGGTCTATCAGTGCATGCTGGGAGTTGTAGTTTTGCAACAGCTGGAGACACACAGGTTGTGAAACACCGAGTTTGGTAACAAACTCAGTGTTTTGCAACCAGTGTGCCTTCAGCTGTTGCAAAAGCTACAACCCCCAGCATGTACGGACAGCGGAAGGGCATGCTGGGTCTTGTAGTTATGCAACAGCCGGAGGCATACTACTTTGGCTGGGGATGCTGGGGATTGTAGTTATGCAACAGCTGGAGACACCCTGGTTTGCTACTTAACTCAGTGTGCCTTCAGCTGTTGCAAAAAAACTACTACTCTCAGCAGTCACCGACAGCCAACGGGCATGCTGGGAGTTGTAGTTATGCAACCACCAGATGCACCACTACAACTCCCAGCATGAACTTTAGCTGATTGTGCAAGCTGGGAGTTGTAGTTATACAACAGCTGAAGGTACACTTTTCCATAGAAAAATGTGCCTCCAGCTGTTGCAAAACTACAAGTCCCAGCATGCCCATAAGGGCATGCTGGGAGTTGTGGTGGTCTGCCTCCTGCTGTTGCATAACTACAGCTCCCAGCATGCCCTTTTTGCATGCTGGGAGCTGTTGCTAAGCAACAGCAGGAGGCTGTCACTCACCTCCTGCTGCTGCTCCACGATGCCGCCGCACAGGTCAGTCCCTCGCCGCCGCCGTCGCTCCTGGGGCCCCGATCCCAACAGGGACGCCGGGGATCGGGGTCCCCAGCACCCGGAGTCATCTTCCCGCACCCGCTCACGTCCTCCGGAAGAGGGGCGGAGCGGGTTGCGGGAGTGACACCCGCAGCAGGCGCCCTGATTGGTCGGCCGGTAATCCGGCCCACGAATCAGGGCGATCGTGAGGTGGCACCAGTGTCAACCTCACCCCTGCTGGCAGTCTATGACGGCCCCGATCAGCCAGTAATTCCGGGTCATCGGGTCACTGGAGACCCGATTGACCCGGAATCCGCCGCAGATCGCTGGACTGAATTGTCCAGCGATCTGCGGCATTCGCCGACATGGGGGGACATAATGACCCCCTGGGCGATATGCCGGGATGCCTGCTGAAAGATTACAGCAGGCATCCGGCTCCGCTCCAGCTAGCGGCGGGGGCCGGAAATGCTCAGGGCGTATCCATACGCCCTCGGTCCTTAAGGACTTGGAAACAGGGGCGTATGGATACGCCCTATGTCCTTAAGGGGTCAAGGTGAAAATGGGCTGAGTCCTTAAGGGGTTATTGTAATGTGTTGTTTATGGTATATTATAGTAGTATAAGTGTAATTTGTTTAACCCCTTAAGGACTCAGCCCATTTTTGGCCTTAAGGACTCAGACAATTAAATTTTTACGTTTTCATTTTTTCCTCCTCGCCTTCTAAAAATCATAACTCTTTTATATTTTAATCCACAGACTAGTATGACATCACTCATTATATCATAAAATGTATGGCGCAACCAAAAAACACTATTTTTGTGGGGAAATTAAAACAAAAAATGCAATTTTGCTAATTTTGGAAGGTTTCCTTTTCACGCCGTACAATTTATGGTAAAAATGACATGTGTTCTTTATTCTGAGGGTCAATACGATTAAAATGATACCCATTATTATATACTTTTATATTATTGTTGCGCTTAAAAAAAATCACAAACTTTTTAACCAAATTAGTACGTTTATAATCCCTTTATTTTGATGACCTATAACTTTTTTATTTTTCCGTATAAGCGGCGGTTTGGGGGCTCATTTTTTTGCACCATGATCTGTACTTTTTTTTGATATCACATTTGCATTTAAAAAACTTTTAATACATTTTTTATAATTTTTTTTTAAATAAAATGTATTAAAAAAGTAGGAATTTTGGATTTTTTTATTTTTTTTCGTTCACGCCGTTAACCGTACGGGATCATTAACATTTTATTTTAATAGTTTGGAACTTTACGCACGCGGCAATACCAAATATGTCTATAAAAAATGTTTTACGCTTTTTGGGGGTAAAAGAGGAAAAAACTGACGTTTTACTTTTTTATTGGGGGAGGGGATTTTTCACTTTTTTTTTACTTTTACATTTTTTTTTACACTTGAATAGTCCCCATAGGGGACTATTCATAGCAATACCATGATTGCTAATACTGATCTGTTCTATGTATAGGACATAGAACAGATCAGTATTATCGGTCATCTCCTGCTCTGGTCTGCTCGATCACAGACCAGAGCAGGAGATGCCGGGAGCCGCACGGAGGAAGGAGAGGGGACCTCCGTGCGGCGTTATGAATGATCGGATCCCCGCAGCAGCGCTGCGGGTGATCCGATCGTTCATTTAAATCGCGAACTGCCGCAGATGCCGGGATCTGTATTGAGATCGCGGGCGTCGGCCATTGCCGGCGGGTCCCTGGCTGCGATCAGCAGCCGGGATCAGCCGCGCATGACAAGGGCATCGCTCCGATGCCCGCGGTTATGCTTAGGACGTAAATGTACGTCCTGGTGCGTTAAGTACCACCGCACCAGGACGTACATTTACGTCCTGCGTCCTTAAGGGGTTAATATTTGTACAGACTGTAAATGTATTGTCATGCTACTTTTCGGAGATGAAAAAACAAAACTGAAAAAAAAACTGTGCATTTTACTATTTAATTACTGAACAAATTAATAAGGACCCAACAAAACTTCCAATATGAATTCCCAAATGTAATGTTGAGAAGCATATAAGCTAGACAATCATAACAATCAACACCTCTGGTCTATTACTGCATCAAAAGCACTGGGGCTACAGTGCTTAGTGGTATAAAATGACTTAGAATAGAGAATTGCAGTTTACCACCAAATTTTTGTTTTCTGCAGGTGTCATCTGATTGGGGGATGTACAGATTCAACATGCGCTATGCTTCGGCACTCAACTGCAAAAATGAGTCTCACCCTTGTGTGCCTAATATGACCCTTCATTTTTTTCTCCACATTCACTATGGTCTTAGGATCTCCTCCAGCACACATCCTATTCCCTGCTATACAGCTTCAAGTATTCCACCTCACCCTAAAGTCCAGTAAGTGTCATCTTACCTAGCTGAGATTTACTCTGCTTTGAAACGCACTCTCTCATCTTCCCCTTTAAACTTTCAATGTACAAATGCTGCCAATTATTCTTGGTATGAGAGATTTCATGCTTGTAATTGCGGAAAAATGTCTGAAGTCACATTGGGGCAAAGGTTAAACACTCTGTGCTTAGATTCTACACACACTGCATCATTCACCACAAACTTCATGCTATTGTTAGAATAACACTGGTAGAAAAACAGAATGCATAAATACCTTTGTATTTTACAAATGACAGAAATTACTATGAATAGAATGTGTAATGTAATAAGTGTAATGTTTTGTCCAAAACAAAAAAAAGAAATTAAGACTAATTAAATTAGTTGCCTTTGGGAGAGTCAGATAAAAATGATGGTAAGCATCTGAATATCTAATTTTATTTTATACTAGCTGAGTACCCGGAGTTGCCCGTTTTTTCCTTTCCAATCCTTGTTGGGGAGAAAAATAAACAAAGGAGGAAGCTTTTGACTTCATATCCCGTCCTCATATATTGTTGTCATATCCCAACCCCATATCCCGACCTCCTATCCCGACCTCCTGGGTGCATCAGTGTCAGCGCAAACTATCCATCGACATTTAAATGAAATAAAACACTATGGCAGGAGACCCAGGAGGACTCCACTGCTGACACAGAGACATAAAAAAGCAAGGCTACATTTTGCCAAAATGAACTTGAGTAAGCCAAAATCCTTCCGGGAAAACGTCTTATTGACAGATGAGACAATGATAGAGCAATGGAATGAGGCCTACAAAGAAAAGAACACAGTACCTACAGTGAAAAATGGTGGAGGTTCAATGACATATAAGTAATATGTGTACCAGGTATTATTGAGTTCGGAAGTTATGCGGGAAGATACATTTCCCATAGATTTGCATGGGACTTTAAACAAAAACCCTGACCCTCACAAATGGGGGTAGTTAAGGGTTAAATTAACTATCCTAAATTTTTAGTGGACATATAAATAACATGTGACCAAGTATTATCGAAATATCTCCAGTCGTTTCGAAGTTATACAGTAACATGTTTCCAATAGACTTGTATGGGACTTTAAACAAAACCCCAACCCTTGCAAATGGGGTGAGTAATAGTTAAATTACCTATCCTATGTTTGTTGTTGACATAAAAGTAACATGTGTACCAAGTTTCATGTTAAAATATTTAGATGTTTGGATGTGATGCTGAAACACACACACACACACATATACTAGCTGAGTACCCGCCGTTGCCCGGTTTTTCCTTCCTAATCCATGTTGGATTAGAAAATCAACAAAGAAAGAAGCTTTTGATTTCATTTCCCACCCTCATATATTGTTGTCATATCCCAACCCCATCTCTGGTCCCCACATCTCAGCCTCATATCCCGTCCTCATATCCCATCCTTATATCTTGACCTAATAACCAGACCTCCCATACCATCCTCATATCTCAATCTCATATCTCATCCTCATATCCCGTATTCATATCCAGACATCCTATCTCGTCCTCATATCCTGACCTCATATCCTGTCCTCATAGCCCAACCCCATATCCCGATCTTATATCCCATCCTCCTATCTCGACCTCATATCCCATTCTCCTATCCCGACCTCATATCCCGACCTCATATCCCATCCTCCTATCCCGACCTCATATCCCGTCCTCATATCCCATCCTCATATGCTGTCTTCATATCCCGTCCTTATGTCCCATCCTCATATCCTGTCCTCAGGTGGGACTGATGAAGATATTGTAAACTGAAAATAGAATGGGACGTGGCTTTGTGGGACTGGGCATGATTTGCAAGCCAGAGCACAAGCCACAAAAAGGGTAGATAATAAAAGGGGTGGGGCTTAAACAGTGGGCGTTTCTTTGTGAGATGGGGTGTGGCTTGCAAGCAGGACTGACACAATCACCAGGAGATGCAGAGCGGAGCTTGTGGAGTAAGGTACTGGAAGTCCCATATACTTGCATGGGACTTGAAACAAAAATCCTCCTTTATATAAGGGTGTAGGTAAGGGTTAATTTAACTGTCATATATTTTTATTTGACATATAAGTAATATGTGTACCAGGTATTATTGAAATATCTCCAGCCGTACAGAAGTTATGTGGGAACATACATTTCCCATAGATTTGCACTTTAAACAAATACGCCAACCCTCACAAATGGGGGTAGTTATGGGTTAAATTAACTATCCTATAGTTTAAGTGGACATATAAGTAACATGTGACCAAGTATTATCGAAATATGTCCAGCCGTTTGGTAGTTACAGTAACATATATTTCCCATAGACTTGTATGGGACTTTAAATAAAAACCCCGACCCTGGCAAATAGGGGTGAGTAAGGGTTAAATTATGCATCCTATGTTTGTTGTTGACATATTAGTAACATGTGTGCCAATATCTTTAGCTGTTTGGACGTAATGCTGGAACATACACACACACACACATACACACACATACACACATTGGGGTTAATTTACTAACGTGATCCTGACTCTTTTTTGTCGGGTTTTGCGCCCAAATTGTGTTGCACGTCCCTTGCAACACAATTTGCGACCAAAAAAAACAAAACCCTTCATTTTACAAGAAAAACCAGGAAAGGGGCATGGCCACTGGATCAGGTGGGCGTGGTCCCAACAAAAGGGGCGTGGTCCGACAGTTTTGAAAAATCTCAACATATTTACTATGGTTTTCACAGAAAATGTGGTGGATTTGAGCTGAGGAAAACCCGACAGATCAGAACAGTTGTAAATAAAGCAAAACATAGGGAAAAGTGCAAAATATAGGGAAACCTTAGTAAATACCTTGGGAAAATACCAGTCAGAAATCAAAGCCCACAAAAAACCTATACTCCACTCTTGGTATATAAACCCCATTGAGTTATAAATATGCATAAAGAAGCCAAGGAAAGATGGAAAAATCTCCAAAAGGCATCAAATTACAGATTAGACATTCTTATAATATGGCAACTTTCAAAATATCTGAAAACAAAACAATGGTGTCTGCAAAAGTTTGGACACCCTGCAGAATTTATAGCATGCACTGCCCCCTTTGCAACGCTTAGACCTGCCAGTGTCATGGATTGTTCTCATTCATCTGGGAAGACCAGGTGATGTCAATCTCAAAGGTTTTAAATGCCCAGACTCATCTGACCTTGCCCCAACAATCAGCACCATGGGTTCTTCTAAGCAGCTGTCTATATCACAAAGCTGGAGAAGGCTATAAGAAGATATCAAAATGTTTTCAGATGTCAATATCCTCTGTTCGGAATGTAGTTAAGAAATGGCAGTCATCAGGAACAGTGGAAGTTAAAGCAAGATATGGAAGACCAAGAAAAATATCAGACAGAACAGCTCGCAGGATTATGAGAAAAACAATTCAAAACCCACGTTTGACTGCACAATCCCTCCAGAAAGATCGGGCAGACACTGGAGTTGTGGTACACTATTCCACTATAAAGAGATACTTGTACAAATATGGTCTTCATGGAAGAGTCATCAGAAGAAAATCTCTTCTACGTCCTCACCACAAAAATCAGCGTTTAAACTTTGCAAATGAACATATAGACAAGCCTGATGCATTTTGAAAACAAGTTCTGTGGACCGATGAGGTTAAAATTTTACTTTTTGGCCGGAATAAGCAAAGGTACGTTTGGAGAAGAAGGGAAACAGAATTTAATGAAAAGAACCTCTGTCCAACTGTTAAACATGGGGGTGGATCAATCATGCTTTAGGATTGTATTGCAGCCAGTGGCACAGGGAACATCTCACGAGTAGAAGGAAAAATGGATTCAATAAAATTTCAGCAAATTTTGGATGCTAACTTGATGCCATCTGTGAAAAAGCTGAAGTTAAAGAGAGGATGGCTTCTACAAATGGATAATGGTCCTAAACACACCTCGAAATCCACGGGGGATTACATCAAGAGGCGTAAACTGAAGGTTTTGCCATGGCTTTCACAATCTCCTGACCTCAACAAAATTGAATATCTATGGATAGACCTTAAAAGAGCAGTGCTTGACAGACAGCCCAGAAAGCTCAAAGAACTGGAAGCCTTTTGTAAGGAAGAATGGGCAAAGATACCTCAAACAAGAATTTAAAGACTCTTGGCTGGCTACAAAAAGTGTTTACAAGCTGTGATACCTGCCAAAGGGGGCAGTACAAGATATTAACTCTGCAGTGTGCGCAAACTTTTGCAGACGCCATTTTTTTGTTTTCTGTTATTTTGAAAGTGTAAATGATTAAATAAAATCTATCTTTTGTTGACATGTTATAAGAATGTCTAACCTGTAATTTGATGCCTTTTGGAGATTTTTACATCTTTCCTTGGCTTCTTTATGCACATTAATACACATTTTTACCTGGGGTGCCCAAACTTTTGATCCCCACTGTATATAGATAGATAGATAGAGATCCCTTTGCCAGCATTGCAATCAGCATTGATCACTGTGTTTAAGGAGTTAAAGGTTTGGGATTGAAACATTTTCAGATCCTGGTCACTGGTGCTGAAGTGCAGCTGTCGATCACAGCCACCCTTCAGTGGGTGACCAAGCATTCACCCTTACGAACACGTATGTCAGGATTCAAGAAGAGGACCCTAAGGCTACATGCATGTACATGATAATGTGGGAAGGAGATAATAGGGTGATCTTACAAAACACATTTGTAGCCCATCTACACTGAATGAACAACTGTCAAGGATGGTTGCGGATGAGGCCTTAAAATGTGCATGACTGCTGCTGTATATTGCTGAGTGTTGACATAAAGAAATATACACCCGACAAAAATGTTGGTATAAAACTCTTTCTCAGAGTTCCCAAGTGTTATAAGAGAGTTCTGTTTATTATACAGAAGCGCATTAGCTTACATTTGACAAAAAAGGGAGGTTAGTTATGATGTCAAAATTGTCATGTTTCATTTTGATTGGTTATTTGAGCTTTGTGTCTGTATATATTAGCATATTTAAGCATCTATTTCTTTCTTGGCCAATGTTCACTCATGCGGCTCTCTTGCTCTTCATACTGGAAAATCCCAGATCTTTGTCCTTCTATACAATCTGTATATTCATCTGTACAATCTGTATGTTCAAATATTTTGTCTTCTGACATCTCATCTTGGGCCTCCTGGTGTCATCCCAAGGTCTCCATCTTAGTTGCAAGCAAATAGCAAGCTGATATATGGGTTTATAAGGGGAAAAAAAATTCTGCAGCATATTAGCATATATGTCTATTGCTTATATATATACAGCAACAAAAGAATGCAGCAGCACACTGCCAGCACAAAGATATAGGTGAAACATGAACATGCAGATAAAACATGGAGAGCTATACAGCTATGGTGTAATAGATGCAAATGTGAAGCTATGAGATAGTGAGGCACTTAGCTCGCAAATTTGTCTCTGCCGGCGGTCAAATAGCTTGGACCGTCCCACTGCGATAAGGTGGCCTCATTGGGACAAACCCTACACTGTGAATATGCCTCTGTGTGAACAGTTCAGTAAGCATGGCAGGATCTGGAACATCCAAGTCACCTTATATACATACCTGATAGAGGTGGGTGGGGTGCAAGGCCAACATGGAGGTAGCCACTCCCCCGTATGTGTAATACAGACAAAGAATAAGTCAGCCAGCACTTTAGTTGATACCAAGCAATTATATGGACCTGGCCTGCAGGTGCACGCTACTAGGCTAAATATACAGCAACAAAAGAATGCAGCAGCACACTGCAGATAAAACATGAACATGCAGATAAAACATAGAGAGCTATACAGCTATGGTGTAATAGATGCAAATGTGAAACTATGAGATAGTGAGGCACTTAGCTCGCAAATTTGTCTCCACCGGTAGTAAGCATGGCACACTATCAGGTGTGTTTATAAGGTGTCTTGGGTGCTCCAGATCCTGCCATGCTTACTGAACTGTTCACACAGAGGCATATTCACAGTGTAGGGTCCGTCCCAATGAGGCCACCTTATCGCGGTGGGAAGGTCCAAGCTATTTGACCGCCGGCGGAGACAAATTTGCAAGCTAAGTGCCTCACTATCTCAGAGTTTCCCATTTGCATCTATTACACCATAGCTGTATAGCTCTCCATGTTTTATCTGCATGTTCATTTTTCACCTATATCCTTGTGCTGGCAGTGTGCTGCTGCATTCTTTTGTTGCTGTATATTTAACCTAGTAGCGTGCACCTGCAGGCCAGGTCCATATAATAGTTTGGTATCAACTAAAGTGCTGGCTGACTTATTCTTTGTCTATGTGTATATATATATATATATATATATATATATATATATATATATATTTATATATTGATCAGTAATCAAAATGATAAGGGTCATCCCAGTCACAACTACTAGGACCCCAAGTGGTCACTAGAGTGGGAGTCCCAAGTCCCCTGACCCTGACTCATTCCGTTAAAAGTCTATAGGTCTGAAAGAACAAATATTTACTGTTTAAAAAGCGATCATATATGTATCATGTATCCTGTGGAGGGGACTGATGTGTTTTGTGGCATAATCCCTTTTATAATGCTTTCATTATTTGAAAACAAAGCATCTACTTAGATTTACAACTATATTTTCAATCTGTGCCACATTCCATTGAAACGCTGCATTAAGCAGATTTTATTTTCAATTAATATTTAATCTATTCATCAGGTTTAAGGAAACTAAGTAATACGGGTGAAAAGTTAAAGAGAACATCTTTCTTCTTAACAAAACTTCAGGCAGTTGATAAAGCTTACATATAATAATTTATTTATTTTCCCCAGTTCTTTTCCTGAGCTCACTAGATCTTTGCTGCCCCCAGGTGTGCATTGTCAGAATTTTTTTGATTCTTTAGCTGAAGGAGAAAGTTTAATAAAGGTGAACCTAAAGAAAAATACATGTGGAATTATATTAATTGTAATTATTTTTATAGTCTTCTTATTAAAAGTGCCCCTTTAGAGTGTTCTAGTAATAACATACAGAATAGGGCTGGGGTTTCCTATTCATCTCCAATGCCCTTAGAGTAAGTTATTTTTTCTGCAGATCTGGTACAAATAGAAATTTTGATATAAAAATATATATTTATGAAATATAGTAATGTATAGTATTGCACAGTTGAATATTTAGTTGCTTTTTAAATAAAAGTGAAAAATAGTACTAACTATAATTTTACCAGCAATCTTACAACCACTGCAGAAGATGATTATTGAGCTAAAAGTCATATTCTGGTACCAATATCGATAACATAAGTGTGTAAACGATGTTTATAACCTCCAAGTTTATTATATTAATGCATACATGTACAATAGCCCAGTATTATAGTTCAAATGCAATAAATGCTTCAGCACAAATATCCAGCAGTTCTGCATACCATCGGCCCAGCTTATCTGCAGAACTTAAAGGGTTATTACTGATTACATTTTTCGTTTTTATTTGGCTATGGGCAGGGAATAATGTAAAAAACAAACAAAAAACCTGTACTCATCCTTCAGCTAGCTGCTGCTCCAGTACTGTGTGCAGCAAGGACGTCCTTGTACATTGTGCACGTGATACAGCAACCAATCAATGGTCTACATACTTGCACTTCATGCAGAAAGAGAACCCTAAGCCAATGATCAATGTCAGTTGAAGTCATCATGACATTGCCTTACTCCATTTCCTGCGCATTGTCAAATATATATATATATATATATATATATATATACACATATATATATACACCGTATTTATCGGCGTATAACACACACTTTTTAGGCTAAAATTTTTAGCCTAAAGTCTATGTGCGTGTTATACGCCGATAAACCCCCAGGAAAGGCAGGGGGAGAGAGGCCGTCGCTGCCCGCTTCTCTCCCCCTGCCTTTCCTGGGGTCTAGAGCGCTGCTGCCGGCCCTTCTCTCCCCCTAGCTATCGGCACCGCTGCCCGGGGGGTTTATCGGGGTATACACGCACGCACACATGCACCCTCATTTTACCATGGATATTTGGGTAAAAACTTTTTTTACCCAAATATCCTTGGTAAAATGAGGGTGCGTGTTATAGGCCGGTGCGTGGTATACCCCGATAAATACGGTATATACACACACTCAGAAAACTCAATTAAAAGGTTAACAAAACTGCCCTTTTCAATCCCAAAGAGAATACTTTGTCATTCACATACATTCTGCTAAATACAAAATTTTGATGAAAAAAAAAATAAAAATAAATAGGCAACCATAAAGATATGAGTGACTGGTTAGTGCTAGTGATAGTTAGATGACTAGGTCAGAACATCACCAAAATGGCATGAATTGTGGGGTGTTTTCACTTTGCAGTGGTTGATACCTACCAAAAGTAGTTTATAGAATGCCAAATGATGTTAGGGTCATGAGCTCACTGATGCATGTGGAGCATGAAGGCTGGCCTGTTTGGTCTGATTTCATAGAAGAGATACTGAAGCACAAACTGCTGAAAATGGTAATGCAGGCTATGATACAAAGGTGTCAGAACACAGTACATCACAGCTTACTGGGTATGGATGCATATGTTGACCCACAAAGAGAGTCCACAATAAGCAGATAAGCATCTGCATATAAGAATTGGACAACTGAACAAAGGTAGTCTGTCATACTAATTGTAGGCCCCAAAAATAAATCACTATGTTTAATAGAATAATAGCATGATGTGTCTGCCATGTTGTATGAATTCTCAGAAAGCTTAAGTGAAGTTCATTGAAAGCTCACAGACCTTTGAATTTTTGAAAATGTGTTATCTCTTCTAAGAGACATGTAAATAGGAACTAGGGGTATGACAGATAAGTCAAGACAATACCCATGATGTTTGACAAGTCTCCAAGGAAAGTCCTGGAGAGTTACACTCATTGTCTGTCATTTTGACTCCAATGGGGGATCTGCTCTGTACACCTGGATACAGGTGTGTGTGTGTGTGTGTGTGTCTGTGTGTGTGTTTAACAATGGGTTGTATTTGCATTCTTTATGTCTATATCTCTGGCCATCTATTTGAGATTCCTGTGAAGTATCAATGGCATTGTCTTGTCTTGGATTATGTGTATACAGGTGATAAGGTGGCCACAATAATATTTTGCATCTCTAACAAAATTATAGTAAATTAATGTTTAGCTGTGATGTTATGTAACTAGAGTTTGAACCTACATAGTTAACACCCACCAGTCATCATTGGATGACATTATATTGTTTGGGTGGATAATTAGTATAGAAAAGAGGTTAAAACTTGGGTGAGAGAGGCATCAGGGAGACAAAAAAAAAAAAAAAAAAAACTACAGGGAACACAGAAAGAGGGACCCCAGCCTCATTATTGAAGTTCATAGTGGCTACTTGAAGGGGCAGAGCCATGAAGAGCTAGGGAGAAAAACTTTAGTCCACAAATAATTTCTTCTCTGATAACTATGACTACAGGCATTTCCATGGACTACAGGCAGCCATGTTTCTTTCATCCAGAAGTACTCTTGGTAAGATACACAGGTTTCTTATTTGATTAAGTTACCTCCTTTTAATGTAGATGGAATTATCTTATGGGGAGGAGAAGACCTGGCTTATATATAACCTCAATTATGTTAATAATGGTAATAGTAGTTTATAAGCCACACCCCCTTCTACTGAAGATGAACGGGGCGCATCTTATGGGGATCAATACAATGGTCATATTGCATATTAGCATAGTCTAATGGGATTTTCCTCTGCTCCCCCACATGAGATAATAATTCCTTTGAGGAAACTTAATTTAAGTCTTCGTAATTAGTAGCGTACTATAAATTATATATTTAGTACCGTATCTTACTAGAGATAGCTGTGGTTAGAACTGGGATGGATTTATTCCCATTTTATACAGAGCCGCGAGGTTTGTGACCAATCAAATTACTGTAATTTTGCTCACCAATAAATGTACACTGCGTTATTTTATTATTTTGCAAAAGTTACTCCTACCAATACTTTAATCCCTTAACCCCTTGGGGACGGAGCCCATTATGACCCTAAGGACGGGAACATTTTTTGCAAATCTGACCACTGTCACTTTAAGCATTAATAACTCTGGAATGCTTTTACTTATAAATTTGATTCCGAGACAGTTTTTTCGTGACATATTCTACTTTATGTTAGTGGTAAATTTTCGGCGATACTTGCATCCTTTCTTGGTGAAAAATTCTAAAATGTCATGAAAAATTTGAAAATTTTGCATTTTTCTAACTTTGAAGCTCTCTACTTATAAGGAAAATGGATATTCCAAATAAATGATATATTGATTCACATATACAATAGGTCTACTTTATGTTTGCATCATAAAATTGATGAGTTTTTACTTTTGGAAGACACCAGAGGGCTTCAAAGTTCAGCAACGATTTTCCAATTTTTCGCAAAATTTTCAAAATCGGAATTTTTCAGGGACCAGTTCAGGTTTGAAGTCGATTTGAAGGGTCTTCTGGTTAGAAATACCCCATAAATGACCCCATTATAAAAACTGCACCCCTCAAAGTATTCAAAATGACATTCAGTCAGCATTTTAACCCTTTAAGGGTTTCACAGGAATAGCAGCAAAGTGAAGGAGAAAATTCAAAATCTTCATTTTTTACACTGGCATGTTCTTGTAGACCCAGTTTTTGAATTTTTACAAGGGGTAAAAGGAAAAAAATCCTCTTAAAATTTGTAACCCAATTTCTCTCGAGTAAGAAAATACCTCATATGTGTATGTCAAGTGTTCGGCGGGTGCACTAGAGGGCTCAGAAGCGAAGGAGCAACAATGGGATTTAGGAGAGTGAGTTTTTCTGAAATGGTTTTTGGGGGGCATGTCCCATTTAGGAAGCCCCTATGGTGCCAGGACAGCAAAAACCCCCCACATTGCACACTATTATGGAAACGACACCCCTCAAGGAACGTAACAAGGGGTACAGTGAGCCTTAACACCCCACAGGTGTTTGACAACTTTTTGTTAAAGTCGGATGTGTAAATGAAAAAAAAATATTTTTCCACTAAAATGCTGGTTTTTCCCCAAATTTTACTTTTTTACAAAGGGTAATAGGAGAAAATGCCCCCCAAAATTTGTAACCCCATTTCTTCTGAGTATGGAAATACCCCATGTTTGGACGTCAAGTGTACTGCGAGCGAACTTCAATGCTCAGAAGAGAAGGAGCGCCATTGAGCTTTTAGAGAGATAATTTGTTTGGAATGGAAGTCGGGGGCCATGTGCATTTACAAAGCCCCCCGTGGTGCCAGAACAGTGGACCCCCCCACATGTGACCCCATTTTGGAAACTACACCCCTCACGGAATGTAATAAGGGGTACAGTGAGCATTTACACCCCACTGGCGTTTGACAGATCTTTGGAACAGTGGGCTGTGCAAACAAAAAAATTAAATTTTTCATTTTCACGTACCACTGTTCCAAAAATCTGTCAGACCCCTGTGGGGCGTAAATGCTCACTGTACCCCTTGTTACATTCCGTGAGGGGTGTAGTTTCCAAAATGGGGTCACATGTGGGTATTTATTTTTTTGCATTTATGTCAGAACCGCTGTAAAATCAGCCACCCCTGTGCAAATCACCAATTTAGGCCTCAAATGTACATAGTGCGCTCTCACTCCTGAGCCTTGTTGTGCGCCCGCAGAGCATTTTACGCCCATATATGGGGTATGTCCGTACTCAGGAGAAATTGCATTACAAATTTTGGGGGTCTTTTTTTCCTTTTACCTCTTGTGAAAATAAAAAGTAAAGGGCAACACCAGCATGTTAGTGTAAAAATGTTTTTTTTTACACTAACAGGCTGGTGTAGACCCCAACTTTTCCTTTTCATAAGGGGTAAAAGGAGAACAAGCCCCCCAAAATTTGTAGTGCAATTTCTCCCGAGTACGGAAATACCCCATATGTGTCCCTAAACTGTTTCCTTGAAATACGACAGGGCTCCAAAGTGAGAGAGCACCATGTGCATTTGAGGACTAAATTAGGGATTGCATAGGGGTGGACATAGGGATATTCTACGCCAGTGATTCCCAAACAGGGTGCCTCCAGCTGTTGCTAAACTCCCAGCATGCCTGGACAGTCAGTGGCTGTCCGGAAATGCTGGGAGTTGTTGTTTTGCAACAGCTGGAGGCTCCGTTTTGGAAACACTGCTGTACAATACGTTTTTCATTTTTATTGGGGGGGGGGACAGTGTAAGGGGGTGTTCATGTAGTGTTTTACTCTTTATTAGGTGTTAGTGTAGTGTAGTGTTTTTAGGGTACATTCACACTGGCGGGTTACGGTGAGTTTCCCACTAGGAATTTGCGCTGCGGCGAAAAATTTGCAGCAGCTCATACTTGAAGCAGGAAACTTGCTGTAAACCCGCCCGTGTGAATGTACCCTGTACGTTCACATAGGGGGGGGGGGGGAGGGCAAACCTCCAGCTGTTTCAAAACTACAACTCCCAGCATGCACGGTCTGTCAGTACATGCTGGGAGTTGTAGTTTTGTAACAGCTGGAGGCACACTGGTTGGAAAACCTTCAGTTAGGTTCTGTTACCTAACTCAGTATTTTCCAACCAGTGAGCCTTTAGCTCTTGCAAAACTACAACTCCCGGCATGCACGGTCTGTCAGTACATGCTGGGAGTTGTAGGTTTGAAACAGCTGGAGGCACACTGGTTGGAAAATACTGAGTTGGGTTCTGTTACCTAACTCAGTATTTTCCAACCAGTGTGCCTACAGCTGTTGCAAAACTACAATTCCCAGCATGTCTGATCACAGAAGGGCATGCTGGGAGATGTAGTTATGCAACAGCTGGAGGTACGCAACTACAACTCCCAGCATGCCGAGACAGCTGTTTTCTGTGTGGGCATGCTGGAATTTGTAGTTTTGCAACATCTGGAGTGCTACAATTTAGAGACCACTGAACAGTGATCTCCAAACTGTGGACCTCCAGATGTTGCAAAACTACAACTCCCAGCATGCCCAGACAGCAAACAGCCTGTGTGGGCATGCTAGGAGTTGTAGTTTTGCAAGATCTAGAGGGCAGTATAGAGATCACTGTGCAGTGGTCTCTAAACTGCAGACCTCCAGCTGTTGCAAAACTACAAATTCCAGCATGCCCACACAGCAAACAGCTGTCTGGGCATGCTGGGAGTTGTAGTTTTGCAACATCTGGAGGGCTACAGTCTAGAGACCACTATAGTGGTCTCAGACTGTAGCCCTCTAGATGTTGCTAGGCAACTACTCACCGGCTTCCGTCGCATCCGGGAGCCGTCCTCTTCTGCCGCACGCCGCCGCAGATCTCCGTCGCCGCCGCCGATCCCCGTCGCTCCGCTGCCTCTGGAGGGGTAAGTGGACTCCAGCGCCGCTCCTCTTTATTTTCCCCATTCTGCCCCGCCTATTGTGGGAGGGCAGGACGGGGAAAACGAAAGTAAACCCCCCCGCCCCAGATCTGCTATTGGTGGTCGCGTCTAGACCACCAATAGCAGAGATAGGAGGGGTGTCAACTCTGCCACCTCACTCCTATCGCTACAGGGGGATCGTGGGTGTCTTAGACACCCGCGATCCCCCTTCTATTCCGGGTTATTGGAAATGCCGGGTGATTCAAACTTTTATTAGGGGAAGGGATAATTCAAAGGGTTAATGATTTTTTTACACTTTTCTTTAGGGGGCTATAACATTGCATTTACTGATCTTTAACTGTGTTCAATGCATCTGCCTAGGGATGCATTGATCAGGGTTTTCGGCGATTGATTGCTCAAGCCTGAAGCTTGAAGCATTCAATCGGCAATCGGACTGCAGTAAGGAAGGTAAGAGACCTTCCTCCTGTAGTACAGTTGTTCGGGATGCCGCGATTTCACCGCGGCGATCCCGAACAGCTCCCTGAGCTAACCGGCACTTTTTACTTTCACTTTTAGCCGCGTGGCTCAGCTTTGAGCGCGCGGCTAAAGGGTTAATAGCACGTGGAACCGCTATCAGTGCCGCGCGCTATTAGAGGCGGGTCCCAGCTTCACTATGACGCAGGGCCCGCCGTGATATAATGCGGGGTCACCGTGTTATATCACGGGAGCGGAACCAAGGACGTACTCATACGTCCTTGGTCTATAAGGGGTTTAAGAACTCAAATCTGTGAAAATAGTCAGGCCCAGATATGGTGAATTGCATTGTTTGTATATTTTTGGCAATTCATAACGGTCATAACATTTTTTATATTTTTGTTGACCATAATGAATAATTCATAAATGAGTTATTAACCCAGACAAGTCTGGTATGGTGAATCATACTATATCTTGTATCATGTGGACAACCCTTACCTGTCGAATACCTGTACTCTGTTTTTATGTTAAACGCGATAAGTGTGTGTGTGTGTGTGTGTGTGTGTGTGTATATATGCTAGCTGATAACCATTCAGAATCCCTGTAACAGAAACCACATCTAGAAGGTCATTGCAGAGGGAAAAAAAAAGCAATGCAAAATGTTGTGCCGATCTGTTTGCTCAAGTAGACAAGTGAGATGGCGAACAGGCTTGTTAGAAAATGATTTCTTGCGGCACTAATTAATGAAGCCACTCTTTCCCCAGCTGCTTCATTTGAGATGCTGAATGCTAATCCCAGATTCTGCAATTTGAATGAGGTGCAAAAAACATTATAAAGATCTATTTCTCTAGTTAAACTAAATGGGAGGAGGCATCTGGAAGTTGCTGCATGTTACAAGTTTGGAAGTACATGTTGAACAGTCTCATATTTGCCAACACATTTATATAATTTCCATTAATGCTTCTTCTGCCAAGCATGTGTAACCATGCATGTCACAAGAAACAGAAAGCCAAGAAGATGACTAGCATGGTTTAAACTCAATAGCTCTCCTTCTACACTGTATGGGCAAAGGAATGGGCATTGTAGTAGAGATACAGATGCAGGTATGACCTTATTTCCTTCTCTCTGACTTCTTTTTTATTTTCTCCTGTTTTCTTGTAAAAAATCTGTGTGGTAGGCGGAGCCTCTAATTGTCACATGATTTGCTTTGAACTTCATTTTCCAGTAGTTATTAGTGCAGAGGCTCATGTCAGTGCTGCATAGTGAGAGTCATCAATGAGAAGAATGTAATCTTCATTATGGTAATTTCTTCTCTCCTCACACGGAGTACAGTGTTATTATCGTAAATAACATCCTTATTTAATATTATAATGAATATATCCTTATAACACAAACACATATATATATTTTTTTTACCACCTCTTACATCACTTCTTATACAGAAAAACATAAAAAGCACCTGTTTGCAAAAACTTTTTATATAATGTAGATAACATTACATGTATATTTGTAATATACATTGGTTAAAAAATGAGTATATTTTGGGGTGATAAAATGCTGTCCCTGCAGCTATAGCCTGTGTATCTCTTGTCAATCAGCCTGCTGTGTGAGCAGGGAACATGTCACAGAGCCTCACTGCACAGAATCCTGCGTGTCCTCACTGTACAGAGCCCTTCTCGTCCTCAGTACACAGAGCCCTGCTTGTCCTCACTGTACAGAGCCCTTCTTGTCCTCGGTACACAGAGCCCTGCTTGTCCTCAGTGTACAGAGCCCTTCTTGTCCTCGGTACACAGAGCCCTGCTTGTCCTCACTGTACAGAGCCCTTCTTGTCCTCGGTACACAGAGCCCTGCTTGTCCTCAGTGTACAGAGCGCCCTGCTTGTCCTCAGTGTACAGAGCGCCCTGCTTGTCCTCAGTGTACAGAGCCCTGCTTGTCCTCAGTGTACAGAGCCCTGCTTGTCCTCAGTGTACAGAGCCCTGCTTGTCCTCAGTGTACAGAGCCCTGCTTGTCCTCAGTGTACAGAGCCCTGCTTGTCCTCAGTGTACAGAGCCCTGCTTGTCCTCAGTGTACAGAGCCCTGCTTGTCCTCAGTGTACAGAGCCCTGCTTGTCCTCAGTGTACAGAGCCCTGCTTGTCCTCAGTGTACAGAGCCCTGCTTGTCCTCAGTGTACAGAGCCCTGCTTGTCCTCAGTACACAGAGCCCTGCTTGTCCTCAGTGTACAGCGCACCCTGCTTGTCCTCAGTGTACAGAGCCCTGCTTGTCCTCAGTGTACAGAGCGCCCTGCTTGTCCTCAGTGTACAGAGCCCTGCTTGTCCTCAGTGTACAGAGCCCTGCTTGTCCTCAGTGTACAGAGCCCTGCTTGTCCTCAGTGTACAGAGCCCTGCTTGTCCTCAGTGTACAGAGCCCTGCTTGTCCTCCGTGTACAGAGCCCTGCTTGTCCTCCGTGTACAGAGCCCTGCTTGTCCTCCGTGTACAGAGCCCTGCTTGTCCTCCGTGTACAGAGCCCTTCTTGTCCTCAGTGTACAGAGCCCTTCTTGTCCTCAGTGTACATAGCCCTGCTTGTTCTCAGTGTACAGAGCCCTGCTTGTCCTCAGTGTACAGAGCCCTGCTTGTCCTCAGTGTACAGAGCCCTGCTTGTCCTCAGTGTACAGAGCCCTGCTTGTCCTCAGTGTACAGAGCCCTGCTTGTCCTCAGTGTACAGAGCCCTGCTTGTCCTCAGTGTACAGAGCCCTGCTTGTCTTCACTGCACAGAGCCCTGCTTGTCTGCCCACACTCCCTGTATTTTGTCCCTGCACAGAGACACACAGGCAACAGCTGCAGGGACAAGACAATATTTTTTATCACCTAAAAATATACAAATAATGTTATTATCTATGTTACATAAATTTGTAAATTACAGGTACACTTTAAAGTTTTGGACTTTATTGAATGTATTTTACACAAGCGATAACTTCTGCATCTTTCAATACAAAAGTTTACAATGTGATACATCTTCTGAAAGGTAATCTATCATTAGCATCACCTACACTAACCTATTGGTAAAGGCTTCTAGTGCGGGTGCCGCTGATGACAATAATACTTACTGTTTGAAGATCTGCGGCTTCTTTCTTCTGTTATTTTTCTTTTTCTTTATGCAAATTAAGTAACTTGGTGCACAAGGGGCATTCTCAAGCCCTGAGTGCCCTGTGACTTCTGTCCTGGATCTTTTATGTAAATGCCCTCCTGCCCTAGGCTGATCCTTCTCCCCTTTTCATATAGCCTGTAAGTGACGTTGTGCTTGCGCAGCCAGCAAAATAAATTGAAATTTCTGTGTTCACAAAAGAAATTGCACAGGGGAGGAAGATCAGTCCAGGGGAGGAGGATCAGCCCAGGGAAGGAGGGCATTTACTATGAACATCCAAGACAGATGTCACGGTGCACTCAGGGCTTGAGAATGTCCAGCGTACTCAAAGCTGCCTAATTTGCATAAGAAGAAAAGGAAGAATAAGTTCATTTCATTGTCATCAGCATCATGTGCACTACAAGCTTATACTATTGGTTAGTTTTGGTGATGCTGCTGAAAGATTGCTTTTTAAACCCTACAGTTTCTTATTTTAGCACAGTCCCCAGCCTGTCTAATAAAATCATAAAAAAGGTAACTCAACTTCCTCACTTCCTCGTAGCCTAAGGTATCAGGGCACTCTTTCAGGGGCCAGTGACAATGCTTTAGCCCAAGCTGCAGAGCGCAGTGTCTGCAGCCACGGGAAACAGTACCGCATGCCAATCACTGACAGAGGCGGGATAGCATTGCATTATTCAGTGTTAGTAAACTAATAACTTCAAATAATAGTCCCCTATTGGGACTTACCGTATTTATCGGCATATAACACACACACACCCATTTTAACAGGGAAGCTTAAGTAAAAATAAAAAAAAAAGTTAAATAAATGACTTGGACTAAATGCCACATCATCCCCCCAACTTCGTTTTCTTCTGCACCTCAGTTTGGTCCCGTCCCCTCCAGTGCCACATCATTCCTTCCCTTTTATCAGTCCCTGTGCCACATTTACCCCTCTCATTGCCACCTCCCATGTCTCATCATCCCCCCATGTCTCATCATCTCCCCCTGTCATAGACCACCACTAGCCATACAGACATTAAGCCTTTAGTGCCTCCCCACCATCATTTCCCCCTGTCTCATCATCCCCCACCGTCTCATCATGCCCCCCCATCATCCCCCCCTAATCATTTCCCCCTGTCTCATCATCCCCCACCCTGTCTCATCATCCCCCCATCATGTCCCTCCTATGCTATTCTTCCCCTCCCTCATCATTCCCCCTTTTCCCTGCTTTTCATAGTTTTTTTTTATTTTATTTCCCTTACCTGGCTGCGCTACGGCAGGCCAGGTCAGGTGGCGGGTCTCGCGGGCTGTGTGGTCAGTGAAGCAGATGAGTAACGTGCCGGCTTCTCTGTGCGGCATCAGGGAAGTCACTTTTCATTTCCTGTAACCGCCGCTAGTCAGCCGGCGCAGCCTGAATGAATTCCGACTTATTGCCAGGCCAGCATCAGTCCGAATTCAGGCGTGACGTCATGCCAGGCTGCAGCCGGCCACTAGGAGGGAGACCACTAGTGGCCGGTTTCTAACTGTAAAATACACACTGTTAATAAAAAAACATGTATTAGAGATATGTTGTAGTACATAAGTACTACAACATATAAAAAAACCGCTAGTGACAGTGCCCATTTAGCAAGCAACCACTGCTGCGGCCGCTTTAAATCAGTGACCAGAATAGTTATCGGCATATAACACGCAGGCAGGCTTTTTGCCTTAAATTTAAGTTTTAAAAGTGCGTGTTATACGCCGATAAATACGGTAAATGTGTAAATAAAATAAGATAAATATAAATAAGCAGCCCCTCTCCTAAACAAATTAAAATTACCCCCTTTTTCCATTTGTTTAAAGCAGATAAAAAACTCATTTATTATCGCCACATTAGGAAATGTTTGAACTATTACAACATAACGTATATTGAACCTGTACGGTGAGTGACATAAACATAAAAAATATTAAACATCAAAATTGCTTATTTTTGTTCACATCACGTCCCAGAAAAAAATGGATAAAAAATATACAAGCACGAAAGTGCTACCAATAAAAACAACAAATCACGGTGCAGAAAATATGCAGTTATAAAGTCCCATATATGGGAAAAGAAAGAATAAAGTTATGGGGGATAATTTATCAAAACCTGTTCAGGGGAAAAGTTGCTGAGTTGCCCAGAGCAACCAATCAGATTGCTTCTTTACATTTCTAAAAGGCCTCTGAAAAATTAAAGAAGCAATCAGATTGGTTGCTATGAGCAACTTTTCCTCTGGACAGGTTTTGATAAATCTCCCCCATAGAGGTCAGAAAACTTTTTGTTTAAAAAGTTTGACTTTTTTTTAAAAAGCAGTACAATAAAAAAAAATGTGTAAACATGAGTATCATTTTCATTTTGTCGACCAAGAGAATAAAGAGAACATTAGCTTTACCATGAAGTGGACTTCATGAAAACAAAACCCCAATAAAGTTGTAAAATTGCATTTCCTTTACAATTTCCCAACACAAATTAATTATTTTATTTTTGGTTGCACCATACATATTATGGTAAAATGAAAGGCTTCAATACGAAGTACAATAGGTCGCACAAAAACATGGGGAGATGAGGGGACACTAATGACTGTGGCACAGAGGGAGATGAGGGGAATGATCATGTCATCACATAACATCATAAATCCCGGCTCCTAATTTTTGTTTGCTGATTTGTCAAGCCCTGGTCTAGGACCTTTTCATGATCATAATCTTTATATATTTGATCCTTGTTATTAAATTATACAAAAGATGCTACCTTATAAAATACTACAATTGTGTCCACAGCAATTGCCATTCATGAGCGCCTCTATTCCACTCACCCTATCCCTTTTACTTTCTCTTTTATCACTTTCCTGACTGCACATCTCTACTTACCAGACTTGAAGTGTTAAAGGGGTATCCTGCCAGTAACACCTCCTCCCATAGACATTAATGGAGGGGGCGTGGCATCACAAGGGGGCATGGCGTTTCCAAGACTAAAGCAGCACCCAAAACAAAATGCTGGGTGCTGCAAGGAGATTGCGGGGGGGGGGGGGGGGGGGGGGGTCCCTATGCTTTGGAGAGGGGATAAGATGTCTAAAGATTGAATACCCTTTAATGCCTTATACTAAATATTTCCTTACTTCACATGTTTATAAAAAGCTTTTTTACAGAATATAGATCTCCACACCTTATAAACTGCCTGCTGCTCAACAGTAGAGCACAATGGTTTGATTTCTAGCTCTTCCTTGCAAGCTCATTCTTAGTGCCCATTCACACAGCAGAATTTCTGAGTGGAATCAGTCAGGAAAATTCTGCTTGGAAATTCCATTGCAGCAGATTCCCATTGTTTTCAATGGGGTTCTGCTGCACCATGCACATGGCAGACATTATAATTCTGCACTCTGCAGAAAGAATGAACATTCATTGTCAGAAATACATTGCCTTCTATGGAGGTGATCCTAGCTTGTTCTGCTGCTGCCTGCAGAATGTCCAGCAGGAATTTTTCCAGGCAGATAGTCCGCCATGTGAAAGAGGCTTAACAATAAAATGGACCTTACAAGTCTTTTGCCATAACCAAGGCAACCACGGCACTCTCCAATCAAGCAGAGATTTTCCACCTCTTTTTCACGTATTGTAACTGGCCAAATGCACATCATAGATTCCCACACAGAAAGTTCCGGCCGCCGCCACCACCTTGGCAACAAGGATGCTGTTAATTCCAGTATACAACAATTGCATAGAATAAAAACTTTACACAATAACTTTACACCTTCCCGCTTAAACTACAATCCCAATAGCCAGAACATGACTATAGCTTTGCATTTGCAATAGTCAATTATTGGATTAAAAATAGTCCTCAACTGATATTTCATTGTCTCCAGAAACAATAAATTTAAATTGTCAATTTTGTTGCCACTGTTGTAGCATAACCAAGCCTTGTGATCACAGCTTTTAAAAACTGTTGGCCAAGCTGTGCACCACACAGTGCACCACAAACTGTACACCACACTCACTTGAGTTTAATTTCCATTAATATAAGATGTAGACATGATAATTGTTTAGGAGGAGAAAAATTATTAAAAATGCTTTTATAGGCACTTTCCCTTGCTGTATGTTGTGACGGTGTATTTCCATGTCACATAACTAAAAATAGAAACATCAAAGCAATATCCACTTCTTTGGAAAAGGGCCATCTATGACAATCTGCATTATTCAATGCAAGAATATCAGTTCTCAAAACTATTTAAAGATTTATTTAAAAGTAAATTAGATTATGGAGGTCATTTCATCTTCCCATGAGGTCAATGTGACAATACAATAGTAATGTCAATCAGTTTGAGATTGTCTAGAATTACCAAGTAGTATCTATGAATAAGGCATGATTTCCACCCAAGGAATTCTTATTTATCGCAATAGATATTCAAGAGATTGCTTCTAATAGTATAATCCATCTCAGTGCATCTGAACTGGAAACTTTCCACCAAAACAATTTCTACTGACATGAAATCAGTGACAGGTGAAAATAACCATTGTCCTCTTCAGATGTGCAAATCACATGTACTGGGTACAGACGCTGGCGTAAAGTGTAGTAAAGGCCTTCAATTAGTCAATTGTCTGGCTTCCTAAAGGAAGGAAAAGCCATCAATAAACAGGCATGCTTCAGGAGATAATTTGCTATAAAATGAATGGTGTAAATCTAGTTATTCTATGATATGTCAACACTTTTATCACAGAAGAATAAGACAGACAATGAAATATTTACAGAATATTCTCTGTAGTCGCCTCATGAATAACAATACGTGTGGTCTTTTTAGTTTCAACATCGTTATGGGTTTTTTCACAACAGCAATTTGAGTGTATGCTGTAAAATGTACTGAAAATGATATGGCTAAGGAGTAACCCACAGTTGCACTGGACACATGCAATCCATTAGATAATTATAATGTTCTAGTGGTACAATCAGACACAGTGATGAAAATAAATTCTATCTATAATTTTTCATAAGAACACAATGTTTCAGACAAAAACTGGAGAACTTTTTACATAAGACACAAAAAATGTACTAAAAACCAGTAAAAATGTACACAGCACCACTCTGCATGGGAGTTAACCACCAGACACTGATCTCATTGGTAGCGGTCTCAAGATCCTTCACAGCTTTTTCTTCACCATTCTATTCCCAATAAAGCCTGTGACTATTACTGCAGCATTGTTTAAAGGACTGATTCTAACAGGAGTGGTTCTAACATTGATGGCCAATAAACATAGGCCAGTCATTTTAAAGACTGGCAACTTCTTTAAATGGATCACAACTAAAGAAAATATTGTAGACATTGGTCAATCAATCAATTACAAACAAAAAACTGAAGTGATTTTCCTATAGGAACCAATCACAGCTCAGCTTTTAATTTTACATATAAAAGATGATAGGATATACAAGTTAAGCTCTGAATGGTTACTGTGTACAAATCAAACCAGTTTATGTCTGCAACAGATTGATAAATCTAGTCTAGGGTAGGGTCACACAGAACAGATCCACCAATGACAGACCCTACAGTGTGCCTCCAGCTGTGCCTGCCTGCTCGTAGCTGCTACGAGCAGACACACATCAATCTGCGAGTTGCCGCACGCATGCGCAGTGTACTTGCAATCATCGCGGCCACTCCCCCTGCTCCCTGAGCTAGGCCAATAGCAGTCGTGATGTGTGTGAGTACACTCGCAGAGCATTGTGTGTTTGCTCGTAGTGGAGAATTGGCGTGTGATCCTGTCCTTATATGGGAAAAAAGTACTGGGACATTTCTCTTAATTAACTGAATTAAGGTGTTTTGATTAGTCCTATTGCAACATGTGCATAAATTCAAGCATCTACAATGGGGATCAAAAGTTTGGGCACCCCAGGTAAAACTTTGTTTTAATGTGCATAAAGAAGCCAAGGAAAGATGGAAAAATCCCCAAAAGGCATCAAATTACAGATTTGACATTCTTATAATATGTCAACAAAAGTTAGATTTTATTTCCATCATTTACACTCTCAAAATAACAGAAAACAAAAAAAATGGCATCTGCAAAAGTTTGGACACCCTGCACTGCCCCCTTTGCAAAGCTGAGACCTGCCAGTGTCATGGATTGTTCTCAATCATCATCTGGGAAGACCAGGTGATGTTAATCTCAAAGGTTTTAAATGCCCAGACTCTTCGGACCTTGCCCCAACAATCAGCACCATGGGTTCTTCTAAGCAGTTGTCTAGAAATCTGAAACTGAAAATAGTTGATGCTCACAAAGCTGGAGAAGGCTATAAGAAGATAGCGAAACGTTTTCATATGTCAATATCCTCTGTTCGTAATGTAATTAAGAAATGGCAGTCACCAGAAACAGTGGAAGTGAAAGCAAGATCTGGAAGAGCAAGAAAAATATCAGACAGAACAGCTCACAGGATTGTGAGAAAAACAATTCAAAACCCACGTTTGATTGCATAATCCCTCCAGAAAGATCTGGCAGACACTGGAGTTGTGGTACACTATTCCACTATAAAGAGATACTTGCACAAATATGGTCTTCATGGAAGAGTCATCAGAAGAAAACCTCTTCTACATCCTCACCACAAAAATCAGCGTTTGAACTTTGCAAATGAACATATAGACAAGCCTGATGCATTTTTGAAACAAGTTCTGTGGACTGATGAAGTTAAAGTTTAACTTTTGGCCGGAATGAGCAAAGGTACGTTTGGAGAAGAAGGGGAACTGTTAAGCATGGGGGTGGATTAATCATGCTTTGGGGTTGTATTGCAGCCATTGGATCAGGGAACATCTCACGAGTAGAAGGAAAAATTGATTCAATAATATTTCAGCAAATTTTGGATGCTAACTTGATGCCATCTGTGAAAAAGCTGAAGTTAAAGAGAGAATGGCTTCTACAAATGGATAATGATCCTAAACACACCTCGCAATCCACAGGATTACATCAAGAGGTGTAAACTGAAGGTTTTGCCATGGCCTTCACAATCTCCGGACCTCAACATAATTTAAAATCTATGGATAGACCTTAAAAGAGCAGTGCGTGACAGAAAGCCCAGACATCTCAAAGAACTGGAAAGTATGGGCAAAGATACCTCAAACAAAAATTGAAAGACTCTTTGCTGGCTACAAAAAGTGTTTACAAGCTGTGATACTTGCCAAAGGGGGCAGTACAAGATATTAACTCTGCAGGGTGCCCAAACTTTTGCAGATGCCATTTTTTTGTTTTCTGTTATTTTTAAAGTGTAAATAAAATCTAACTTTTGTTGACATATTATAAGAATGTCTAATCTGTAATTTGATGCCTTTTGGAGATTTTTCCATCTTTCCTTGGCTTCTTTATGCACAGTAATACAAATTTTTACCTGGAGTGCCCAAACTTTTGATCCCCACTGAATGAATGTAGGCTGCCTTCACAACTATATAGAAAATAAATTGGTCATTCTAAACAGCTCCAAGCATTTTTCTGTACTAGGATCCCACCACTGCAACAAGACAGATTGTGAAATTTCTTCCCTCTAAGATATTCCACAATAAGCTTTGTGTACTATGATTAAAAATCAGGAGGATTTAGAATCCACAGCAACTCTGTCACAAAGTGACAATCCACAAAAGTCAAAGACCAAGGTTGGTGAGTGGCAAGACACAGGCCCAGATTTATCAAACTATGTGCATTAAATTCAGCACAACAACCGTGCGCTGAAAGCTTCATGTTTCCAGCCATGCGGCAGTATACCAGCCAATTACAATGCCAAAAGTCTAATGGTATGGTGTAAAGCACACCCATGACTCTGGGACAGTGAAAATGTTCTATGGAGTGATGAAACACACTTTTCTTTGTCTGATGGACAAGTCTGGGTTTGGTGTATGCCAGGAGAACTTTCCCAGGCTAATGTTAAGTTTAGTGTTGATAGAAAAGGGAATAACATAACCAGCCCACAAATAGCCCTGACCTCAATATATATATGGACCACATGCTTTAGTGGTGGGATTTGTGGGCTACAATGTTTCCAGCAGTTTTAAACATGTCTCCTGCTGCCTCAACATCAATGGGCCTGCACTTTAACCTATCCCTCCATATCTAAATACTTTTGTCAATATAGCATATTATTGCTGACTAGGTAATTATTGCAGATATTCTCTATTCATTTTTTTTATGCTTTCAGAACTTGCATTCAATTTAATGTGGGAACATTTTGGATAATCCAGAAGGAATGATTAGGAAAAAAAAACTGTTGTAAAGAGCTGCAGAATATGGTAGCACTTCATAAATGAAGATTATTATTATTGTTATTATAATTATTATTGGGTAAAGATATAAAAAAAATACATCAGTAACAAATAAAATAATTATGTTTGTTTCAAATAACATCTGCTGCAATATCCTGTGTTAAGAACATATTCTTCTAATGTTTTGGCAACCATGGCTGAACAATTCAAATATTTTCTCTCAAGTATTTTCAGTCTGTCCTAGATTTAAGCAATAAATAATTCAGGTTTTAAATATTCTATAAAGTGATTGTGACCCCTGGTAAAATTCAGATGCCTGCCTTTATTTCTACTTTGCTGCGAGTCATCACATTCAGTTAATAATACTATACTTCATGCATTATTTCCAACGGACGATATTTGAGATCCCATGAAGTTAATTTTCAATATCTTTTTCATTCTGGCCATTAACACATGCGTTCTTCGCTCAAGCAAGCTTATTTGATTTGAATTTATAAGGAATTACTTTTTCTATTGACTCTTTAGTTGAAACAGGAGGATTTCACCATTTTTGCAAAATGCTTCCAAAATACTTAAGACAAAAAAAAAAAAAAAAAAAAAAAAAGGAAAGCTAAGTTCATATTTATGTTGTCTTCTGTCCTGTTTAGGATCTGCTCTTTTTTTTTTTCTTAACCCCTTCAGGACGGAGCCCATTTTGGCCTTAAGGACCGGAGTGTTTTTTGCACACTCTGACCACTGTCACTTTAAACATTAATAACTCTGGAATGCTTTTAGTTATCATTCTGATTCCGAGATTGTTTTTTCATGACATTTTCTACTTTAACATAGTGGTAAATTTTTGTCGATCCTTGCATCCTTTCTTTGTGAAAAATCCGTAAATTTGATGAAAAATTCGAAAATTTAGCATTTTTCTAACTTTGAAGCTTTCTGCTTGTAAGGAAAATGGATATTACGAATAAATTTTTTTTAGTTCACATATATAATATGTCTACTTTATGTCTGCATCATAAAATTGACGTGTTTTTACTTTTGGAAGACACCAGAGGGCTTCAACGGTCAGCAGCAATTTTCCGATTTTCCACAAAATTTTCAAACTCAGAATTTTTCAGGGACCAGTTCAGGTTTGAAGTGGATTTGAAGGGTCTTCATATTAGAAATACCCCATAAATGACCCCATTATAAAAACTGCACCCCCCAAAGTATTTAAAATGACATTCAGTCAGCGTTTTAACCCTTTAGGTGTTTCACACGAATAGCAGCAAAGTGAAGGAGAAAATTCACAATCTTCATTTTCTACACTCACATACCTCATATGTCTATGTAAACTGTTCGGTGGGCGCAGTAGAGGGCTCAGAATGGAAGGAGCGACAAGGGGAGAGTACGTTTTTCTGAAATGGTTTTTGGGGGGCATGTTGCATTTAGGAAGCCCTTATGGTGCCAGAACAGCAAAAAAAAAAACACATGGCATACCATTTTGGAAACTAGACCCCTCGGGGAATGTAACATGGGATAAAGTGAGCCTTAATACCCCACAGGTGTTTCACGAGTTTTGCAAATGTAAAAAAAGAAATAATAAAAAATATTTTACCTAAAATGCTTGTTTTCCCAAAAATTTTTAATTTTTAAAAAGGGTAATAGCAGAAAATACCCCTAAAAATTTGAATCCCAATTACTCCCGATTCAGAAAACACCCCATATGGGGGTGAAAAGTGCTCTGCTGGCGCACTACAGGTCTCGGAAGAGAAGGAGTCACATTTGGCTTTTTGAAAGCAAATTTTGCTCTGGGGGCATGCCGCATTTAGGAAGCCCCTATGGTGCCAGGACAGCAAAAAAAAAAACCACATGGCATACCATTTTGGAAGGGGTTAAGTGAACCTTTATACCCCACAGGTGTTTCACGACTTTTGCATATGTAAAAAAAAATAAAAAATTTTTACCTAAAATGCTTGTTTTCCCAAAAATTTTACATTTTTAAAAAGGGTAAAAGCAGAAAATACCCCCCAAAATTTGTAACACAATTTCTCCCGAGTACGGCGATACCCCATATGTGACCCTAAACTGTTGCCTTGAAATACGACAGGGCTCCAAAGTGAGAGCGCCATGCGCATTTGAGGCCTAAATTAGGGACTTGCATAGGGGTGGACATAGGGGAATTCTACGCCAGTGATTCCCAAACAGGGTGCCTCCAGCTGTTGCAAAACTACCAGCATGCCTGGACAGTCAACGGCTGTCCGACAATACTGGGAGTTGTTATTTAGCAACAGCTGGAGGCTCCGTTCTGGAAACAGTGGCGTACCAGACGTTTTTCATTTTTATTGGGGAGGGGGGCTGTGTAGGGGTATGTGTATATGTAGTGTTTTTTACTTTTTATTTTATTTTGTGTTAGTGTAGTGTAGTGTCTTAAGGGTACAGTCGCAAGGGCGGGGGTTCACAGTAGTTTCTCGCTGGCAGTTTTTAGCTGCGGCAGAAAATTTGCGGCAGCTCAAACTTGCAGCCAGATACTTACTGTAATCCTCCGCCCATGTGAGTGTACCCTGTACGTTCACATTGGGGGGGGGGGGGGGGGGGCATCCAGCTATTGCATAACTACAACTCTCAGCATGCCTATTGGCTGACGGTGACTGCTGAGAGTTGTAGTTTTGCAACAACTGTAGGCACACTGGTTATGTATCACTGAGTTTGTGACCTAACTCAGTGTTTCACAACAAGTGTGCCTCCAGCTGGTGCAAAACTACAACGCCCAGCATGTACGGTGCATGGTGTACATTGACTGCTGAGAGTTGGAGTTTGCAACAGCTGTAGGCACACCGGTCGTGAAACACTGAGTTAGGTAAAAAAAAAAAAAACTCTAAGTTTCACAACCAGTGTGCCTTCAGCTGTTGCAAAACTACAACTCTCAGCAGTCACCGAAAGCCAACGGGCATGCTGGTAGTTGTAGTTATGCACCCAGCAGATGCACCACTACAACTCCCAGCATGCAATTTAGCTGTTTGTGCAAGCTGGGAGTTGTAGTTATACAACAGCTGAAGGTACACTTTTCCATAGAAAAAAACCATAAGTCCCAGCATGCCCATAAGGGAATGCTGGGAGTTGTGGTGGTCTGCCTCCTGCTGTTGCATAACTACAGCTCCTAGCATGCCCTTTCTGCATGCTGGGAGCTGTTGCTAAGCAATAGCAGGAGGCTGTCACTCACCTCCAACGATCCAGCCGCATGAGGTCAGTCCCTCGTCGTCGCCGCCGCTCCTGGGGCCCCGATCCCAACATTTACGCCGGGGATCGGGATTACCGGCCGACGAATCAGGGCGATTGTGAGGTGGCACCAGTGCCACCTCACCCCTGCTGGCTCTGGCTGTTCGGGGCCGTCTCTGATCAGCCAATAATTCCGGGTCACCGGGTCACTGGAGACCCGATTGACCCGGAATCTGCCGCAGATCGCTGGACTGTATTGTCCAGCGATCTGCGGCCATCGCCGACATGGGGGGTCATAGACGGTCAGAGACGGCCCCGAACAGCCAGTAATTCTGGGTCACCCCTGGGCGATATGCCGGGATGCCTGCTGAACTATTTGAGCAGGCATCCGGCTCCGGTCCCCAACCGGCTAGCGGTGGGGACCGGAATTCCCACGGGCGTATGGATACGCCCTCGGTCCTTAAGGACTCGGAATGCAGGGCATATCCATACGCCCTATGTCCTGAAGAGGTTAAAGGGGTACTACGGTCGAAAACTTTTCTTTTTTAATCAACTGGTGCCAGAAAGTTAAACAGATTTGTTAATTACTTCTATTAAAAAATCTTAACCCTTCCAGTACATATTAGCTGCTGAATACTACAGAGGAAATTTTTTTCTTTTTGGACCACAGTGCTCTCTGCTGAAATCATGACCACAGTGCTCTTTGCTGACACCTCTGTCCATTTTAACCCCTTAATGACGAAGGACGTATATTTACGTCCTCTGCCGGCTCCCGCGATATGCCACGGTCACGCGGCTAATACAGGACATCACTGATTGCGGTGATGCCCTGACGATCAAAGCTGACCGTCGCGTCTGAAGCGTCTGAAGTTAAAGTATCCCGGCTGTTCGGGACAGCCGCGGTGAAATCATGGTGTCCCGAACAGCTTACAGGACAACCGGAGGTCCCTTACCTGCCTCCTCTGTGTCCGATCGGCGAATGACTGCTCCGTGCCCGAGATCCAGGCAGGAGCAGTTAAGCACCGATAACACTGATCACAGGCGTGTTAATACACGTCAATGATCTGTGTAATAGATCAGTGTGTACAGTGTTATAGGTCCCTATGAGACCTATAACACTGCACCAATTTTTTTTAAACTGTTAATAAAGATCATTTAACCCCTTCCCTAATAAAAGTTTGAATCACCCCCATTTTCCCATAAAAAAATAAAACAGTGTAAATAAAAATAAAAATAAACATATGTGGTATCGTCGCATGCATAAATGTCCGAACTATAAAAATATATTGTTAATTAAACCGCACGGTCAATGACGTACGGGCAAAAAAATTCCAAAGTCCAAAAAAGCGTATTTTTGGTCACTTTTTATACCATGAAAAAAAAAAAAAAAAGTGATCAAAAAGTCCAATTAAAACAACAATGATACTGATAAAAACTTCAGATCACGGCGCAAAAAATGAGCCCTCATACCACCCTGTACATGGAAAAATAAGAAAGTTATAGGGGTCAGAAAATTTTTAACGTATAAATACATTTTTAAACGTATAAATGTTCCTGCATGTAGTTAGGATTTTTTCCAGAAGTACGACAAAATGAAACCTATATAAGTAGGGTATCATTTTAACAGAATAATGATCACGTGTCATTTTTACCGAAATATGCACTGCTTAGAAACGGAAGCCCGCAAAACGTACAAAATGGCATTTTTCTTCGATTTTGTCGCACAATGATTTATTTTTCCGTTTCGCTGTGGATTTTTGGGTAAAATGACTAATGTCACTGCAAAGTAGAATTGGTGACACAAAAAATAAGCCATAATATGGATTTTTAGGTGAAAATTAGTTATGATTTTTAAAAGGTAAGGAGGAAAAAACTAAAATGCAAAAACTGAAAAATCCTGCGTCCTTAAGGGGTTAAGGACTGTCCAGAGTAGGAGAAAATCCCCATAGTAAACATATGCTGCTCTGGACAGTTCCTAAAATGGACAGAGATGTCAGCAGAGAGCACTGTGGTCATGATGTCAGCAGAGAGAACTCCAAAAATAATATAATTTCCTCTGTAGTATTCAGCAGCTAATAAGTACTGGAAGGATTAAGATTTTTTAATAGAAGTAATTTACAAATCTGTTTAACTTTCTGGCACCAGTTGATTAAAAAAAAAAATTCCACCAGAGTACCCCTTTGAGCACAAATTACTCTGGGATCTGGTAATTTAGCGGAGAAAAAAAAAAGTGCATGCATTATTTTTTTCTCTGCTAAACTTCAGTCGATCTGACAGAGTTGTGGAGTCCGATGGCAATGTGAACTGAGGCATTACACAAAAAATATACATAATCTTTGGAATGTATGTTCTATACTATTGTACTACCTTTTATAAGGGCCACCAAAAGATGAACAGGTTTCAAGCAGGGCTGATAAATAAAGATTTCTATAGGAAGCAGCAGAAATATGGATTATTGTTAGCAACAAATGATCATGGAGCTACAGCAATAAAGAGCATACATTTAACACTTCAAGGACAAACTTTAAGAAAATACCTTAAAGGGGTACTCCAGCAGGAAGCAAATGTATTAATATCAACTGGTGCCAGAAAGTTAAACAGATTAGTAAATGACTTCTATTCAAAAATCTTAATCCGTCCAGTACTTATCAGCTGCTGTATGCTGCAGAGGAAGTTGTGTAGTTCTTGTGGCACCAGTTGATTTGAAAACATTTGTTTTAAACTGGATTACCGCTTTTACTATATGACTACACACAACAAAAGAAAAAAAGAAAATAAAGCGGTCCCCAAATGTGGAAAGTGCATTTCTCCAAATATATCCAAAGAAAGAAAGACGAGGATCACTCATCATATGGACTGTGCTTCAGAACTTTATTCCAAGTGCATAACAAGCAAGGCTTATTGCGGATGATATCGCAGGGCACAAGCACCATTGGAGGCGACGGCACTGTTTCACGCTGTATAGGCTTGTTTTCATTCCCAGAAATTAAGAAACTCCTATACGGTGTGAAACTTCACCATCGCCTCCAACAGTGCTCTCTCTGCCTTGTGCCCTGCGATATCAACCAAAATATGCCTTGCTTGTTATGCACTTGGAATAAAGTTCTGAAGCACAGTCCTAATGGTGAGTTATCCTCGTCTTTCTTTCTTTGGATATATTCATATTGTTGCTATTGGAGAGCACCACTGAACAGGACTCATTTGAAATCCAACGACAAATCCCGCTCCAGCTAGCTCAGTAATGATCACAAGCCCCAGTAGTGCCAGGTGTATCTTTCTCTTTTTGCATTGAGCTTTCGCATTCCTAAAAAAAAAAAAAGGCAAATGAAAAGAAGCTGAGCCAGCCCACGAGCAGCTGATGTCAGCCGTGATACAGGTTTAGAGGAAAATCTGATCTAACACATTTAACCCATTAGATACAATGGCTAGGGACGACAAAGGATCTACTTGGTAGGACATGAAAAGAGGACACTCAAATGAGCCAAAATAAAACCCATTATTTATACGGAACATGCTATTATTCTGCAAAAGTATTAAAACATGACCAAACAATAAGTATGTTAAAATTGCCCAATTCTGGCCCCTTTAAGTTTTTTTTAAATTTTTTCCACACACAGGGCTGTATAAGGGCTTATTCTTTGCATCATAATTTGTAGTTTTTATCAGTATTATTTGTGTTTTGATGGAGCTTTTTAATTGCATTGTATTAATTTTTTTATCACATACCATGGTACTTGTTTACATTTACACTGTTCTTCATTCAGGATCATGATGTAATAAAAAAAAAAACTATTCTGGGGTTTGTTTTTTATTTTTTGTTATATTTAAGCCATTCACCATACAGGATAAATAATGTTTTATTTTAATAGTTCAGACAATTTTGCACACAGAGATACCAAATATGCTTTGTTTTTATTATGGTTACTTATTTTTATATGGAAAATAGAAACATTAGGGTGATTTAAACTTTTAATATGGAAAGGATTGATGTATATAGGTTAAGCTTTTATGAATGTATTTACACACTTTATTAGTCTTGTATGTGGAATCATTAGATTCCTTATACAGGTTAAAGGAGTAGTCCAGCACGCACTTTTCTTATTTTATCCGGTCCGGGCTGCAAAAAAAAAAGAAAACAAACTTTCTCTTGCCTGCCTACGCGCCCCCGGAGCTTTATTACAGGTGTTCAGTCGCCGGGCTGTTTGCTTCTTACTTCCTCTTAGACCGGCACGTCACACGGAGCTTCAGCCTATCACCGGCCGCAGTGACCGCCTCGGCCAGCAATAGGCTGAAGCTCCGTGTGACGTGTCGGGCTAACAGGAAGTAAGAAGCAAACAGCCCGGCGACTGAACACCTGTAATGGAGCTCCGGGGGCGCGTAGGCAGGCAAGAGAAAGTTTGTTTTCTTTTTTTTTTGCAGCCCAGACCGGATAAAATAAGAAAAGTGTGCGCCGGACTACTCCTTTAATGTAGCTCTATTGATCCACAAGCTGCATGTTTGCTATTAACGAAGGCCCTCAGCTACTGTAATAAGCTGGATGTTACCTGGTACGGTGTAATGGGTAAGCACTCCATGGAGCATAAAGAGGTTAAAGGGACTCTATCACCTCCAAGTGCTCCCCCCCACCCCCCAAAAAAAATAAAAAAATAAAATCTAAAGTCATCAGATAATAGATGCTGACTCCATATTTCTACCCACTTGCAATCCCTGTATGTAAGACTGCAAATGGGGCATACTGATGCACAGAGAGACATATTTAGCACAAGAATATAATGGAGAGTACTACTTAAGCTCCCATTTGGGTTTATCAGAGGACAGAAGTGGGTAGAAAGATTAAGATTACAGATTTGGAATCAGCGTCTTTTAATCTCTTTTAATGCTAATGACTTTAGATGAATTTTAGAGATGACCGTTTCTAACACCAGAAAAGTTTCTGTTGTGAAAGGGTTAGCATGCTTTAAAGGGGTACTCCACTGGAAAACATTATTATTATTATTATTATTATTATTATTTTTGAATCAACCAGTGCCAGTAAGTTACACAGATTTTTAAATTACTTTTATTAAAAAATCTTAATCTTTCCAGTACTGATCAGCTGCTATATAATCCACAGGAAGTTCTTTTCTTTTTGAATTTCCTTTCTGCCTGACCACAGTGCTCTCTGCTAATACCTCTGTTCATTTTAGGAACTGTCCAGAGTATAAGCAAATCCCCATAGAAACCTACCCTGCTCTGGACAGTTCCTAAAATAGACAGAGGTGTCAGCAGAGAGCACTGGGGTAAGGCAGAAAGAAAATTCAAAAAGAAAAGCTGATATGTACTGGAAGAATTAAGATTTTTTAATAGAAGTAATTTACAACTCTGTTTAACTTTCTGGCACCAATTGATTAAAAAAAAAAGTTTTCCAGTGGAGTACCCCTTTAACTAAGGCAGATTATTTGTTCATATTCCCAAAAGCAAAACAAAAATCTAAATTGTACTTAAAATAGTATTTCAGAAATTTAGATTTTGTGTATTAACTTTATCATGCTGCCACAACTGAGTTTACATGAAAGCAACACCACTTGTTATTTACTTGCCAAAATAACCACATAACTAAAAGAAAAGATGACAACTTCCTACACAACATAGGTACTCTTCTAAAACACAGAACATTTGTCCCATTTAAACTATCATAAGTGTAAACAGACAGACCGTATCTAAAAGTTAGAGGTTGCTACATCTTGTGAAAAGAAAATATATTACAAATTGTCGATATGATTAAGTCTTGGAAAATAAAAGTATTTTTAGTTTAACATGACTGTATACACCATGAAGAAAATGATGAATATTTAACTATTCATAATTTTCTTTATGGTGTATACAGCTCCACGAAAATGAGCACTCCTAACAGGTCATGTTTTCTGGATTTCCTTAGACTTTCACAGGTGATATAATTATGGTCAGTGAAACAGGCATCACCACAGTAATATCACCTGTGAAAGACTAAGGAAATCCAGAAAACATGACCTGTTGGGGGTGCTTGAGGACAGCATTTGGCAAATACTGATTTAAAGCATACCCATTTTCTTACAAAAAGTAATTTTTTGAAGAAGTGCAATAAAATAAAACGTATATAAAATTATTTTACCATAAAGTGCACGTAAATCCTCTTTTTTCTTTTCAGGGTTAGAAAGTTAACCTTGGTGGCACCATTTGCTAGAAAACACCAGATCCTGTAATCTGTGGTTGATGTACTCCATTAAAGGGATAATCCCCTAGAAAAATTCTTTATTTTTAAATTAACTGGTGCCCGAAAGTTAAACAGATTTGTAAATTACTTCTATTTAACCCCTTAAGGACGGAGCCCTTTTTTGCAATTCTGACCATTATCACTTTATGCATTAATAACTCTGGGATGCTTTTACCGATTTTTCTGAGTCCGAGACTGTTTTTTCGTGACATATTCTAGTTTAACACGGTGGTAAACTTTTGTCGTTTCTTGGTGAAAAATCCCAAAATTTCATGGACATTTAAAAAATTTTGCATTTTTCTAACTTTGAAACTCTCTGCTTGTAGGAAAAGTGGATATTCCCAAAAAATTATATATTGATTCACATATACAATACGTCTACTTTATATTTGCATCATAACGTTTATATGTTTTTACTTTCGGAAGACATCAGAGGGCTTCAAAGTTCAGCAGCAATTTTGAATTTTTCAAAAAAAAATTCAAAATCGGAATCTTTCAGGGACCAGTTAAGTTTTGAAGTGGATTTGAGGGGTCTTCATATTAGAAACACCCCATAAATGATCCCATTATAAAAACTGCACCCCCAAAGTATTTAAAATGACATTCAGAAAGTGTGTTAACCCTTTAGGTGTTTCACAGGAATACACTCATGTTCTTGTAGACCCAGTTTTTGAAATTTTACAAGGGGTAAAAGGAGAAAAAAAATGTGTAACCCAATTTCTATCGAGTAAGGAAATACCTAATAGGTGAATGTCAAGTGCTCTGTGGGTGCACTACAAGGCTCAGAAAGGAAGGAGCATCAATGGGCTTTTGGAGAGTACGTTTTTTCTGAAATGGTTTTTGGGGGACATGTCAAATTTAGGAAGCCCCTATGGTGCCAGAACAGCAAAAAAACAACATGGCATACTATTTTGGAAACTACCCCCCTCAAGGAACGTAACAAGGGCTCCAGTGAGTCTTAACACCCCACAGGTGTTTGACGACTTTTCATTTAAATCGGATGTGTAAATGATTTTTTTTTTCACTAAAATGCTGGTTTTCTCCCAAATTTTTAATTTTTGCAAGGGGTTATAGGAGAAAATGCCACCCAAAATTTGTAACCCCATCTCTTCTGAGTATGGAAATACCCCATGTGTGGACATCAAATACTCTGCTGGCGAACTAAGAGGAGTCACATTTGGATTTTGGAAAGCAAATTTTGCTGAAATGGTTTTGGGGGGCATGTCGCATTTAGGAAGCCCCTATGGTGCCAGAACAGAAAAAAAAACACATGGCATAATATTTTGGAAACTACACCCCTCAAGGAACGTAACAAGCCGTACAGTGAGCTTTAACACCCCACAGGTGTTTGACAAATTTCTGCTAAAGTTGGACAGGAAAATGAAAAATTAGATTTTTTTCCACTAAAATGCTGATGTTACCCCAAATTTTTCATTTTCACAAGGGATCACTGGAGAAAAAGCCTCCCAAAATGTGTAACCCTATTTCTTCTGAGTATGGAAATACCCCATATGTGGATGTAAAGTGCTCTGCGGCCGAACTACAATGCTCAGAAGAGAAGGAGCACCATTGAGCATTTGGTGAGAGAATTTGGTTGGAATAGAAGTTGGGGGCCATGTGCATTTACAAAGCCCCCCGTGGTGCCAGAACAGTGTACCCCCCACATGTGACCCCATTTTGGAAACTACACCTCTTACAGAATTTAATAAGGGGTGCAGTGAACATTTACACCCCACTGGCATTTGACAGATCTTTGGAACAGTGGGCTATGCAAATGAAAACGGACCACTCTTCCAAAAATCTGTCAGACACCTGTGGGGTGTAAATGCTCATTTTACCCCTAATTACATTACGTGAGGGGTGTAGTTTCCATAATGGGGTCACATGTGGGGGGGGGGGTCCACTGTTCTGGCACTATGGGGGCTTTGTAAACACACATGGCCTTCAATTTCGGACACATTCTCTCTCCAAAATCCCAATGATGCTCCCTCTCTTCTGAGCATTGTAGCTCGCCAGCAGAGCACATGGGGTATGTTCTTACCCAGAAGAAATGGGGTTACAAATTGTGGGGGGCTTTTTTTCTATTCTTGTGAGTAAATGAAGAAAAGTAGTCCAGCAGTCCCTTAAAACGTAGATCCTTTATTTCACTTTTCTTTAAAAGTACAGAGCACACACCATCCACCTTCACCTGGTCAGCAAACAACTCCTATGGACGCGTTTCGAACACATGCGCGTTCTTGATCACCACACCACCTGTGTGTTCCTCACATCCTAAATACCAAGTTCAAGAGGGAGGAGCACCAGCTTCAAGAAGACTTGTATAAAACACCATTCGTGTACTTTAAAACTTCTTACAAAAACAGGTACCTATTAAAACTTACTATTGCATGAAAGAATGAATGAAACAGAGGAAAAACTGTGTTGTCAAATTCTGCTTGGTGTATTTTCTGAATCAACCAGTTAGGGTTATATAACCCTAACTGGTTGATTCAGAAAATACACCGAGGGGTGTAGTTTCCAAAATGGGGTCACATCTGGGTATCTGTTTCGCGTTTATGTCAGAACCGCTGTAAAATCTGCCACCCCTGTGCAAATCACCAATTTAGACCTCAAATGTACATAGTGCGCTCTCACTCCTGAGCCTTGTTGTGCGTCCACAGAACATTTTATGCCCACATATGGGGTATTTCCGTATTCAGGAGAAATTGCATTACAAATTTTGGGGGGCTTTTTTTTTCCTTTTACCGCTTGTGAAAATTAAAAGTATGGTGCAACAACAGCATGTTAGTGTAAAGATTAAAAAAATTTACACTAACATGCTGGTGTAGACCCCAACTTTACCTTTTCATAAGGGGTAAAAGGAGAAAAAGCCACCCAAAATTTGTAGTGCAATTTCTAAGAGTACGGAGATAGCCCATATGTGGCCCTAAACTGTTTCCTTGAAATACGACAGGGCTCCAAAGCGAGAGAGTGCCATGCACATTTGAGGCCTAAATTGGGGATTTGAATCCGCCACAAAAATATCCCACAGCAGTGTTTCCCAAACAGGTTGTCTCCAACTGTTGCAAAACTACCAGCATGCCTGGACAGTCAGTGGCTGTCCGGCAATACTGGGAGTTGTTGGAGTTTCTCAACAGCTGGAGGCTCTGTTTTGGAAACCGTGGCGTACAAGACTTTTTTTATTTTTATTGGGGGGGGGTGTAGGTGTATATGTAGTGTTATACTTTTTATTTTGTGTAGGTGAAGTGTACTGTAGTGTTTTTAGTATACATTCACACGGTTGGGTTTAGAGTGAGTTTGAGCTGGCAGTTTGAGCTGCGGCTGAAAATTTGCCACATCTCAAACTTGCAGCAGAAAACTTGCTGTAAACCTGCCCGTGTGAATGTACCCTGTACATTCACATGGGAGGGGGCAAAACCTCCAGCTGTTGCAAAACTACAACTCCCAGCATGCACTGACAGACTATACATGCTGGGAGTTGTAGTTATGCAACAGCTGGAGGCACATTGGTTGCAAAACACTGAGCGTTTGTTACTTAACTCAGTGTTTCGCAACCGGTGTGCCTCCAGCTGTTGCAAAACTACAACTCCCAGCAAGTACAGTCTCTCAGTGCATGCTGGGAGTTGTAGTTTTGCAACAGCTGGAGGCACATTGGTTGCAAAACACTGAGCGTTTGTTACTTAACTCAGTGTTTCGCAACCGGTGTGCCTCCAGCTGTTGCATAACTACAACTCCCAGTATGTACAGTCTCTCAGTGCATGCTGGGAGTTGTAGTTTTGCAACAGCTGGAGGCACATTGGTTGCAAAACACTGAGTTAGGTAACTAACTCGATTTCACAACCAATGTGTCTCCTGCTGTTGCAAAACTGCAACAATCATCATGCATTGACAGTCGAAGGGCATGCTGAGAGTTGTAGATTTGCAGCAGCTGGAGGCACACTGCTACAACTCCCAGCATGTCCTTTGGTAGTCTGTGCATGCTGTGAGTTGTAGTTATGCAGCACCTGAATGCACACTTTTTCATAGAAAAAAAATGTGCCTCCAGCTGTTGCATAATTACAACCCCCAGCATGCCCTTTGGCTTTGCATGCTGCGAGTTGTTGCTAAGCAACAGTAGGAGGTGAAGAGGACTCAGCTCCTGCTGTATCCTGTCGCCGCTGTATCCTGCCGCTGGGACCGATCCTGCTGCTCCTGTTGACCAGGGCAAGGTAGGAGTCCCCCGCCGGCGCCGATCTCCGCTCCGATTGCCGTCCCAATCGCCGCCCAGCAGGTCCGTGATTGGACGGTTGTTCAACCGATCAATCACGTGACCGTGAGGCGGCACCCGTGCCACTTCACTCCTGCTTGGTAAGGGTGAATGGGGCTGTCTTGGATAGCTCCATTCACCCTTTTTTTCCGGGTCACCAGAGACCCGATTTGCCGTGATCGCCGACATGGGGGGGTCTCAGGACCCCCATGGGCGATATGCCGGGATGGCTGCTGATAAATATCAGCAGTCATCCTGTTCTAATCACCGCGTCCAGAGACTCGGTAATCCAGGAAAGTTGCGCCGTTAATGTACGGCGCTGTGCGCCAAGTACTTCTTAGCAGTGCCGTACATTTACGGCACTCGTCCTTAAGGGGTTAAAAATCTTAATCCTTCCAGTACTTATCAGCTTCTATTTGCTCTACAGGAAGTTATTTTCTTTTTGAATTTCCTTTCAGTCTGACAACAGTGCTCTCTGCTGACACCTCTGTCCATTTTAGGAACTGTCTGGAGCAGGAGAGGTTAGCTATGGGGATTTGCTCCTACTCTGGACAGTTCCTAAAATTAGAGAGCACTGTGCTCAGACAGAAAGGAAATTCAAAAAGAAAAGAACTTCGTGTGGAGCAAATAGAAGTTGATAAGTACTAGAAGGATCAAGATTTTTAAATATAAGTAATTTACAAATCCGTCTTACTTTCTGTCACCAGTTGATTAAAAAAAAAACTGATTTCCAGGAGAGTACCCCTTTAGCCACTTAGGGACCTAGGGCGTATGGATATGCCTTGACGCCCTGGTACTTAACCCAGGGTGTATCCATACGCCCTTGGGAATTTTGGTCCCCGCCGCGTGCGGGGCGGGGACCGGGATGCCTGCTGAAATCATTCAGCAGGCATCCCGTGCAAATGCCGAGGGGGGTCCTGAGATCCACCCCACCGTGACGGCGATCGCCGCAGATCGCTGGGGAATTCACACCAGCGATCAGCTGCTATTCCGGTCATATGGGTCACTGAGATACAAGGTAATCGAGGGTGTACAATACACCCCCAATCACCTATTGTACCCATGGGGAGGTGGCGATTTTGCCCCCCCCCCCAGGAGTGCTGCTATTGGCCAGCCAATAGCAGCCAGCAGGGGAGGGGTTAACAGCATCTTCTTGTAGCTCTGCCCGTTTGCCAAGTTCAGTCAGCGGCCAGCCCCCTCAGAAGACAAGAAGCCCCCATAGGGCAGGGACAGAATAACACCCAGGGAAAGGTAGGAGTAAAAAGTGTAAAAAAGTTAAAAACATTTCCTTCCCCGACCCCCTAAAAGGTCCCCAAGGGTCCGCCGGAGATTTTTCAGCTTGACCCAGGCCCTATTAGGGGTTCAGGGCGCTGCATTTGGCCCCCCATTTTTTTTTTGGGCCGCAGCTTTAAATTTTTGCCCATATAAAAGGTGTGTGATTTCTAATCACACACCGTTATATATAGTATACACCAATCACACACACTACATACATCCCTGCACCCCACGCACCTGTAGAAAAAAGGCGATAGCTCGCCGGGCATTTTCAGCGGCGCCTGACTTCCCTCTGACTTCGAATCTGCCAGTGAGGACAAGGAAGATCCTACATTCCTGTGTTCTACCTTGTCCTCCTACATCATCTAGTAATGATGATCAGCCCCCCAGAAGGCGGCATAGACGCCACCAGGCAAGGCCACGCACCCCCATGAAAGTGACCCAGTGGCCGGCACTAGTACAAGCGACAATGCCACTCGTACTAGGAGTCTGACCCCCCCCCCCCCCCCAAGCAATTTTACCGCATCCCCCTTCCGGTGAACCTGTCTGGAGATCCACAGAGGGTTATCAGCTACAGATTCCATAGTTTGTTGGCAACTCCGGAATCCGGATTGACACGGCCGGATTCACTGAAATTGACTATTTTAGTTATTTTTTCAGTGACAGCTTTGTCAATCAAATGGTGGAGCAGACGAATCTGTACGCCCAGCAGTTCATCGCCCACCACCCCGATTCTTTTTTTGCCAGGTCCAATGAATGGTATGCCGTTAGTGCAGCCAAAATGAGGACATTTTGGGGCCTCGTGCTGCATATGGGCCTTGTCAAAAATCCCAGTTTCAGGCGGTACCGGAGAAGGAACGTTCTCTACCAGACCCCACTTTACAGTATGGCCATGGCACAGAAGCGGTTAGAGGCCATTAGGAAATGCCTTCATTACGCTGAATTTTTGGAGGCCTACTTACTGCCTAGGGAGCTCTCTGTAGATAAGTCTCTTATCAGTTTTAAGGGGAGACTCATCTTCTGCCAGTATATTCCCTCGAAGTGGGCGCAGTATGGCGTGAAGCTCTACAAACTTTGTGAGAGTACCTTCTGGTACACTTACAAGTTTAGAGTATATGAGGGACGAGATTCCCGTATTGAACCCCCAGAATGTTCCCCCACTTGCTGGATAAGGATTACCACGTGTACGCGGACAACTTTTATATCAGCATCCCTCTGTTCACATCCCTTGCCGCCAGATCCACGTCTGCTTGTGGGACCGTGTGGAAAAGCCAGAGAGGCCTCCCTCTAAATTTTATCCAGACACCTATGCCCAAGGGTGAATCCTGTCCCCTTACCCATGAAAACCTATTGCTGGTCAGGTATAAGGATAAGAGGGATGTCCTTATGCTGACCACAATTCATGGTAATGGCAGCTCACCTATCCCTGTGCGAGGTACCACAACAACGGTCCTCAAGCCCGATTGTATTTTGGACTACAATCGGTATATAGGGGAAGTTGATCTTTCTGATCAAATCCTCAAGCCATACAACGCCATGCGGAAAACACATGTATGGTACAAGAAAGTTGTGGTCTACTTGGTATGGGTTGCCATGTACAACTCTTTTGTACTGTACCAGAACGCTTGCAACACAGGGACACACCTTCAGTTCCAAGAAGAAGTCCTAAAGGTCCTGATCTTTGCTGACCGGGAAAGAGCAGGCCGGAGTTCCCAAAGAACTGAAGTTATAGGTGCCAGGATCGTCCCAGGCCAACACTTTCCAGGTGAAGTCCCCCACACTGGAAAGAAGGGACAAACCCAGAAAAAATGCAGAGTGTGTAACAGGAGGGGGATTCGGAAGGACACCACCTATCAATGTGACACTTGCCCCGATCATCCGGGCCTCTGCATTAAAAAATGCTTCAGGGAGTATCACACTTCCATGCAGTACAACATTTTCCCTTTTCATTTTAATTCTCCATAATTTGGCCCCAATGTACAAAGTCCAGAGTACATTCCAAGTTTTAACCCCATAAACCACTAAAGTGCCCAAAAAACTCTCATAAGAAAAAAAAATTATAATACCTCTGGGGGTATTTAAAAAAAAAAAAAAAAAAAAGGGTCATGGGTCACTAGACTTTTTTATGATGCCTCAAATGTGCAGCGCTCTCTATCTCCACCTAAGCGGGGTGCGCATTTGAGGCAACAGTTTAGTGATGGCCACACACATCACATTCCCAGAATGATGATTCAGAGCATAGGGTTTGGGGTGGGCATATTCTCTAGTTTTGGCTATGCTCTGGGTCATCATTCTGGGAGCATAACCTGTTTTATAATTTTATGTCCGACTGCACCCTTTGTTAGTAATTAGTGTACCCCATCTAATACCTCTTGAGGGGGGGGGGGGGTCCCACTCTTTTGGCTCCATAGGCATCTATACAGAATCTCAACGCCCCTGCCTGCCCTCCTGTTCCTCTGTGACCAGTGTACACCCGCAGAGATGTTTTATGCCCAGATATAAGGTATGTCCTTACTCCAAAGAAATGTATTTTTTTTTTGCTGTTCTGGCACTAAATGAGACATGCCCCCCCCTTTCAACAAAATTAGCAAATGTGACTCCTCTTCTGAGCATTTTAGTGCAGTGCACTTGAGATCCACACATGGGGTATTTCCATACTCAAAAGAGATGGGGTTACACATTTTGGGGGGGCATTTACTCCTTTTACCCCTTGTAAAAAATGTAAACTTTGGGGGGAAAACTAAATTTTTGTAAAAAAAAAAAAAATAATTCATTTACACATCCAAAGTCCTCAAACACCAGTGGGGTGTTAAGTCTCACTGGACCCCTTGTTACGTTCCATGAGGGGTGTAGTTTCCAAATTAGTATGCCATGTGTTTGTTTGTTTTTTAATGCTGTTCTGGCACCATAGGGGCTTCCCAAATGCTACATGCCCCCCCTCATTTCTGCAAAATTTGCAAATGTGACTCCTTCTCTTCTGAGCATTGTAGTTTGCCCGCAGTGCACATGACGTCCACACATGGGATATTTCCATACTCAGAAGAGATGGGGTTACACATTTTGAGGGGCATTTTCTCCTATTACCCCTTGTAAAAATGTAAAATTTGGGGGGAAACCAGCATTTTAGTGAAAAAAAAAATCATTTACACATCCAATTTTAACGAAAAGTCGTCAAACACCTGTGGGGTGTTAAGGCTAACTGGACCCCTTGTTACTTTCCTTGAGGGGTGTAGTTTCCAAAATAGTATGCCATGTGTTTTTTTTTGTTTGTTTTTTTTTGCAGTCCTGGCACCATAGGGGCTTCCTAAATGGGACATGCCCCCCAAAAAAACATTTCAGCAAATGTTGCTTTCCAAAAGATAGATGTGACTCCTACTCTTCTGAGTATTGTAGTGTGCCCGCAGTGCACATGACATCCACACATGGGGTATTGCCATACTCAGAAGAGATGGGGTTACACATTTTGGGGGGCAATTTATCCTATTAACCCTTGTTAAAAAAGTAAAATTTTGCGGAAAAAACGCATTTTAGTAAAAAAAAAAATATATATGTACACATCCATTTCAACAAAAAGTCGTCAAACGCCTGTGGGGGGGTTAAGGCTCACTGTACCCCTTGTTACTTTACTTTAGGGGGGTAGTTTCCAAAATAGTATGCCATGTGTTTTTTTTTTTTTGTTTTGTTTTTTTTTGCTGTCCTGGCATCATAGGGGCTTCATAAATGCAACATGCCCCCCAAAAGCCATTTCACCAGAACTCACTCTCCAAAATCCCATTGTCGCTCCTTCCCTTCTGAGCCCTCTAGTGCACCCGCCGAACAATTGACATACAGATATGAGGTATTTCCTGACTCGAGAGAAATTGGCTTACAAATTTTAAGAACATTTCGCTCCTTTTAACCCTTATAAAAATTCAAAAACTGGGTCTACAAGAACATGCGAGTGTAATAAGGGAAGATTTTGAATTTTCTCCTTCAATTTGCTGCTATTTCTGTGAAACATCAAAAGGGTTAACACACTTTCTGAATGTCATTTTGAATACTTTGAGGGGTGCAGTTATTATAATGCGGTCATTTATGGGGTATTTCTTATATGAAGGCCCCTCAAATCCAGTTCAAAACTTAACTGGTCCCTGAAAAATTCCGCTTTTGAAAATTTTGTGAAAAATTGAAAAATTGCTGCTATACTTTGAAGCCCTCTGATGTCTTCCAAAAGAAAAACCATGCCAACCTTATGATGCGAACAGTAGACATATTGCATATGTAATCATATAATTTCTATGGAATATTCATTTACCTTATAAGCAGAGAGCTTCAAAGTAAAAAAAAAAAATACAAAATTTTCAATTTTTTCATCACATTTTGGAATTTGGAAAGAAATGAAACAATATTGACAACATTTTACCACTTACATAAAGTAGAATATGTCACGAAAAAACTCTCTCAGAATGAAAAGTAAAAGCATGCCAGAGTTATTAATGTTTCAAGTGACAGTGGTCAGATGTTCAAAAAAACGGCCGAGGCCTTAAGGTATAAATGGGCTGGGTCCTTAAGGGGTTAAGGCTATGTCCGAGTTATGGAGCTCTGTTCACTGTTTTTACTAAAATGACAGAGAAAAAATGCTGCCAGTCAGGTTTTTTTCTCTGCTAAAGTCTTCCAAAATAACAGACATCTAATAGAACCCCGAAGGACACCATTCAAAGTGAATGGCACCCGTCAGGATCCGTTGATGTCAGTTGTGACACCCTCCATCCTAGTCCTAGTTACCAGCTGCATTAAGGGAGCACCCGAAAAGAGCTGTGTGACACTGATGTGAACGAGTCCTCAAACAAAAAGTTAAATGCACACCAGAAATATGATGCTGATATGCTCACAAAATAATGCCCTTACCACTCCTATTTACATTTGTGAGAATTTTGAAGTTAAACTGTACAGATGGTAAAGTTCATATCAGTGACCTTAGTCTGCATCCGGGAATAAATCAAAACACCTGAACAAGCATAATCTTGTTTTAATAACATTGTTTTTTATACAGCTAAACTAGGAAAATAGATTTGTAGAGAAATATGTCAGTAGAAAAAGTTAACCAACTTATACATTTTTGCTGATCTGTTCAGTATGTAGAGTGTTTGAGCACTGTCAAAGTGCTTACCTGGACATATTGTATTTGTGTAATGATAGCTTTCCAATCTTCCTAACACATAACGCATGTTTCATCTGCTAAAAATAGGTGACTAGGTCACCAACAAAAGACAAGCAATTGATCCTTGCATACTTTTTGTTACCTACAGTATTTGTTCTTTTAGCCCTGTTAGTTATAAAAATGTAAAGTAAACTTAGCATTAACTTAAATCAAACACTTATTAAAACTCAACATATGGACATATTTTGTTTATTAAAATACAGATATGAATGATTTATTATTTCAAAACTTTCATAACTTTCTATATTGAAGAACCTATGCTGATGACATGAACCATTGTATATAAAATTGTATTTCATAGTACTTGAAAAAATAAAACATTTTGCCAATTTATATTATTTTACATTTAAAAAAACAACTCTTCAAACTTATAATATGAGATCTAGAAAATTATCCAAATATAGCCTAAAATGCCTGCTTTTAGATATCAACCAGGAGGAGCAAAAATGATTTGTTTTTGTTACTTATGCCAAGACAGATAGAGCTTGATGGGGTCAATAACCATATTTGACTTCATGCATTCAGCTGTACATAGAAGCACCTGATCGCCAAAAGCATGTAAGCCAGAACGCAAAAACGATTTAGCGCAGAATGGCTTCTTTAGAGGAATACCTTTGCAACCCACTGCCATCCATTGGCCTAGGAGGCATCCACAAATGGAATTCAAATAACCTATGTAGTACAGTAATGTTCTGTGCTGCCTGGACTTCATAAGCCATCATATAGCCTCAGCCAAGTGACAAGGCGGCGGGGCCGAGCTGCTCAAATGCCACTTCTTAACATATCACCTTGCTCACCCACACCTCCCAGCTTCTCCTTCACAGGCCAGGCTGTGGCTATTGAGCAGCTCAGCTCCAATTTCTTGAGACTTGACTGACTGAGAAGTGCATTTTAGAAGTTTGAAAACCACCATCAGCTGCAGAACTTTGCTATTATACAATAATAGCTATCCAACTATGTCTGCTGCTCTTAGCAGCAAATACAGCTGACAGATTTTATTTCATAGGAAACCTTATGCCAAGTGTTGTAAATCCTACCACATTATGTGGACCTTAGATTCACGCATTAGATTCAACACTCCTGTACTATGGGTACAATGGGTACAAAGCCGCATATGTAAGCAGTACAGCAAAGTGGTATACTGTACAGTTCACATATAAGTGAAGGAAGCCTAGAGCCACAAAGTAGTTGTGGGTAGCAAGTAGGTGTCATGCTGTTTCCTATCATCAACTAAAAAGTAAGCAACCATTATCATTGTTAAAGGGGTATTCCAGGATTATTTTTGACTATCCTACAGGGGCTGTAAAGTTAGTGAAGTTCATAATATAGTGTCTGTACCTGTGTGTGATGGTTTTCTCACAATTCTTCTGTGATTTTCACCCCAATATTTATTTTTAACAGCATACAAAATGACTGTTGTCTTGGATTTTTCCCAGCTTGCAATGCGGCCGAGACCTGACTCACTAGTCAGCTGATGAAAGGGACAGGCACCCTGATTGAAAACCAAAGGCATTTGAATGGATGCAGCTCATTTATGTTTCAATGGGGGGGGGGGGTCGGCTGATGTGTGGGAGGGAGGGAGGGAGGAAAATGGAATTGTGGGATTTGAATAAAAAAAAAAAAAAGAAAAGTCAAACATGAATTACAAGTTCACAAAAAGATAGCCACAGTGTTATGGTAATCTCATTACATAGCCATTTATCCCCAAGACAAGCGCAGATACTTCCTAAGCATGTCTATTACTGTCTGCCAGGTACCTACTAAAATCACTTTATGGTGGTGTCAGGCCCAAGGCCTGATTATTAAAATCCTATATGTGTATTATAAATTATATCTGTGTATAAACTAAGACATGGGTGAGGGCTCATTCAGACTGTGTTTTGTGTATTGCATTTTATTTGGGGTCTGGCAGTTTGTTTGTATCTCCTTTGAAGTCATGCACTCTGGTCTCATCATATAATCAAAGAGATAAGGGGTCAGGAAGAGAGAAGACCCCCTGGTGGGATCAGAGGGGAGAGGGGAATGGAGTCTCCCTCCCAAGAGAGCAGATATGATATTTAAACAATGCTAGACTAAAAGTTGGGTGTTCAATGCTGTGCAACAAGCTGACAAGACCATCCTAAAAACAGCATTCTCACTGAAGGACTGCTATACCATCATGCTGTAAGAACTTTATCTTTTGTTTTCTGAACTTGCCTTGCTAAACTCTTTCATATTTTTGTAACTGTATGTCATTTGTTTCTGTATTTTTATATAGTCAGCACTGTGATACCTTTTATCAGATTAAATGTTTAATTAATCAGCTCTGGTCTTTGATCTTTAAATATATGAGCTCACCTTTCTGAAGGCAGCTCTGGTAAAACACGTTTATCTAAGGGTTAATTTGGTGACTTGCTGGGTCTAGTAGTGTATACCCAGAGGTCTGGTGGCCTTAACCCTTGCACCATCACACTCTCTCTAGCGTCTTGGCAGGACCGATAGGGTGTGATCGTGACAGGTGGATAACCCCTTTAAACAAAAAGGTGAAAAAAAATAGTATTTCTTATTTTATTCAATTGTGAATTTAATTTAGAGTGAGGTTTATCTGCCTGAAATCTGGGGACAAATACTTTCAACCCACAACTCTGCAACAATAAAACACTTTACATATTAACATAAAATGTGAGTTATTTTATGCACAAACAGCATTATTCTTTGCCACATATAAAATTATTTTTAACTGTTACTATTTTTTAAGTTTATTAGCCTCTGCCAAACTTGTAGCTATGTAAAAAAAAAATGTATAATTTTATCTTCTAGCTACTGTTGCATCTGTTTCTATAGCAACAGAGGAAAGGGTCGCTACTTTCTGAAATAGTCTTTGATAATTAACTATATGATGACAACCTGACAACATTTAATGATTAATTAAGATAAAACAGGAAACTGTTACCAAGATAAGCAAAGAACAAGAAACATTTCAGAAATCATATAAATCAGGCTAATATTTTTTATCACCTCAAGATAAAACTTCCCATTTATTGTTTCATTTAAATCTAAGTTGGTGCTTATACATTTCAGGATACATGGACTATTGCTCATAGGAACCTATGAGGCTCAAACGGAACAAGCTTTTTCCTTTGGTGTAACTATGTTTTAAATAAAAAAAATAAATGTAAAGCTTTATCCTAAAGAAAAATAGGGGTGTCCACATGGTTTTGGCCATATAGGTTGCAATGTAACCTCTACTTTTGTCACTCTGCCTGTAACGGCTCATATATATTTTTGAAATAAGCCTTAGGCTAGGTTTTCACAAGGTTTTTTTTCTGGCGTTTTTTAGTAAATTGCCACTGCAGTTTTTGTGCCAAAGCTAGAAGGGTTATTCAAAATGAATGGGAAATATAAAAGAAGACTTATACTTCTCCTTCCGTCTGGATCCACTGGCTTTGGCTCAAAAACTGCAGTGGTAGTTTTCCAAGAAACACCAGAAAAAACCTGTGTGGAAGCCTAGCTTAACACATTTCTTTGTATTACTTCTATCAAAACAAACTGGATAATGAAAACTGTAAATAAATTAAATTGGGTATATCCACTTAGGTTTTTTTTTTCCTTTTTTTACACAATGCTAATTGTTAGAATATGATGTCACTGCTTATTTAGCAGAGGACTTCTGCGACCACACCAGCTTTAGAACAAAAAGGTTTGCAGACCTTTTGTTTTTAACTCAGCACAGCATTGCATCTAACCAGATGCTGCACAAAAACACTGCAACATAGCTCTATTCAAGCGAATAGGGCTGAATTGGAGTTCCAGTTATGGTTCTGGATCATAATTGACATCCGGCTCCTATTTTTTCAAAAGGCTCAGAGGGATGTCTCATCAGTAAGACCACCACCCATATCATAGTGAGATTACTTACTGTAAATTTATAGTAAGACATATTTATGCAGTTTTGGAGAATAATGTTTGAAGCATCCATTTTTTTCCTTAACTTGTTAAGGACCAAGGGCATACCTGAATCCTTAAGTGGCTTTGAAGTGAGCGCAAGTTTCTAAAATTATATAAAATCCTTCCCCTAATAAAAAATTGAATTACCCTTATCTTCCCATTGTACAAAAAAACATCAACATTTGTTATCGGCATGGGCGTAAAATGTCCAACCTATTAAAATATGTTTATGATCCCGCACAGTAAACAGCATAAACATAAAAAATAAAAATAAATCTAACTCCAAAAATACAGATTTTTAATCATATCATATAACAAATGTCACGATTCGGCTAGCTGGATATGGATCCTCTGTGTCAGTGAGGGATTGGCGTGGACCGTGTCGGTGGACCGGTTCTAAGATGCTACTGGTATTCACCAGAGCCCGCCGCAAAGCGGGATGGTCTTGCTGCGGCGGTAGCAACCAGGTCGTATCCACCGGCAACGGCTCAACCTCGCTGACTGCTGAGAAGGCGTGGGACAGAAGGACTAGGCAGAGGCAAGGTCAGACGTAGCAGAAGGTCGGGGCAGGCGGCAAGGTTCGTAGTCAATATGGATAGCAGAAGATCTGGAAACACAGGCTTTGGACAACACTAAACTCTTTCACTGGCACAAGGCAACAAGATCCGGCAGGGGAGTGCAGGGGAAGTGAGGTATTATAGCCAGGGAGCAGGTGGAAGCTAATTAAGCTAATTGGGCCAGGCACCAATCATTGGTGCACTGGCCCTTTAAATCTTAGAGAGCTGGCGCGCGCGCGCCCTAAGGAGCGGAGCCGCGCGCGCCAGGACATGACAGCCGGGGGCCGGGACAGGTGAGTGACTTGGGATGCGATTCGCGAGCGGGCGCGTCCCGCTATGCGAATCGCATCCCCGCCGGCAATGTCAGTGCAGTGCTCCCGGTCAGCGGGTCTGACCGGGGCGCTGCAGAGAGAGGAACGCCGCGAGCGCTCCGGGGAGGAGCAGGGACCCGGAGCGCTCGGCGTAACAACAAAAAAAAAACATTATAAAAAGTGATCAAAAAGTCAGATCAAAGCAAAAATAGTACTAATAAAAACTACAGATTACGGAGCAAAAAATTAGCCCTCAACCCTCCCCATATACAGAAGGATATAAAAGTTATAGGGGGAGATTTATCAAAACCTGTCCAGAGGAAAAGTTGTCCAGCTGCCTATAGCAACCAGCTCACTTCTTTCATTTTTAACAAGGCCACTGCAAAAATGAAAGAAGTGATCTGATTGGTTGCTGTGGGCAACTTTTCCTTTGCACAGGTTTTGATAAATCCCCCGATAGGACTCAGAAAAGGATTATTTTATGCATATGAATTTTGAACATATGAACTTTTAAAAAAAGTTAGCATTTACCCCTTAAGGACCCAGGACGTACTAGAACGTCCTGGCACCCTTGGCTTTAAGGACCCAGGACGTACTAGTACGTCCTGGTGTTTCTCCGATCTCTGCCGCGCCCCGGGCAGAGATCGGAAGCGGATGCTTGCTGAAATGCTTCAGCAGGCATCCAGGGCAAACACCGAGGGGGGCCATATAGGCCCCCCATGTTGGCGATCGCCGCAAATCGCTAGGGAAATCGCCCCTGCGATTTGCGGCGATATCGGGCTGATCGGGTCTCTGGGACCCGACCGCCCGGTAATTTTGCATGATCCCGGCTGTCACAGACAGCCAGGACCATGCTAAAGTATAGGAGCGAGGTGGCAAGCCTGCCACCTCCTCCTATCCCCTGCGATCCGTCGGTTAGTTAACCGACCAATCGCGGGGGCGGTTACTTCCGAACCGCCCTGCCCGGCCACTGGATGTCCGGAGAGGACGGGAGGAAGACCGGAGGACGCGGCGGGGGACGAGGGAGTGCTGGGGACCGGCCACAGTACTTACCTTGTCCCTGAAGACCCGGATCCTGATGATGAAGACGGCGGCGGCGGCGACAGGTGAGTTCCTCTTCAGCCGCGGTCGGGCCCTTTACAGCAATGCACGTCGCCGTAAAGCGACATGCATTGCTGCAATGGGACCCTGTATACTACAACTCCCAGCATGCCCAGACAGCCCTTGGCGTCTTGGCATGCTGGGAGTTGCAGTTTTGCAGCATCTGGAGGTCCACAGTTTTGGGACCACTGTGCCCTTCCAGATGTTGCAAAACTACACATCCTCAGCATGCCCTTACTGTCCAGGCATGCTGGGAGTTGTAGTTCTGTAACATATGGCCCTTCAGATGTTGCAGAACTACAACTCCCAGCATGCCTGGACAGTTTTGGCATACTGGGAGTTGTAGTTTTGCAACATCTGGAGGGCCACAGCTTGGACACCACTACACAGTGGTCCCCAAACTGTTCTCCTCCAGCTGTTGCGCAACCACTACTCCCAATATGCCCTTCGGCTGCCTGGGCATGCTGGGAGTTGTGGTTTTGCAACAACTGGAGGCACACTGGTTGGAAAACATTGTCTGTTTCCTAACTCAGTGTTTCCCAACCCATGTGCCTCCAGCTGTTGCAAAACTATAACTACCAGCATGCACTGTTAGACCGTGCATGCTGGGAGTTGTAGTTTTGCAACAGCTGGAGGTCCCCCCCCCTGTGAATGTACAGGGTACATTCACATGGACAGGGGGCTTACAGTGAGTATCAGGCTGCAAGTTTGTGATGCAACAAATTTTGCGCGGCAGCTCAAACTCGCAGCGGGAAACTCGCTGTAATCCCCTGCCCGTGTGACTGTACCCTAAAAACACTACACTATACTACACTAAAACACAATAAAATAAGTAAAAAACACTACATATACACATACCCCTACACAGCCCCCCTCCCCAATAAAAATGAAAAACGTCTGGTACGCCACTGTTTCCAAAATGGAGCCTCCAGCTGTTGCAAAACAACAACTACCAGTATTGCCGGACAGCCGTTGGGAGTTTTGCAACAGCTGGAGGCACCCTGTTTGGGAATCGCTGGCGTAGAATACCCCTATGCTAATCACTAATTCAGGCCTCAAATGTGCATGGCGCTCTCAATTTGGAGCCCTGTCGTATTTCAAGGCAACAGTTTAGGGCCACATATGGGGTATCGCCGTACTCAGGAGAAATTGCCTAACAAATTTTGTGGGGCTTTTTCTCCTTTAACCCCTTATGAAAAGGGGAAGTGGGGGTCTACACCAGCATGTTAGTGTAAAAAATTAATTTTTACACTAACATGCTGGTGTTGCCCTATACTTTTCATTTTCACAAGAGGTAAAAGGGAAAAAAGCCCCCCAAAATTTGTAATGCAATTTCTCCCGTCTACGGAGATACCCCATATGTGGGCGCGAAGTGCTCTGGGGGCGCACAACAAGGCCCAGAAGGGAGAGTGCACCATGTACATTTGAGGTGATTTGCACAGGGGTGGCTGATTGTTACAGCGGTTTTGAAAAACACAAAAAAAATAAAAAATAAACACATGTGACCCCATTTTGGAAACTACACCCCTCATGGAATGTAATGAGGGGATAAGTGAGAATTTACACCCCACTGGTGTCTGACAGATCTTTGGAACAATGGGCTGTGCAAATAAAAAATTTTGTACAGCCCACTGTTCCAAAGATCTGGCAGACACTAGTGGGGGTAAATGCTCACTGTACCCCTTGTTACGTTCCTCAAGGGGTCTAGTTTCCAAAATGGTATGCCCTGTGTTGTTTTTTTTTGCTGTCCTGGCACCATAGGGGCTTCCTAAATGCAACATGCCCCCCCAGCAAAATTAGCTCTCAAAAAGCCAAATATGACTCCTTCTCTTCTGAGCATTGTAGTTCGCCCGTAGTGCACTTCAGGTCAACTTATGGGGTACCTCCATACTCAGAAGAGATGGGGTTACAAATTTTGGGGGGTATTTACTGCTATTATCCCTTGCAAAAATGTGAAATTTGGGGGGAAACACACATTTTAGTGAAACATTATTATTATTTTTTTTACATATGCAAAAGTCGTGAAACACCTGTAGGGTATTAAGGCTCACTTAATTCCTTTTTACGTTCCTCAAGGGGTCTAGTTTCCAAAATGGTATGGCATGTGTTTTTTTTTTTGCTGTTCTGGCACCATAGGGGCTTCCTAAATGCAACATGCCCCAAAAAACCATTTCTGAAAAACGTACTCTCCAAAATCCCCTTGTCGCTCCTTCGCTTCTGAGCCCTCTACTGCGCCCGCCGAACACTTTACATAGACATATGTGCTTACTCGAGAGAAATTGGGCTACAAATACAAGTATAAATTTTCTCATTTTACCCCTTATAAAAATTCAAAAATTGGGTCTACAAGAAAATGCGAGTGTAAAAAATTAAGATTTTGAATTTTCTCCTTCACTTTGCTGCTTTTCCTGTGAAACACCTAAAGGGTTAAAAAGTTGACTGAATGTCATTTTGAATACTTTGGGGGGTATAGTTTTATAATGGGGTATTTCTAATATGAAGACCCTTCAAATCCACTTCAAACCTTAACTGGTCCCTGAAAAATAGTGAGTTTGAAAATTTTGTGAAAAATTGGAAAATTGCTGCAGAACTTTGAAGCCCTCTGGTGTCTTCCAAAAGTAAAAACATGTCAATTTTATGATGCAAACATAAAGTAGACATATTGTATATGTGAATAAAATAAAAAAATATTTGGAATATCCATTTTCCTGACAAGCAGAGAGCTTCAAAGTTAGAAAAATGCAAAATTTTCAAATTTGTCATCAAATTTGGGGATTTTTCACCAAGAAAGGATGCAAGTTACCATAAAATGTTACCACTATGTTAAAGTAGAATATGTCACGAAAAAACTATCTCGGAATCAGAATGATAACTAAAAGCATTCCAGAGTTATTAAAGTGACAGTGGTCAGATGTGCAAAAAATGGCCAGGTCCTAAGGTGTAAATGGCTGGGTCCTTAACCCCTTAAGGACTCAGGGTTTTTCAGTTTTTGCACTTTCGTTTTTTCCTCCTTACCTTTTAAAAATCATAACCCTTTCAATTTTCCACCTAAAAATCCATATTATGTCTTATTTTTTGTGTCACCAATCTACTTTGCAGTGACATTAGTCATTTTACCCAAAAATGCACGGCGAAACGGAAAAAATAAATCATTGTGCAACAAAATCGAAGAAAAAAACACCATTTTGTAACTTTTGGGGGCTTCCGTTTCTACGCAGTGCATATTTCGGTAAAAATTACACCTTATTATTCTGTAGGTCCATATGGTTAAAATGATACCCTACTTATATAGGTTTGATTTTGTCGCACTTCTGGAAAAAATCATAACTACATGCAGGAAAATGTATACGTTTAAAAATGTCATCTTCTGATCCCTATAACTTTTTTATCTTTCCACGTACAGGGCGGTATGAGGACTAATTTTTGCGCCGTGATCTGAAGTTTTTATCGGTATGATTTTTGTTTTAATCGGACTTTTTGATCACTTTTTATTCATTTTTTAAGGATATAAAAAGTGACCAAAAATGCGCTTTTTTTTACTTTAGAATTTTTTTGCGCGTACGCCATTGACCGTGCGGTTTAATTAATGATATATGTTTATAGTTCGGACATTTACGCATGCGGCGATACCACATATGTTTATTTATTTATTTTTTTACACTGTTATTTTTTTAAGGGGGTTAAATGACCTTTATTAACACTTTTTTTTTTTACTTTTTTTTGCAGTGTTATAGGTCCCATAGGGACCTATAACACTGCATACACTGATCTTTTACACATATCACAGGCGTGTATTAACACTCCTGTGATCAGTGTTATCGGCGCTTGACTGCTCCTGCCTGGATCTCAGACACGGAGCAGTCATTCGCCGATCGGACACCGAGGAGGCAGGTAAGGGCCTTCCCAGTGTCCTGCAAGCTGTTCGGGACGCCTCAATTTCACCTCGGCGGTCCCGAACAGCCCGACTGAGCAGCCGGGTCACTTTCACTTTAGAAGCGGCGGTCAGCTTTGACCGCCGCTTCTAAAGGGTTAATACCGCACATCGCCGCGATCGGCGATGTGTGGTATTAGCCACGGGTCCCAGCCGTTGATGAGCGCCAGGACCGACGCGATATGATGCGGGATCGTGGCGCGATCCCGCTTCATATCGTGGGAGCCGGCGCAGGACGTAAATATACGTCCTGCGTCGTTAAAGGGGTTATCCAGGAAATATTTTTTTTTTATATATATATCAACTAACTCCAGAAAGTAAAAACAGATTTGAAAATTACTTCTATTAAAAAATCTTAATCCTTTCAGTACTAATGAGCTTCTGAAGTTAAGGTTGTTCTTTTCTGCCTAAGTGCTCTCTGATGACACATGTCGCGGGAACCACCCAGTTTAGAAGCGGTTTGCTATGGGGATTTGCTTCTAAACTGGGCAGGTTCCCGAGACACGTGTCATCAGAGAGCACTTAGCAAAGAACAACCTTAACCCCTTAAAGATCGGGGTTTTTTCCGTTCTTGCATTTTCTTTTTTGCTCCTTTCTTTTTAAACTCTTTCAATTTTGCACCTAAAAATCCATATTATGGCTTATTTTTTGCGCCACCAATTCTACTTTGTAATGACGTCATTCATTGTGCCCAAAAATCTACGGTGAAACGGAAAAAAAAATAATTGTTAGACAAAATTGAAAAAAAAACGCTGTTTTGTAACTTTTGGGGGCTTCCGTTTCTACGTAGTACATTTTTCGGTAAAAATTACACCTGATATTGATTCTGTAGGTCCATACGGTTAAAATGATACCCTACTTATATAGGTTTGATTTTGTCGTACTTCTGGAAAAAAATCATAACTTCATGCAGGAAAATGAATACGTTTAAAATGGTCATTTCTGATCCCTATAACTTTTTTATTTTTCTGTGTATGGGGCAGTATGAGGGCTCATTTTTTGCGCCGTGATATGAAATTTTTAATGCTACCATTTTTGCATTGATAGGACTTATTGATCGCTTTTTATTCATTTTTTCATGATATAAAAAGTGACCAAAAATGCACTATTTTGGACTTTGGAATTTTTTTGCGCGCACGCCATTGACCGTGCGGTTTAATTAACGATATATTTTTATAATTCGGACATTTCCACACGCAGCAATACCATATATTTTTATTTACACTGTGTTTTTTTTTAAGGGAAAAGGGGGTAATTCAAACTTTTAATAGGGGAGGAGTTAAATGATCTTTATTCACTTTTTTTTCCACTTTTTTTGTGTAGTGTTATAGCTTCCATAGGGACCTATAACACTGCACACACATCTTTATCATTGATCACTGGTTTCTCATAAGAAACCAGTGATCGATGATTCTGCCACTTGACTGCTCATGCCTGGATCTCAGGCACTGAGCAGTCATTAGGCGATCGGACAGCGAGGAGGCAGGTAGGGGCCCTCCCGCTGTCCTGTAAGCTGCTGGGATGCCGCGATTTCGCCGCGGCTATCCCGAACAGCCCACTGAGCTAACTGGCATACATTCAGTTTCACTTTAGACATGGCGTTCAACTTTGAACGCCGCGTCTAAAGGGTTAATAGCGCGCGGCACAACGATCAATGCCGTGCGCTATTAGCCACGGGTCCCGGCTGTTAGAGGCCGGGCCGGGCCCGGCCCGCTATGACGTGGCCCCGCGTTATAGATCGGGAGTGGACAGATGACGTTCCAGTACGTAATGTGTCCTTAAAGGGTTAACTTCAGAAGCTCATTAGTACTGAAAGGATTAATATTTTTTAATTGAAGTAATTTACAAATCTGTTTAACTTTCTGGAGCCAGTTGATATATAAAAAAAAGTTTTTTCCTGAGTAATCCCTTTAATAATAGAAAAACTATATAAATTTGGTATCATTTTAATCGCATTGACCTATAGAATAAAGATAATGGATCATCTTTACCATAAAGTGCACTGCGTAAAAACCAACCCCCCCCCAAAACATTGCTAAATTGCAGTTTTCTTATAAATTTCCACTTACAATTTTTTTTTTTTTTTTTTTTATGGTACATCTTATGGTAAAATGAAAGATGTCATTACAAAGTACAATTGGTCGCGCAAGACACAAGACCTCATATGGGTCTATAGGTTAAAAAAAGAAAGAGTTATGGATTTTAAAAGGAGAAGAGGAAAAACAAAAACACAAAAAAATCTAAATTGGACTGGTCCTTAAAAAGTACATGTCACCAAATAAACTAAACTAACTCAGACTATGTTCCTTAACTACTCCTTACAGCCCTCTTACCCTTAGACAAACATTTCAGAGCTTTCTAAATCTCTGTATCATACCTTTATTCTTGCTCACATATTGCAATCTCCCAGCAGGAGAAAGTGGGCGTTTCCCAGCAGGCATGACATCACTGATGCCTGCTGCGGGACCACTTCCACCCTCACATGGTTGCAGAGCTGTGATGAATAGAAGTCCTCAACCCCTGTACAGGTTTCAGTGAGCCTCTTTTCTGCTTTCAATGAGGCTCTTTGTAGTTTTGAGTGACTCTCTGTGCATCTGTCAATCAAGCTCAGGGCAGAGAAACACTTGGGCCCCTACCAGGATGGGAGGAGACCAAATTCACTGTATTAATTTTGGCCACCTAGAACACCTAGAACACCTAGAACAGAGCCACCTAGTGGCCGTTTTTTCTATTATATTTTAAACATATTTATGTTGATAATTTTAAAAGCAAGTGAATGGGTAAGTGTCTGCTAATTACACAAGTAACACTATATTAAAAGTTTTATTTGGTGACAGGTACTCTTTTAAAGGGGTTATCAGCCATAAGGTGATTTTAGGAACGGACATGCTTAGGAAGGATATGCACTTGCCTTGGGGATAAATGGCTACTTTGTGAGATTACCATAACTCTGTGGCTATTTTTTTGTGAACTGGGTATTTCCTGTTGAAGTTCTGTCTCTTAAACTACATATCCCATGCTTTCTTATTTGAGGTCACTTACCTCCCTCCCACACATCAGCCACCACACCCACTGAAACACAAATGAGCTGCATTTCATTCAGAAGACCTGTCTTTTCTAACCATGGTGCCTCCAGCTGTTGCAAAATGATCTCTCTCCCACCCAGCCGTCGCTCCACTTATTGAAGCAGGACAGGCCCCATTTGCACACCTGTCTAGTGATTTCATGTCTCACCGCACTGCAACCTGACAAAACCCAAGACCCAAGTCATTTGTATGCTGTTAAAAATAAATATTTGGGTTAAAATCACAGAAGAATTGCGAGACCACAGTAACACACATGTATAGACACTAGATTATGAACTATACTAACTTTACAGCCCCTGTAGCATGGTCAAAAAATCCTTGAGTACCCCTTTAAGGCAAAAATGGGCCATGTCCTTAAGGGGTTAATGTCCCACTGGACCTAACTTTGCTCAAATGAACAACAGAGCATAGCTACAGTGGGGATCAAAAGTTTGGGCACCCCAGGTAAAAATTTGCATTAATGTGCATAAGAAGCCAAGGAAAGATGGAAAAATCTCGAAATGGCATCAAATTACAGATTAGACATTCTTATAATATGTCAACAAAAGTTAGATTTAATTTTCATCATTTACACTTTCAAAATAACAGGAAACAAAAAAATGCCATCTGCAAAAGTTTGGGCACCCTGCAGAGTTAATATCTTGAACTGCCCCCTTTGGCAAGTATCACAGCTTGTAAACGCTTTTTGTAGCCAACCAAGAGTCTTTCAATTCATGTTTGAGGTATCTTTGCCAATTCTTCCTTACAAAAGTCTTCCAGTTCTTTGAGATTTCTGGGCTGTCTGTCACGCACTGCTCTTTTAAGGTCTATCCATAGATTTTCAATTATGTTAAGGTCAGGAGATTGTGAAGGACATTGCAAAACCTTCAGTTTATGCCTCTTGATGTAACCCCCCGTGGATTTCTAGGTGTGTTTAGGATCATTATGCATTTGTAGAAGCCATCCTCTCTAACTTTAGCTTTTTCACAGATGGCATCAAGTTAGCATCAAAAATTTGCTGAAATGCTATGGAATTCATTTTGCCTTCTACTCGTGAGATGTTCCCTGTGCCACTGGCTGCAATACAACCCCAAAGCATGATTGATCCACCCCCATGCTTAACAGTTGGACAGAGGTTATTTTCATTAAATTCTGTTCCCCTTCTTCTCCAAACGTACCTGTCACGATGCCGGCTGGCAGGAGGTGGATCCTCTGTGCCAGAGAGGGATTGGCGTGGACCGTGCTAGTGGACCGGTTCTAAGTCACTACTGGTGTTCACCAGAGCCCGCCGCAAAGCGGGATGGTCTTGCTGCGGCGGTAGTAACCAGGTCGTATCCACTAGCAACGGCTCAACCTCTCTGACTGCTGAAGATAGGCGCGGTACAAGGGAGTAGACAAAAGCAAGGTCGGACGTAGCAGAAGGTCGGGGCAGGCAGGGATCGTAGTCAGGGGCAACGGCAGGAGGTCTGGAACACAGGCTAGGAACACACAAGGAAACGCTTTCACTGGCACGATGGCAACAAGATCCGGCGAGGGAGTGCAGGGGAAGTGAGGTATACATAGGGAGTGCACAGGTGAACACACTAATTAGAACCACTGCGCCAATCAGCGGCGCAGTGGCCCTTTAAATCGCAGAGACCCGGTGCGCGCGCCCTAGGGAGCGGGGCCGCGCGCGCCGGGACAGGACCGACGGAGAGCGAGTCAGGTACGGGAGCCGGGGTGCGCATCGCGAGCGGGCACCACCCGCATCGCGAATCGCATCCCGGCTGGAGGCGGTATCGCAGCGCACCCGGTCAGTGGATCTGACCGGGGCGCTGCGGGAGCAAGAGTGTAGCGAGCGCTCCGGGGAGGAGCGGGGACCCGGAGCGCTCGGCGTAACAGTACCCCCCCCCTTGGGTCTCCCCCTCTTCTTGGAGCCTGAGAACCTGAGGACCAGACTTTTGTCTAGGATATTGTCCTCAGGTTCCCAGGATCTCTCTTCAGGACCACAGCCCTCCCAATCGACCAAAAAAAAGGTTTTCCCTCTGACCTTCTTGGAGGCCAGTATCTCCTTTACGGAGAAGATGTCCGAAGAGCCGGAAACGGGAGTGGGAGAAACAAGTTTGGGAGAGAAACGGTTGATGATGAGTGGTTTAAGAAGAGAAACGTGAAAGGCATTAGGAATACCAAGAGAAGGAGGAAGAAGAAGTTTGTAAGAGACAGGATTAATCTGGCACAAAATTTTGAAAGGACCAAGATAGCGTGGTCCCAATTTGTAGCTGGGAACACGGAAGCGGACATATTTAGCGGAGAGCCATACCTTGTCTCCGGGAGAAAAAATGGGGGGAGCTCTTCTTTTCTTATCAGCAAACTTCTTCATGCGTGATGAAGCCTGTAAGAGAGAATTTTGGGTTTCTTTCCATATGGTGGAAAGATCACGAGTTATTTCATCCACAGCGGGCAAACCAGAGGGCAAGGGAGTAGGGAGGGGGGGAAAGGGTGACGGCCGTACACCACGAAAAATGGGGATTTGGAAGAAGATTCAGAGACTCTGAAGTTATACGAGAATTCGGCCCATGGTAGAAGATCTGCCCAGTCATCCTGGCGGGAGGAAACAAAATGCCGTAAATAATCACCCAGGACCTGGTTAATTCTTTCTACTTGCCCATTGGATTGAGGATGATAAGCAGAAGAAAAGTTTAATTTAATCTTGAGTTGTTTACAGAGAGCCCTCCAGAATTTTGACACGAATTGGACGCCTCTATCCGAGACTATCTGCGTGGGCAACCCGTGAAGACGAAAAATGTGTACAAAAAATTGTTTTGCCAACTGAGGCGCTGAGGGAAGACCAGGAAGAGGAATAAAATGTGCCATCTTGGAAAATCGATCAACGACCACCCAAACAACAGTGTTGCCACGGGATGGGGGTAAGTCTGTAATAAAGTCCATACCAATCAGAGACCAAGGCTGTTCGGGGACAGGCAGAGGATGAAGAAGACCAGCAGGCTTCTGGCGAGGAGTCTTATCCCGGGCACAGACAGTGCAGGCCCGCACAAAATCAACAACATCCGTCTCCAGAGTCGGCCACCAATAGAAACGAGAGATGAGTTGCACGGATTTCTTGATGCCCGCATGGCCTGCGAGATGGGAGGAGTGACCCCATTTGAGGATTCCGAGGCGTTGGCGTGGAGAGACGAAGGTCTTCCCTGGAGGAGTTTGCCTGATGGAGGCTGGAGAAGTGGAGATCAGGCAGTCAGGAGAAATGATGTGTTGCGGAGAGAGCTCTACTTCCGAGGCATCCGAGGAACGAGAGAGAGCATCGGCCCTAATGTTCTTATCGGCAGGGCGAAAGTGAATTTCAAAATTAAACCGGGCAAAGAACAGAGACCACCTGGCCTGGCGAGGATTCAGCCGTTGGGCAGACTGGAGATAGGAGAGATTCTTGTGATCGGTGTAAATAATAACTGGAAATTTTGATCCCTCCAGCAGATGCCTCCATTCCTCAAGTGCTAATTTAATGGCCAGTAGCTCTCGATCCCCGATGGAGTAGTTCCTCTCCGCCGGAGAGAAGGTCCTAGAAAAAAAACCACAAGTAACAGCATGCCCGGAAGAATTTTTTTGTAGAAGGACCGCTCCAGCTCCTACTGAGGAGGCATCAACCTCCAATAGGAAGGGTTTAGATGGGTCAGGTCTGGAGAGCACGGGAGCAGAAGAAAAGGCAGACTTGAGCCGTTTAAAGGCGTCTTCCGCTTGAGGAGGCCATGACTTAGGATTGGCATTCTTCTTGGTTAAAGCCACGATAGGAGCCACAATGGTGCAAAAATGTGGAATAAATTGTCTGTAATAATTAGCGAACCCCAAAAAACGTTGGATAGCACGGAGTCCGGAGGGGCGTGGCCAATCTAAGACGGCAGAGAGTTTGTCTGGATCCATTTGTAGTCCCTGGCCAGAGACCAAGTATCCTAGGAAAGGAAGAGATTGACATTCAAACAGACATTTCTCCATTTTGGCATAAAGTTGATTGTCACGAAGTCTCTGAAGAACCATGCAGACATGTTGGCGGTGTTCTTCTAGGTTGGCAGAAAAAATCAGAATATCGTCCAGATACACAACAACACAGGAATATAAGAGATCACGAAAAATTTCATTAACAAAGTCTTGGAAGACGGCAGGGGCGTTGCACAGGCCAAAGGGCATGACCAGATACTCAAAGTGTCCATCTCTAGTGTTAAATGCCGTTTTCCATTCATCCCCCTCCCTGATGCGGATGAGATTATAAGCACCTCTTAAGTCCAGTTTGGTAAAGATGTGGGCACCTTGGAGGCGATCAAAGAGTTCAGAGATAAGAGGTAGGGGGTAGCGGTTCTTTACCGTGATTTTATTAAGTCCGCGGTAGTCAATGCAAGGACGTAGGGAGCCATCTTTTTTGGACACAAAGAAAAATCCAGCTCCGGCAGGAGAGGAGGATTTGCGGATAAAGCCCTTTTTTAAATTTTCCTGGATGTACTCAGACATAGCAAGAGTCTCTGGGGCGGACAGAGGATAAATTCTGCCCCGGGGTGGAGTAGTGCCCGGGAGGAGGTCAATAGGACAGTCATAAGGCCTGTGAGGAGGTAGAGTCTCAGCTTGTTTTTTGCAAAATACGTCAGCATAGTCCATAAAGGCCTTAGGAAGACCGGTTACAGGGGGAACCACAGGGTCACGGCAGGGAGTACTGGGAACCGGTTTAAGGCAGTCCTTGAAACAAGAGGTACCCCAGCTCTTGATCTCCCCTGTGGACCAATCCAGGGTTGGGGAATGGTGTTGAAGCCATGGTAGTCCAAGGAGAATTTCGGAAGTGCAATTGGGGAGGACCAAAAACTCAATTTTTTCGTGATGAGGTCCGATGCACATTAGGAGGGGCTCAGTGCGGTAACGTATGGTACAGTCCAATCTTTCATTGTTAACACAATTGATGCAGAGGGGTCTGGCGAGACTGGTCACCGGGATGTTGAAGCTGTTGATGAGAGAGGCCAAAATAAAATTTCCTGCAGATCCGGAATCCAAGAAGGCCATAGTAGAGAAGGAGAAGGTAGAGGCAGATATCCGCACAGGCACAGTAAGACGTGGAGAAGCAGAGTTGACATCAAGGACTGTCTCACCTTTGTGCGGAGTCAGCGTACGTCTTTCCAGGCGGGGAGGATGGATAGGACAATCCTTCAGGAAGTGTTCGGTACCGACACAGTACAGGCAGAGATTCTCCATGCGGAGAGCTTTTCCAGACAGAAGGCTGACTACGAAAGCCACCTTAGACCTTTCAGTAGGAAACTGGTCCGACATCATCTCCAAGTGCAGGGAACATTGTGAAAGAAAGCCACGGCAAAACTTAGCGTCCCCATCAAATTTATCCGGCAAGGATAGTCGTAGGCCTGAAGCGGCCACTCGCTGCGGAGGAGGTGCAGGAGCTGGCGGAGGAGATGATTGCTGAAGCTGTGGTAGTAGCTGCTGTAGCATCACGGTCAGTTGAGACAGCTGGTGGCCTTGTTGCGCTATCTGTTGTGACTGCTGGGCGACCACCGTGGTGAGGTCGGCGACAACTGGCAGAGGAACTTCAGCGGGATCCATGGCCGGATCTACTGTCACGATGCCGGCTGGCAGGAGGTGGATCCTCTGTGCCAGAGAGGGATTGGCGTGGACTGTGCTAGTGGACCGGTTCTAAGTCACTACTGGTGTTCACCAGAGCCCACCGCAAAGCGGGATGGTCTTGCTGCGGCGGTAGTAACCAGGTCGTATCCACTAGCAACGGCTCAACCTCTCTGACTGCTGAAGATAGGCGCGGTACAAGGGAGTAGACAAAAGCAAGGTCGGACGTAGCAGAAGGTCGGGGCAGGCAGCAGGGATAGTAGTCAGGGGCAACGGCAGGAGGTCTGGAACACAGGCTAGGAACACACAAGGAAACGCTTTCACTGGCACGATGGCAACAAGATCCGGCGAGGGAGTGCAGGGGAAGTGAGGTATACATAGGGAGTGCACAGGTGAACACACTAATTAGAACCACTGCGCCAATCAGCGGCGCAGTGGCCCTTTAAATCGCAGAGACCCGGCGCGCGCGCGCCCTAGGGAGCGGGGCCGCGCGCGCCGGGACAGGACCGACGGAGAGCGAGTCAGGTACGGGAGCCGGGGTGCGCATCGCGAGCGGGCGCCACCCGCATCGCGAATCGCATCCCGGCTGGAGGCGGTATCGCAGCGCACCCAGTCAGTGGATCTGACCGGGGCGCTGCGGGAGCGAGAGTGTAGCGAGCGCTCCGGGGAGGAGCGGGGACCCGGAGCGCTCGGCGTAACAGTACCTTTGCTCATTCCGGCCAAAAAGTTCAATTTAACCTCATCGGTCCACAGAACTTGTTTCCAAAATGCATCAGGCTTGTCTATATGTTCATTTGCAAAGTTCAAACGCTGATTTTTGTGGTGAGGACATAGAAGAGGTTTTCTTCTGATGACTCTTCCATGAAGACCATATTTGTACAAGTATCTCTTTATAGTGGAATAGTGTTCCACAACTCCAGTGTCTGCCAGATCTTTCTGGAGGGATTGTGCAGTCAAACGTGGGTTTTGAATTGTTTTTCTCACAATCCTGCGAGCTGTTCTGTCTGATATTTTTTCTTGGTCTTCCAGATCTTGATTTAACTTCCACTGTTCCGGATGACTGCCATGTCTTAATTACATTCCAAACAGAGGATATTGACATCTGAAAACATTTTGCTATCTCATTATAGCCTTCTCCAGCTTTGTGAGCATCAACTATTTTCAGTTTCAGATTTCTAGACAACTGCTTAGAAGAACCCATGGTGCTGATTGTTGGGGCAAGATCAGATGAGTCTGGGCATTTAAAACCTTTGAGATTGACATCACCTGGTCTTCCCAGATTATGATTGAGAACAATCCATGACACTGGCAGGTCTCAGCTTTGCAAAGGGGGCAGTGCATGCTATAAATTCTGCAGGGTGCCCAAACTTTTGCAGATGCCATTTTTTTGTTTTCTGTTATTTTGAAAGTGTAAATGATGGAAATAAAATCTAACTTTTGTTGACATATTATAAGAATGTCTAATCTACTGGGCTGCTCACTTGTGTCACTTGGCGGTGTGGTCCACCTATCATGCCTATAGTAAGTGGATGGAATTGGAAAAGCTATGGTTGGCTCCCATCCACCCCAATTCCTTCCTATTGTCGTTCCCTCTCCTCTCCCCTGCCTCCCCCCTCTTAGGACCAATGTCTTTCTCTCGCTATGTCTGGACCTATTGTTCTCGGCGATTTAGTCTCTTGTCCTCCTTCTTCCCTTTACAATCTTTTCTCTACCACCCTAATTTCCCTCCTGGCCTGACTTCCGATATGGTCCGAGAATGGGGGTCTCGAGGCCTTTTTTGCTGGGCTGATTTGGTGAACCCTGTTTCCCGTTCGCTTTTGCCCTTTACCGAGTTGGTTACCCGATATAGCCTCCCCCCCCCCCCGAGGTAGTACATTACACACAGCTTAGACGTTATTTGTCATCCTTACAGAGCTCTCTGACTGTGTCCTTGCCTACGGACTTTGAGAAGCTGTGCAGGACCGGACCTCAGACAAGGGGGCTACTCTCTGGTATCTACTCTTTCTTGCTATCTCCCCCAAATGGTCCCCCTCCCTCCCATCGCTACATGGCTCGTTGGGAAACGGCCCTTAGTGCCCCCATTTCCATCCCTCAGTAGCGAGCTATCTGGGAGCGCGCTGCCAAGGCGTCTATTTGCACGGATTACAAGGAGACCCAATATAAAATGCGAATGGGTTGGTACCACACGCCTGTTCTTCTTAATCGCCTGAACCCTGATATCCCTCCCCAATGCTGGCGCTGTGGCGTGGGTTTGGGTGATGTTTACTATATATTTTGGACCTATCCCCTTGTAGTGCTTTTCTGGCTACAGGTCCAGGGCTTGGTCTCCACAGTTTTGAGGGTGAGGGTCACTCTGGACCCTATGATTTATCTCTTACACTTATCTACTAGGATATTGGCCAAGCACCCGTTTAAGCTGTTTTTCATATTGTCCTGGCCACTAAAACCCTCATTGCTAAGCACTGGAAACGGCCCCTGCCCCTGTCGTTAGACGAGTTGATGTCTAGAGTGAGTGAAATACGTTCTCTTGAATCCCTAATTTCCTCCCTCAATAATACCATCCCCAAGTGTCTCTCTGTCTGGGACCCCTGGGACAGATTCATTGATAGGCAGGCCCCCCTGACTCCTCTTCCCTTTTTTCTGGACTTTGACTTTTTTCTTTTTCTCTCCCCTCTTTCCTCTCTCTCCCCCTCCTCCTCTCTTTCTTGTTATTGTGCTGTCTGTATCCTTGTGTGTCTTTGATTCCCCCCCCCCTTCCATTCCTCCCTCCCCTTGTGGCCACTTTTTAGTGGCTCTTTTGTCAGATGCTGATTACTTTGATTTGTTTAAGTATTCTTCTTTGTTATTCTTCTGCTAGTCGGAAGTTAATTTCTTATGCTACCATGAGATTTTGTTTTACGCATTGATTTGTCTCTGTATCTGCTTTGGGGGTTGTCGATCCCTTCTCTGTTTTGTTACTATATAAAAATGTATAAAATTTACAGTAAAAAAAAAAAATGTCTAATCTGTAATTTGATGCCTTTTGGAGATTTTTCTATCTTTCCTTTATGCACATTAATACAATTTTTTACCTGGGGTGCCCAAACTTTTGATCCCCACTGTAAATGATATCTGATAAAATTTAACAATTCAAATTAAGCAAAACATACAAAGATAAAGGGGTATTAACATTAATAAAATAAGTGTAGAATGTCAAGAAGTGCAGGCAATAGCCAGGGAATAGACTAGCATTTATCAAGTTTAATGCACCAAGATTACATCCTGAGAAGCAATAAAACTGGGTTTGCTCCTGCAAGCATAAACCATGGCAAAACACTTTGTGCCGTAAAATAGTGTAATCTATATAAATCTGCCTCTTAGAATGGAGTATCATTCTCATAACAAAAAAATAAAAAAAGAGAAGGAAAGATGCAAAAGACGTCTCTATAACATAATTGACAATACATCAGCTACATACAAGAATGAGAAGTAAGACTTCACTAGTAACCCCTTCTGGACCGCTAATTTTGTCCTTAAGTACTGGTACTTTTTTTTATTTATTTTTTGCATTTTTATTTTCTTCTTGCTCTCCAACCCCTTAAAGGGGTACTACCGTGCTGACAACTTATCCCCTATCTAAAGGATAGGGGATAAGTTGCCCGATCACTCAGGGACCCGCCGCTGGGGACCCCCACGATCTCGCACACAGCACTCCGCTCTCATCAGGCCCCGGAGTGAACATCCGCTCCGGGTCCGATGACGGGGCCGGTGATCGTGACTTCCCAGCTCCACCCCGTGTGATGTCATGCTCCGCCCCCTCAATGCAAGTCTATGGCAGGGGCGAGACAGCTGTCATAGACTTACATTGAGGGGGTGGAGCATGACGTCCCGATACTTCGGCCCCGTTTTTGGCAGTCATCAGACCAGGAGCGAACATCACTCCGGGGCCTGATGAGAGCGGTGTGCTGCGAGCGAGATCACGGGGGTCCCCAGCGGCGGGACCCCGCGCGATCAGGCAACTTATCCCCTATCCTTTAGATAGGGGATAAGTTGTCAGCATGGTAGTACCCCTTTAAGGACATGTTATTTTTTTTGCACTTTTTTCTTCTTTGTCTTCTAAAAAGCCATAACACTTTCTTTCAATTTTCCACTCACAGACCCATATAAATGGCTTGTTTTTTTGCGCCACCAACTGTACTTTGTAACTTTGTAATGACATCACTTATTTTACCACCAAATTTACAGCAAAATTAAAAAACAAATATTTGTGGAAAGAAATTTGGAAAAAAAAAAAAAAAAAAGCAATTTAGCAAACTTTGGGGGATTCTGTCTCTATGCAGTGCACTTTTCGGTACAAATAAGATGTTATCTATTTTCTAGGTCGATATGATTAGAATGCTACCCAACTTATAGGTGTGTTTTATTTTCCTACTTTTAAAAAATGAAACAATTTTTTATGAAAATTAGTATGCTTAAAATTGACGTCTTCTGACCCCTATAACTTCTTTACTTTTCCGTATATGGGGACGTATGAGGGCTAATTTTTGCACCCTGGTCTTAGGTTTTTGGTGATACTATTTTAATTTTGATTGGACTTTTTGATCGCTTTTTATTAATTTTTCATTCTGGAATATGAAGCGATCAAAAATATGCAATTCTTGACCTTGATATTTTTTTCTGTTTTTGCCATTGACTGTTCAGTTAAATTAACATTATATTTAATCACTACGCACGCAATGATACCAAATATTTATATTTATTTTTGTTTACATAATTTTAACCCCTGAAGGACCAACCCTTTTTTACCTCTATGACCAGGCACTTTTTTTTTAAATTTGGCATGTATCTCTTTAAATGGTAATAACTTTAGAACGCTTTTTCTGAGCAGAGCAATTCTGAGATTCTTTTTTCGCGACATATTGTACTTTATATAACTGGTGCATTTTTGTTGACACATGAACCATTTTTTGTGAAAAACTTCAAAATACTGTGAAAAACTGGAACATTTCTGTTTTTTTTATGGTGTACACTGTGCGGTAAAAGTGATGTTATATTTATTCTGTGGGTCAGTACAGTTATGGCTATACCCATTTAAGATAGCTTTCTATGTTCTTTTTCCTTTTCTGAGCAAAATTCTTTTTCTGCCATTCATATTTTTTTGCGAGATGAGCTGTACTTTTTATTGGTATAATTTTTGTGCTACGTGCTACCTTTTGATCTTTTTATTCCGCTATTTGTACCCAAATTTTGTGCTTTTTTAATTTTTTTTTTACGGCGTTCACTGTGCGGGATAATTTACATTATAGTTTTATAGTACACGTCATTATGGACGTGGCAATACCTATTATGTATATGATTTGTGTTTTTGATCTTTTTTGGTGATAATACAGAGCTTTTATTGGGAAAGGGGCATTTTTTTATTTTATTTTATTTATTTATATATTTATTTATACCACTGAACAGTATTAGCAATCAAATGATTGCTATAAATAGTCCCCTATGGGGACTATTAAAGTGTAAAAATAAAAGTTAAAAAAAAAAATTGAAAAATCCCCTCCCCTAATAAAAATGGAAATTTTTTTTTAATAAACATATTTGGTACTGCCGCGTGCGTAAATATCCGAACTATAATGTTAATTATCCCATATGGTGAACGGCGTGAACGTAAAAAAAAAAAAGTCCAAAATTGCTGCTTTTTTATAACATTTTATTCCCCAAAAAACTGTTAAAAAATGTATTCAAAGTTTTATATATGCAAATATGGTATAAAAAAATTACAGATGACGGTGCAAAAAATGAGCGCTCGTATCGCTGTTTATACGGAAAAAATGAAAAAGTTATAGGTCGGCAAAATAGAGGGATTTTAACCCCTTAAGTACCAAGGACGTGTCGGTACGTCCTTGGTCCTGCTCTTCTGATATAACGCGGGGTTACACAGTAACCCCGTGTCATATCACGGCGGGCCCGGTGTCATAGTGAAACCGGGACCCGCCTCTAATAGCGCGCGGTGCCGATCACGGCGCCGCGCGCTATTAACCCTTTAGCCGCGTGCTCAGAGCTGAGCCACGCGGCTAAAAGTGAAAGTTCCCGGCTAGCTCAGTCGGGCTGTTCGGGATAGCCGCGGCTAATCGCGGCATCCCGAACAGCTGACAGGACAGCGGGAGGGCCCCTTCCCGCCTCCTCGCTGTCCGATCGCCGAATGACTGCTCAGTGCCTGAGATCCAGGTAAGAGCAGTCATGCGGCAGAATCGTTGATCACTGGTTTCTTATGAGAAACAAGTGATCAGCATAGGAGATCAGTGTGTGCAGTGTTATAGGTCCCTATGGGACCTATAACACTGCAAAAAAAAGTGAATAAAGATCATTTAACTCCTCCCCTATTAAAAGTTTGAATCACCCCCCTTTTCCAATAAAAGAAAAAACACAGTGTAAATAAAAATAAAAATCTATGGTATCACCACGTGCCGAAATGTCCGAATTATAAAAATATATCATTAATTAAACCACTCGGTCAATGGTGTGCGCGCAAAAAAATTCCAAAGTCCAAAATAGTGCATTTTTGGTCACTTTTTATATAATTTAAAAATGAATAAAAAGTCCTATCAATGCAAAAATGGTACCGTTAAAAACTTCAGATCACGGCGCAAAAAATGAGCCCTCATACCGCCCCATACACGGAAAAATAAAAAAGTTATAGGGGTCAGAAGATGACAATTTTAAACATATTAATTTTCCTGCATGTAGTTATGATTTTTTCCAGAAGTCCGACAAAATCAAACCTATATAAGTAGGGTATCATTTTAATCGTATGGACCTACAGAATAAATATCAGGTGTCATTTTTACCGAAAAATGTACTACGTAGAAACGGAAGCCCCGAAAAGTTACAAAACAGCGTTGTTTTTTTTTTCAATTTTGTCGCACAATGATTTTTTTTCCCGTTTCACCGTAGATTTTTGGCCAAAATGACTGACGTCATTACAAAGTAGCATTGGTGGCGCAAAAAATAAGCCATCATATGGATTTTTAGGTGCAAAATTGAAAGAGTTATGATTTTTTAAAGGCAAGGAGCAAAAAACGAAAATGCAAAAACGGAAAAAACCCCGGTCCTTAAGGGGTTAAACACACTTATTTGGTAAAAAAAAGTTTGAGATTTCTTTTAAGCAGCATAATAATAGAAAAGTATATAATCATGGGTATCATTTTAATCATATTGACCTACAGAATGAAGTAAACATGTCTATATTACCGTAAAGTGTACAGCAGGAAAACAAAACCTTCCAAATTTACAAAATTGAGGTTTTCTTATCAATTTCCCCACACAAATAGTATTTTTTGAGTTATGCCATACATTTTATGGTAAAATGAGTGATGTCATTACAAAGGACAAAAAAATAAACTCATACATACCTTCCTACGAGCCCCCGTTGGTCCGGCAGTGCTGACGTCATTCCACTTGCTGAGGACGGGGACGCCGCAGAGCCGTCGGCGTCTCACCAGCCGTAGCGATGTCCCGCCCCGGCTGGTGAAAGGCTGAGCCCACTGTCATGTAAGGAGCTCTGGCCGGCTTCTAACATGACAGTGGGCTCAGCCTATCACCAGCCGGGGCGGGACTTCGCATACTGCAGGTGTCCCCGTCCCCAGGAAGTGGAATGACGTCAGCACTGCCGGACCGTGAGGCCTATGCCGCACCAACGGGGGCTCGTAGGAAGGTATGTATGAGTTTATTTTGTTTATTTTTGAGGCCCGGGCATATATAAAAGTGTACCACTACAGTTGTCCTTTAAGTTCTCCTTTGATGCAGCCTGATGAAACATGCTTGCATTGACAGAAAATATTTTTTGTTTGATAAAAGTTTGGATTCTTTCACCTTAGACCAAGTTCATACCTTGGTCTTGTGACACTACAAAAAATGTATGTGGAACTTATCTGTTGCAATTTAAGAAACCCAATCACATGCATGTGATGTGGAATGACAGTGGATTTAACACAGTATGATGAAGCTTAAAGGGGTACTCCGGTAATTAACTACTTATTCCTCTTTTCACAGAATAAGGGATAAGTGTCTGATCATGGGGTCTGACAGTTGAGACACCGAGCAATCTCCTGAAAGGCACCTGGATGTTCTGAAGATTTCTTTTCAGAACTCCAGATATCTTTGTGCACTGAGTGGCGGTGATCAACACGTCCCCTTTAAGCACTGTCTATTTCAGAGCCGGAGATACATAAAGCACTGCACTCGTGTATCTTCAGCACTCTCATAGAGCTGCATGGAGAGGGCGTATTGATCACCACATGTAGTTGTCAAAACTGCAACATGCATGGTGAGGTTGTTGCTTCATGCCTGAGGAGAGCCAGGGTGTTGGGCTGAGATCGCGGGTGGTCCCAGAGGTTGGATCCCCTGCAATCAGACACTTATTTCCTATCCTGCAGATAGGGGATAAGAAGTTCAGTACCAGAGTTCCCCTTTCATGTGTGCACTGTGAACCCTGATTGAACAGTGTAAGAGACAGCTGCCAATTTATTTGTACATTTTCATGAGAAATTACAAAGCAATTGTACAATGCAGAATGATATGAAAAAGGTGCTCCAAATTTCTTGTTTTACAGGAATTACGAATATTAACAAAAACATGCATGTCAGGAGGGCTAAGAGGTCCCCTTAAAGGAAAACTGTCAGATATTTTCTCCCGCACTATCCACAGGTACTGGTGGATAGTGCGGGAGACACTGATTAAAATAAGCCCTAACTTGTCCGCATGTGCGCCGCCGTTCTCCTGCAATTGTAGTTTTATTATCTGTTGAAATCTTCCTGTAACTGGCATGGGCGGGGCTTCGGCGCTTAACAGGCACTGACGTCAGCGCTGCTGATGAATATTCATCCCCCCTCCCAGGCGAAGAGAGGGAGAACTGGAGGGAGGGGGGATGAATATTCATAAGCGGCGCTGATGTCAGTTAATTATTCCGAACGCTGTGTGCGGGCTTCCGTGTTCGCGGCCACCGGGCGTGACGTCACGCCCGGCCTCCCCAGCAGTTGCGCCCCCTTCCCATAGACTTTCGTTGAGGGGGCGGGCGTGACGTCACGAGGGGGCCGGGCGTGACGTCACGCCCGGCGGCCGCAAACACGGAAGCCCGCACACAGCGTTTGGAGTAATGAACTTCCGGACGCTGCGCGCGGAGCTCCGAAAGGCAGAGCAGCGCACAACCCCTTTAAGGACACAGCCCATTTGGGTCTTCATAACACTACCAGCTTCATTTTAGCATTTTAGTTTTTTTTCTCCATACCTTCTAAGAGTCAAAATGCTTATTTTTCAATAGTCAGACCCAAATAAGGGTGTATTTGTTTTTTTGCGTGAGATTTGTATGTTGTAATGACACCATTTATTGTACCATAAAATATGAAAAACATATTTAAAAAAAATATTTATAATAATATTATTATTAATATATAATATCATTTTGCTGGGAAATTGTAAAGAAAAAATTACCCTATTCTGACCTCTAACTTTCTAATTTTTACGCGGCTGTATGAGGGCTCATTTTTTTTGCACTGTGATCAGTAGTTTTTATTGGTACTACTTTTGCATACATGTGACTTTTTTTTATCACTTTTATTTTCATTTTTTATGTGATGTAACCAAAAAGCAATAAATGTGGACTTATATGTACATCCTGGTGTGTTAAGTGCCCCAGAACGTACATTTACATCCACTAAAGGTAAGTGGTTAATCTTTAAACTGCTCCTTCTGTATACACATACAGTGGGGCAAAAAAGTATTTAGTCAGCCACCAATTGTGCAAGTTCTCCCACTTAAAGAGATGAGAGGCCTGTTATTTTCATCCTAGGTATACCCCAACTATGAGAGACAAATTGAGAAAAAATAGAATGAATTGGCAAATTATGGTGGAAAATAAGTATTTGGTCAATAACAAAAGTTCATCTCAATACTTTGATATATATCCTTTGTTGGCAGTGACAGATGTCAAATGTTTTCTGTAAGTCTTCACAAGGTTTTCAAACACTGTTGCTGGTATTTTGGCCCATTCCTCCATGCAAATCTCCTCTAGAGCAGTGATGTTTTGGGGCTGTCGCTAGGCAACACAGACTTTCAACTCCCTCCAAAGGTTTTCCATGGGGTGGAGATCTAGAGACTGGCTAGGCCACGACAGGACCTTGAAATGAATCTTACGAAGCCACTCCTTTGTTGCCCGGGCGGTGTGTTTGGGATCATTGTCATGCTGAAAGACCCAGCCACATTTCATCTTCAATGCCCTTGCTGATGGAAGGAGGTTTACACTCAAATCTCATGATATATGGCCCCATTCATTCTTTGCTTTACACGGATCAGTTGTCCTTGTACCTTTGCAGAAAAACAGCCCCAAACCATGATGTTTCCATCCCCATGTTTCACAGTAGGTATGGTGTTCTTTGGATGCAACTCAACATTCATTCTCCTCCAAACACGACAAGTTGAGTTTTTACCAAAAAGTTCTACTTTGATTTTATCAGACCATATGACATTCTCCCAATCCTCTTCTGGATCATCCAAATGTCTCTCATGGTTAAGGTATACCTATGATGAAAACTTTTTATGTAGGAGAACTTGCACAATTGGTGGCTGACTAAATACCCCCCCCCCCCCCCCCCCACTGTAGAGTAAAATGTAAATAATGAATAATTGTAATTAAATGCAAGTTTGTCAGTGCTGACCGACACTCAAATACTATGAAATAAAAAAAAAAAACCTTAATGCAAATAACTATATGTCAATAAGGCTGCGTTCACACGGTTGTCTAGACTAGACCAGTTTCGTTCTTCTCCCATCAAAAATAAAAATGTACTTTATCCATTTGGATCCGTTATTGTTCAGTTAATAAACACCCCCCTCCCACCCGCAATTTTTTTTTTGTTCTGAGCATGCTCAGAAGTAAAAACAGATCAAAAAACCGATTGAAAAACACAGATGCAAACAGATGACATTAAAGGCACATCCATTTTCCATAGACTTCAATGTAAAAAAAAAATTGACGGGAGAAAACTGCATGCACCGTCTTTTCTCCCGTAGAAAAACGGAAATGAGCGCAGACGGGAGCAAATGTATGTGAAAGGATTGTAAAAAAAATCCCATTGACAGACATCACACCCTAACATGGAACATATTTTTTACCAGTGTGTATATATCATGACCAGCTGACTGATAAAGCATTATACACTTATCATTAATAAATATTTACATCTCTTTATTATTAATGTATTTCAAAACATAGAAAGCAATTATGTCATTCTGAATGTAATCACAGAAATTGAAGGAAGGTGAAGCAGGCTGCACTGTCATTGCAAAATAACTGCTGTATGGTACATCTCCTGCTGATGCCACAGCTTGAGATCAGACTAAGAGTCTCACAGATAGATTAGAAAGATATTAAACCTTTTTGAAGAAATACTCTGTCAACCACTTCAGCACTGAGAGCAAAATATGGAAAAAAAAACTAAAACTAAAACTAAGTACATTAATATGTCTGCATGTCCTTTAGATATCATATACCATATCAGTTAGCAAGATATTTCTGATGGTCTCATATATTTTAATAAGGACCAGGGATGTACAAGTATATCTGTGCAAATACACCCAAACTCTTCTACAAGGGACAGGGGGATTTGTTAGTGGTGGAGGTCCAAGAGATCAGACTTTTTTTTTTTATTTACTGTACTTAATAAAATGTCCTTATTTGGAGATAGTACTAAGATGAAAGGTATTTGATACAAAAGAGGACAATATTATGTTGCTAATGAAATTGTTGATGCTAGAGGCTATAGCTGGCCATACACATCAGATAAACATCAGACTGTCTGATCATCTAATGTGTATAGAGTAGGGATCAACCGATTATCGGTTTGGCTGATATTATCGGCCAATATTTACGATTTTGGACATTATCGGTCTCGGCAATTACCTTGCCGATAATGTCCTGCCCCCCCACCCCGCCTCCCCCATCCCCGGTTTTATAATTACCTTAATAGCCAATAACTTATACCGGAATATCCTTATAAGTTATCGTCTATCGGCCTAAAAGGTCACAGATTATCGGTATCGGCCCTAAAAAATACCCCTTTAATCTTCTGTCTTTGATTTCAAATGCCTGCTCCTATCAATCATTCTTGGAACAATAATCTGCTGGAACAGTGAGTTTCACCCCCCCCCCCCCCCCCACACACACACAATTTCCTTTAAAAACATGTACATACACAGCCATATGTAGGGTGACTGGACAGGAAAGCTGTTGGCTGAACAAGCATGTATATAAAGTATATGGTCAGCTTCAGGCAAAGAAGTAGCAATTGGAGATTTACATTGACAAGTCATTTATTTCCATAAATTAGAATACTTAGTAAAAGCTCAAAGATCTTCAAACACATGATATAAATTTACTATGCTCACCCATGAGAACACAATGAGGATCACATAATTATTCCTTCCATGCAGTTCTTGTCCTTTTCTTTGCACAATTAGTGGTTTCAATTGATATGAACTCGAATTAAAACATTTCTTTGAAGGAAAAACTTCAGATCAACTGTTCTTTCTAATCCTTTCACACATTTCAACCCAATTAGAGACACTGAAATATTAGCGTGAACAAGGAAGCTAATTTTAGAAAAGGCATACATGGAAGCAAAGTGCGCTTAATTACCAGAGGAAATAAAATTCAGTTTAAAGGATTTATACTTCACATGGTTTTAGATTAAGGGTTCACATTCAGGGAAAAAAAAAAAAAAGTCAGAAATAATACTGCACATACGTAGATACAAAGGTAACAGAAGCAGCACTATCACCAATTGCTAAATATACAGATGTGCTAATTAACACGTTAAGGACTAAGGGTGTAGGGGTATGCCCTCTGTCTTTAGTATTTAAGGACCGAGGGCGTACCTGTTATCCGGGCTTAAACCATTCCCATGAGCAGAGAACGCTTTAAACCCGGTGGGTCCCGACTGCTAGCAGTAGCCAGGACCCACGATTAATGCTGGGCATCCCCGATCGGGCCGATGTCTGGCATTAACCCTTAAGACGTTGCGATCAAAGTTGATCGTGGCATCTAAAATTAAAGTGAAATTATCAAGGCAGCTCAGCGGAGCTAATCGGGACCATGGTGGTAAAATTGCGATGTCCTGATCAGCTAAGATGATGGCAGGAAGGCCACTACCTGCCTCCTTGCACTCTGATCGGTGATTTGCTGCTCCAGGAAGCTTCAGCAGGCTGGAGCAGCAGAGCACCAATAACACTGATCAATGCTATGCTATGGCATAGCATTGAACAGGGTATAAAATCAAAAGATTGCAAAGTATAGACCCCTATGGGGATTCAAAAATAAATAAATAAAAAAGTGTAAAAAAAAAAAAAATAAAGTTAAGGAGTACCTCTCATGATCTTGTTACATTTTATAATCCTCCCAGTTCACTGCCCCCATCATGATAAACCACCCCCAACCTTTATTTTTATTATTTGTTACTTTTCTACCTTGATATTTCTCTGTATTTTCTGCTCAGACGTGACATCATCTGAAGCCATACTAGTGAGAACTTCCTCCCTCACTCTGCTACACACAGCACGGAGCAGTTTAGTGTGTGAGATGAGCTATGATTGGCTGCACACACACACACACACCACCTAATGCACTCCAGACTGCATTTCCTGAATTTGGACTTCTGTCAGGAAAGCAGGAGTCCAAAGTATGTGCAAGAGATGAGGGGAAATGTGCTCTGGACAAGTAGGGAGACACCTAGCTTTTTTTTTTTTTTTTTTTTTTTAAACACAAATAAAACATAGAAAACTTTTTTTTAAACAAAGTACATAAAAAAAAATTTTGATTTACCATAAGGAGAGCAATAGCAAAAATTAGTTTTAATGAGAGTGCCCATTTAATAAAAGTGGCTAATTAACCCCTTCCTATTAAAAGGGGTAAAGTGGAAAACTTTTTTTTTTTATCAACTGGTGCCAGGAAGTTAAACAGATTTGTGAATGACTTCTATTAAAAAATATTTACCCCTCTTGCTCTGTCCACCTGCACCGGGACCTCACTCCTTTTGAAAACTTTTTCCTCACTCCTCCTGTACCTCCTCATACCATTGGCTTCCTTTATCAGCTGTTACTAACCCGCTATTCCTCTTCCTTACCTTCATTTTGCTCTGCTTGGGAGACTGAACTCAATAGGCAATTTACCCTGGCAAAGTGGCGGAAATGTTTTCTTCTCACACATAAATCGGTTATTGCTAAAAAGGCCCAAGAGAATAAGTATAAAATTTTATCTTGTTGGTACCGCACCCCAGAGATGCTGCACGGTTGGTATCCATCAGTTTCTGAATCGTGTTGGCATTGTAACAGCGCATTCGGCACCTTATCTCATATTTGGTGGGGTTGCTCTTCCCTGCACCCTTTCTGGGAAGTGGTACGCACCACTGCCCGTAGGGTTACCAATGTCTCTATACCGGACTCCCTCGAAGCCTCTTTGTTGTTTATGTTCCATGTCTCCTCCTCCTCTTATAAGAAGTCTCTCTTGCTCTACCTTCTGCAGGCAGCAAAATCAGTCATTCCTCACAAATGGAGATCGACGGATTCTCCCACAGTCTGTGAATGGATAGCGGAAATTAACCATCTACAGTGTATGGAGGAACTGATTGCTTTGTCCCCTGCAGAGGGTGAACGCTATGGTAAGACCTGGTTTGACTGGCTGTCTTTCCTATCTACTCCGGACTACTGCACATTGCTGGCCTCTGGGAACCCCATAGTCTCCCAACTGTTCTCCCTCTTTTCTCCCTGTCGTGTCTTCGCCCTTTGTTGTCTAGTGGTATAGTTTTCTGTGGTCCCTCTGTCTAACATCCCTTTCTTAGGTTCTCCCTCGTCTTACCCGCTGTCTGGTTATTGTTCGTTGTCGTTGGTTCCACCCTTTCACTTTTCTGTCTTTTATACCGACAGGTGTTTAGCTCCTCTCTCATCATACAGTACTAGCACTTCTGCTGATTGCACCCCCTTTTCTACCCAATTTGATACTATATTCAGCTTACTGTTTCTATTTGCTTGAATGTCGAATTTGGTTTTGTTATCATTAGAATTATTACTTGGTTTTGTTATCATTAGAATTATTATTCTCATTGATGTATATGATTCTTTTCTGTTGTTGTTTATTTCTTTATTCAAAAACAATAAAACTTTTACTTGGAAATAAAAAATATTTACCCTTCCAGTACCTTTTAGCAGCTGTATGCTACAGAGGAAATTCATTTTTTTTTGTCTTATCCACAGTGCTATCTGCTGACACCTCTGTCCATGTCAGGAATTGTCCAGAGCAGCATAGGTTTGCAACGGGCATTTTCTCCAGCTCTGGAAAGTTCCTGAAATGGGCATCAGGTGTCAGCAGAGAGCACTGTGGACAAGACAAAAAAGAAATTCAAAAAGAAAATAATTTCCTCTGCATCATACAGCTGCTAAAAAGTACTGGAAGGGTAAAGATTTTTAATAGAAGTCATTTACAAATCTGTTTAACTTTCAGGCACCAGTTGATTTAAAAAAAAAAAAATGTTTTCCACTGGAGTACCCCCTTAAGGACTCAAAACAATCTTTGGTTTTGCTTTTTAGTTTTTTCCTCCTCACATTCTAAAAATCATAATGTGTTCAATTTTGCACCTTGAGACCCATATAAGGGCTTGTTTTTTGCGTCACCCATTATACTTCGTAATGACATCAATCATTTTATAACATAATCTGTGGCAAAACAAAAAAAAATATATATATGTGGGGTTAAATTGGAAAAAACACACAATTTTGCTACTTTTTAGGGCTTCCGTTTCTATGCAGTGAAATTTACGGTAACAATGACAACTTATCTTTATTATGTAGGTCCATTCGGTAACAGAGATACACAATTTATGTAGGATTTATTTATTTTACTACTTAAAAAAAAAATATAACTACATGCACCAAATTAGTATGTTTAAAATTGTCATCTTCTGAACCCTATAACTTTTTTTTTTTTCCCCGTACGGGTCTATTTGAGGGCTAATTTTTCACACCTTTAGTTTTTATCAGTACCATTTTTGTTTTGATGGGACTTTTTGATCGCTTTTTATTAATATTTTATGGTATATGAAGTGACCAATTTTAGACATTGTTTTTTTTTTTTTTACGTGTATGCCATCGAACGTGCAGTTTAATTAACCTCATATTTTAATAGTTTGGACATTTACGCACACGGCGGTACCACATATTATATTTTCTTATTCATTACATTATTTTATTTAAAAAAATAGTAAAAATGGGGGTGATTCAAACTCTTATTAGGGGGGCTTATTCACATGTATTTTTTTTTCATACACTTTTTACATTTTTTTTTAGCCCCCACAGGGCTATACCATGCAATCTTCTGATTGCATAAACTGATCACTGCTATGCCACAACATATCACTGATCAGTGTTATCGGCGCTCTGCTGTTCCAGCCTGCTGAGCAGACATGGAGCAGTAGATCGCTGATCGGACGACCAGGAGGTGAGGACCCTCCAGTCGTCCAGTAAGCTGATCGGGACATCGCAATTCTGTCGCAATTGTCCAGATCAGCTCTGCTGAGCGGCCGAGATAGTTTTGTTTTCACTTTAGACGCCACAATCAACTTTGATTGCGGCGTCTAAAGGGTTAATGCCAGGCATCGGCACGATCGGCGGTGCCCGGCATTAGCTGTGGGTCCTGGCTGCCCATAGCAACCAGGACCCATTGGGATTTAACCCATTCTCCGCTCGTGAGAACGATTTTAACCCCATTAGCGGGACTCAGGATGTACAGGTACGCCCTGCATCCTTAAGGGGTCAAGTAAGACAATGTAATTAAAAATAAAAATAATCATATGTGGTACTGCCGTATGCGTGAATGTTTGAACTATTAAAATATAACATTAGCTAAAATGCACGGCCAATGGTGTATATGTTAAAAAATATATCAAAGTCCAAAATTGCGCATTTTTGATCACTTCATATACCATTACTGTGCACTGTGTTGATACAGAAGTCCCCAAAAGTTACAAAATGGCGGGGTTTTTTAAATTTCCCCCACAAATATATATTTTTTTGTTTTTGCTGTAGATTTTATTATTAAATGAGTGCTGTCCTTACAAAGTACAATTGGTGATGCAAAAAACAAGCCATCATTTGTGTCTGTAGGTGCAAAATTGAAAGCGTTATGATTTTTAGAAGGGAAGGAGAAAAAAAACAAAAGTGCAAAAACGAAAAATGGCCTAGTCCTTAAGGTGAAAATGTGTTTGGTCCTTAAAGGGTTAGGACAACAGAATTATCTATATATTTTTTTCTGTAGAGTAATTAACCTCTTAAAGGGGTACTACGGTGAATTTTTATTTTTTTTAAATCAACTGGTGACAGAAACTTTAACAGATTTGTAAATTACTTCCATTAAAAAATCATAATCCTTCCAATATATTTTATGGTCTGTTTACTACAGAGGAAATGCTTTTCTTTTTGGATTTCTCTGATGTCACGCCACCTCCTATAGGCCCCCATGATCGCCTGTAATCAGACCCGGAGCGAACATGCTCCAGGTACTGATTAGAACGGGGTGCTGCATGCCAGATTACAAGGGTCCCCAGCAGCAGGACCCCTGCGATCAGGCATCTTATCCCCTATCCTTTGGATTGGGGATAAGATGTTTTCGCGCCAGAGTACCCCTTTAAAGGGGTACTCCGGTGGAAAACAAATGTTTTAAAATCAAATGGTGCCACAAAGTTAAACAGATTTGTAAATTACTTTTATTTAAAAATCTTAATCCTTCCAGTACTTATCACCTGCTGTATGCTCCATAGGAAGTTTTGCTTCTTTCTGGAGTTCTTTTTGGTCTGACCACAGTGCTCTCTGACACCTCTGTCCATAACACAAACTGTCCAGAACAGGAGAGGTTTGCTATGGGGATATGCTTCTACTCTAGAGAGTTCCAGACATGGACAGAGGTGTCAGCAGAGAGCACTGTGGTCAGGCTGAAAATAATTCCAGAAAGAAATCCAACTTCCTGTGGAGCATACAGCAGCTGATAAGTACTGGAATGATTCATATTTTTAAATAGAAGTAATTTACAAATCTGTAACTTCCTGGCACAAGTTGATTTCATTTATTTATTTTTTTTACATCGGAGTACCACTTTAAGGGGTTAAAGCATATTCATGCCACATCTGTAGTGAATACTTGACATACATGCCTGGAAATTCTTATGTGCAATAAACATTCCTTTCCGAGCTGATTTCAAAGTAGCTCATTTCAGTGCTGCACAACCCCTTAAAAGGGATACTCTGCCCCTAGATACCTAGATATGTTATCCCCTATCCAAAGGAGAAAATCAACCCTAAACTTTTTTCCATTACATAACAAAACAAAGACTTTCATCCATTAACCAATGAGGTCATAGACTAAAGGTATAGATTCTGATTAGGAAATAGCATTGTTAACGTGACAATGTCAACTTCAATCTAACTAGTTAAGAGCAATACTTTCAATCTGCAAGTGGATTTTCTTCTTTAACAGATGGCTACACTTAATTTTGGGCAGATAATTGAGTGTAAGGTTTTGAGTTATTGGTATGCGGTATAATGAGAAGCTTTATGAATTTGCAACTTTATTTTCTTACATTCATTTCTAACTGTTTTAGTTCACAGGTTCGGATCTATACCACAATATATAATATTACATAGAAAATAAGTAAATGTATGTTCATGTTATGATTAATCTATGGTATGAAGCCTGGAAGTAGCAACAAGGAGCAGATTAAAAAGGACACCAAAATTCCGTATAAAATCATCAAGCTTCAGTCAATATTGTATAACAGAATCTGTTGAGAAACAGATGTTGAAGAACAAACAAAACTGGTTGGCTGCTGATAGGGCGCTAACATATGGTACATTTGTCTACCTAACATATCTTCTTTGTCCGATTAGCAAGTTGTGAAAGCCGAGATAAATCCTACAAGCTTAAAAATGTTTACATACTGGAAATGTTATCAACAAAAAAGTATTACTTATCAATAAGTATACCAGTTATAAATCAACATGGTTAACACATATCCTCCATGTGCCTTAAAAATAAAGTGTAGAAGAATGCTTCAAGATGAACTGGCCCCAACAGATACACAAGTCAGTTGGAAAAATGTGTTACGGCTATACTAGGTTATGAATTTAGTAGAATCGCAGTCAGTTATCATGGGACTTTAAGGTAAGGTGCTTTTGCTATCCTTATGTGGTATTTAATGTTTTCAGTATAATATACTTTGAGAACAAATCTTTCTTGTGATACTCATTATCTCTTTACTGACAACCAGAAGTGGAAACAAAAAGCAAGTCCATCTGGGACTACAGAAATACTAAACCTGTAACAAATAGAAATCAGTTACTAAGCTTAGAACAAAACTAAATATTAAGCCAATCACACGCCATAAAAATAAGACTGACAACTCAGGCTTTTCAGCGTTAACAAATCCCAATGTTAGGCAATGTTTGGAATACTTTGTTTTTGAGAGCCAACTACAGTCAATTGCTGTAATACAATTCACCGTTACAGCAAAAGATGCTTCCAGCTGTGGTTTTTTTTACCACCTTACAAGATATTCTAGTATCTATCTATATAGAATTCAATCAACAAAGAAGCATTCTATAGACCAAAACAAATTTCTTTCCATGTCTTTAGAGAGAATTATGTTTTTGGAACCTCACACTCTACATTCATTTTTCATCACTAAATAGACCATGTTAAAGACCAAATAGGAGGCTCATAAAAAATAAAAATATTAGGTACTTTTATGAATTTATTAAATAAAAGGAAGTGATAAGGTTTACTCTATTTTCCAATACAATAATAAAAAATAAAAAAAAACAGAAGGAAGGAAGAAGAGGAAAAACAAGGAGGAGGAGGGAGAAAGGGGGAGAGGGAAGAGGAGGAAGGCAGAGAGGGGGGAAAGGGAGGGGGAAAAATCACACAGGATTATACACTAGGGATCGCCCGATTATCGGTATGGCCGATATTATCGGCCGATAATCACGATTTTGGGCATTATCGGTATCAGCAATTACCTTGCCGATAAGCCGATAATGCCATGCCCCCCGCATCGCCCCCACCGCACCCCCCGACCCGCCGCACCGCAACCTCCCCCCCCAACCACCCCCCCCCGCGTCGCACCCCCCACCGTGATGCTGGGCAGTATACCGGTATGGATTTTTGCCCATACCGCTATACCGGTCGGGCCCCTCCCCCACCCTCCGAGTCAATAAAAAAAAGATTAAACTTACCCGTAATGGGGGTGGTCCGGGCCATCCATCGTTCCTGTAGTGTACGGGGGCGTTCCGGGTGAACCGGTCCAGGCTGTCCTTCTTCCCAGGCGGTCATCTTCTCCACTCCGGGTAGGCTCCGGCCTAGTGGCTGCATAGACGCTGCTACGCCGTGACGTCAGGTGCGTCGCTGCGCACGGGCGTCGCTGCGCACGGGCGTCACTGCGCAGCGGCGTCTATGCAGCTACTAGGCCGGAGCCTGCCCGGAGTGGAGAAGATGACCGCCGGAGAAGAAGGACAGCCAGGACCGGTTCACCCTTCACCCGGAACGCCCCCGGACACTACAGGAAGGATGGATGGCCCGGACCACCCTGACAGGTAGGGGGAGAGAAGCGGGTGGTGGCGGCGGCGGCCTATGGCACCGCAAAAGCCACTGCAGTGCATTGATTTAAAGCGCCCGCTTTAAACCAATGATCTGTAGTGGTATCGCGGGGGGTTAAATAGCCGATAACTTATACCGGAATATCGCTATAAGTTATCGGCTATCAGCCCTAACCTTCACCGATTATCGGTATCGGCCCTAAAAAAACGATATCGGTCGATCCCTATTATACACATCCACAGGGGTCAACCCACTCAGGAAAGAGACCCGGGTGACTCTCTAAAAATGTCCCATGAAAGTCACATGCTAACAAATGTGTCAGTGTCAGTCTTATCTGTGTTAGATGCCACCAACTCCTCCATTCTACGGACCCTATTTAAAGTCTTCACTAACTCCACCTTGGAAGGTGTAACCGAGGATTTCCAGTGCCGAGGGATTACTGCCCTAGCGTCCACGAGGAAATGTCTCAGGAGTCACCTTATGGCACGCGGTATCAAGCCCGGAAAAAGAGAGAGGAGAGAAATTGTAAGGTTGGGCGTAATAGAGTCAGAGAAGACCTTATTATGAAGCTCCAACACAGACTCCCAAAACCGTAGGAGGAGGGGAAAATCCCACCATGCATGCAAATACATGCCAACCAACTAATCACAGCACCAGCAAGTTACTGGAAAATAGCCGAACAGCTCTCCTAAAGAGATATATGGAGAGGGCATGTCAGTTCCCTCTTGGTGTGGGGGTCAACACTCACCGTACCTGAAGTGTGTCGGGGCCCCGTACAAGAGATCACAGATAGGGGATAATATGCATGCCATAGCTTGAGTTGCTAGGTGAACACAGTTATCGGTGGCAAAGAGGTGGCTTTGTAGAGGTCCGCACTCTCGGTGGGGTTGTAGAAAAAAATACACTTTTCTGGTGCTCGCTGGATAAGGAGACAGAATTTAAAGGATGCCAAAACTCCAGATAGCTTGGAATGGCGATCTTTATTGTGACAAACAGTTGACAATGCGTTTCGTGGGGGTCTGTAACCCTCTTCCTCAGGTCAAAGAGGGCAGCTTTATCACTGCTACTTATTTAAACAAATACAAACTATATATATTTTAGAACAATAGAAGGAAGAAATGCTCACGGCACTCGATGCGCTGGCATAAAAAGTACTTCTTTATTTCAAACCAAAGGATTCACAGACATCGGGAGTGGAGACAAAGGGACAGGTCAACGACCGTTTCACCGCTTCTGCGGCTTCTACTGTACCATTCCATGGTCCAGTAGAAGCCGCAGGAGCGGTAAAACGGTCGTTGACCTGTCACTTTGTCTCCACTCCCGATGTCTGTGAATCCTTTGGTTTGAAATAAAGAAGTACTTTTTATGCCAGCGCATCGAGTGCCGTGAGCATCTCTTCCTTCTACTGTTTTGACAGGTGGATCTATTGCTAAAGCCACTGAGCACCGAAAGACTGGCTTTGTGATTGCGACAGCTCTAACAAGCCGGCACCTCTACAGTTAGCAGGTAACAGATGGTGGACTTTCATATAGCAGTGCCGCCCCACATCTTTTTTGTGTATATATATATTTTAGTTAATACCTTTGAATATTTTGTACCATTTATTAATAATATTTTTCATGGCACAGCCAAAGATGATACAGCACACATGGAAAAAAACTGAGGATATCAAGAAATTAGCTTGTTAAAAAAAAAGAAAAAGGCAAGAAAACTGACTGATTTGCAGTGTGAATTTAGTTTTTCAGTTTTTTTCATACATACAGGCAAAAAAAAAAAAATCAGACTGTGAGAGATCAACCACAGAGCTGACACCAATGGTGCAGAAAAGACTCAACTGATGGGGTCTATTAGATTCCACCCTGGTGTTCGCCATTTACAGAAAAACAGCACAGATCTCACTGGAACCAGACAAAACTAAATGAGCCTAATATTACAAAGAGAACACAGACTTTAGCAGGGCCACCTTGTTTAATAACATGAAAAGATTAAACTAATAGTTGATACAAAAATATTAGTTTTGATTCCTGAAACTGAGGAGATCCTATAAATGTCTATGCAGCAGTTGAAGTACTGTAGCTTGGGCTTCATCACAGTGAATCATTTTCTATCTAATCATTTTATATTTTTCATGTTCTGTTTCAGATAAAGGAAACCACATCAAATACCTTCCCACAAATAATATTTACTTCAGTGCATGCCGAGTTACTGCAATTCCATTGAGAGAAAATTATTGTATCTTTCCAACAGTTAAAAAACATTTTGATAATGGCTTCTGGATGATGAAAATTCATCATCTGGCACCTGTCATTCAAATATTTGCCACTTTCTAGGAAACGCAAGAAACTCTTCTATTAATGTGCCAGTTCAATAATACTAGTATAACTATTTTCTGAGTGACATCCTAACAATGTGCATACCTTGAACAAAGCATGATACATTTCATCAATGCAAGAACATTTTCAGAACGTAATACTTAACCCCTTAATGACATAGGACGTAAATGTGTGTTCTGGTGCCCTGGTACTTAAAGGGGTACTCCGGTGGAAAACTTTTTTTTAACTGGTGCTAGAAAGTTAAACAGATGTGTAAATTACTTCTATTGAAAAAAAAATCTTAATCCTTTCAGTACTTTTTAGCAGCTTTTTGCTACAGAGGAAAATCTTTATTTTTTGAATTTCTTTTTTGTGTTGTTCACAAAGCTCTCTGCTGACACCTGATGCCCGTATCAGAAACTGTCCAGAGCAGGAGAAAATCCCCGTAGCAAACCTATGCTGCTCTGGACAGTTGCTGACACGGACAGAGGTGTCAGCAGAGAGCACTGTGGACAACACAAAAAGTAAAGAATTACCTCTGTAGCATACAACTGCTAAAAAGTACTAAAAGGATTAAGATTTTTTTAATAGAAATAAATTACAAATCTAACAACAATATATTAACCACACCTCAAGGATGATACACAATGAACAAAAAATTATAGACAGTTTGGTTGATAGAAATGCAAAACAATTTATTATACAATGTTGTTCACAATATAAAATCAATTTAAAAATTAGATTAATAAAACAAATATAAATAACTAAACTGATAGAGCAATAGTATATGTAGTATTTTACCATTGGGCCCTAATGGCATGTAGATATGAGTATAGCACTGCTGTTGTTAAGTTGTTGTTAAGTTATCAGCCGGTTACCCGGCATAGACTGTTAGTCCGGCAATGATATGAAACAGTCTTTGATTAACAGACTAAGCTGTTCGGGAATGTTAAGGGATTGGTTGTCCGCTGGTCTCTGTACTGCGACGGGCCAAAGATGGTAAAGTTGATGTAATAGACATTGATCAGAATCCGTCTAGCGGCGGGGCTCTGGCATGAAGCTCCCACGTCGGAGGTCCGCAGCGGCGGCGTGCGGCTGTGTTGGTATTGGACCTCTGTTTAACCAGCCAGAACAGGATACTTGTGCATATAGTAGCGTGTGAGGCAAGTCTGTGCGGCAGGTAGGTGAGACTCCCAGCTGATGCAATGGATGGATAAATGACTTGTTTCAATAGGTGTGCCGGCTTCTGGAGGAGCAGTGCGTATTTCTGATGTTCTAATTCAGATTGTGTCTAGACCTAGACGCGTTTCAGGGTACTTAGATCGACCCCTTCTTCAGTAGGCAAATATATCGTACATCAAACATATCTTTGCCTACTGAAGAAGGGGTCGATCTAAGTACCCTGAAACGCGTCTAGGTCTAGACACAATCTGAATTAGAACATCAGAAATACGCACTGCTCCTCCAGAAGCCAGCACACCTATTGAAACAAGTCATTTATCCATCCATTGCATCAGCTGGGAGTCTCACCTACCTGCCGCACAGACTTGCCTCACACGCTACTATATGCACAAGTATCCTGTTCTGGCTGGTTAAACAGAGGTCCGATACCAACACAGCCGCACGCCGCCGCTGCAGACCTCAGACGTGGGAGCTTCATGCCAGAGCCCCGCCGCTAGACGGATTCTAATCAACGTCTATTACATCAACTTTACCATCTTTGGCCCGTCGCAGTACGGAGACCATCGGACAGGGTGAGAGACAACCAATCCCTTAATATTCCCAAACAGCTTAGTCTGTTAATCAAAGACTGTTTCATATCATTGCCGGACTAGCAGTCTATGTCGGATAACCGGCTGATAACTTAACAACAGCAGTGCTATACTCATATCTACATACCATTAGGGCACAATGGTAAAATACTACATATACTATTGCTCTATCAGTTTAGTCATTTATATTTATGTTTTATTAATCTAATTTTTAAATAGAATTTATATTGTGAACAACATTGTATAATCAATTGTTTTGCATTTCTATCAACCAAACTGTCTATAATTTTTTGTTCATTGTGTATCATCCTTGAGGTGTGGTTAATATATTATTGTTATTTTATATTATTGTTGATCAGTGGGGACTGATCTTTTTAACCACATATACATCGGACGTTGGTTGTGAGCTGCACACATTAGTTTTCTTTTTAATTTACAAATCTGTACAAAAAAAAGTTTTCCACCGGAGTACCCCTTTAACATACTGGGAGGTACATTTACATCCTGTACATGTTGTGAGCACCAGAGTGGTGCTCGCATCATACACTGCAGGTCCTGGCTGCTATCACGCTGATGTCCCGCCAAACCAGGATGTACATTTAGGTCCTGTGTATGACCGCGAGCATCGGAAAGGTGCTCGCGTCATACACGGCAGGTCCCGGCTGCTAGCAGCAGCCGGGGATCCGCCCGTAATGGCCGACATCTGCGATCGCGCGGATGTCCGCCATTAATCCCTCAGATGCCGTGATCAATACAGATTGCGGTACTTTGAACGGATGATCGGATCGCCCGCAGCGCTGCCACGGCAATCCAATCATCCAGCATGGCAGCCGGAGGTCCCCTCACCTGGCTCCGGCCGTCTCCCGGGGTCTTCTGCTCTGGTCTGAGATCGAGCAGACCAGAGCAGAAGATCACCGATACTGAGCAGTGCTGTGACCTATACATAGCACTGCACAGTATTAGTAATCAATGGATTGCTATAGATAGTCCCCTATGGGAACATAAAAAGTGTAAAAAAAAAGTTGAAAAATGTAAAAAAAAAAAAAAAAAAAAAAAAAAAAAGGGAAAAATCCCCTCCCCCAATAAAAATGAAAAGTGTCAGTTTTTCCCATTTTACCCCCAAAAAGCGTAATTTTTTTAAAAACAAACATATTTGGTATTGCCACGTGTGCAAATGTCAAAACTATCAAAATATAATGTTAATGATCCCATACGGTGAACGGCGTAAATGTAAAAAATAAAAAAGTCCAAAAATGCTGCTCTTTTGGCCACATTTTATAAAAAAAAAATGTACGTTTTAAAGTTTTATATAAGCAAATGTGGTATTTAAAAAAGTACAGATGACAGCACAATAAATGAGCCCTCATACCGCCCTATATACGGAAAAATGAAAAAGTTATAGGTGGTCAAAATAGGGCGATTTTAGATTACTGATTTTGCACAAAAAGTTTTAGATATTTTTTTAAGCGGTACAAAAATATAAAAATATCTAGCCATGGGTATCATTTTAATTGTATTGACCCACAGAATAAAGAACACATATCTTTTTTACCGTAAATTGTACAGTGTGAAAACGAACCCCTCCAAAATGTGCAAAATTTTGGTTTTCATTTAAAGTTCCTCCCTAAAAAAATTTTTGGGGGGGTTTGCCGTACATTTTATGGTAAAATGAGAGGTTTCATTACAAAGTACAATTGGTCACGCAAAAAACAAGCTCTTATATGGGTCTGTTGATGGAAATATAAAAGAGTTATGGATTTTAGAAGGCGAGGAGGAAAAAACGAAAACGCAAAAATAAAATTGGCTTGGTCCTTAAGGTGAAAATGGGCTTGGTCCTTAAGAGGATAAAGGTGTACTCTGGTGGAAAACTTTTTTTTTTTTTTTTTATCAACTGGTGCCAGAAAGTAAAACAGATTTGTAAATGACTTCTATTCAAAAATCTCAATCCTTCCAGTCTTATTAGCTGCTGAATACAGTGGTCCATCAACATACGATGGTAATTCGTTCCAAACGAGCCATCGTTTGTCGAATCCATCGTATGTTGAGGGATTCGTGCAATGTAAAAAGTGCATGTTCTACTCACCTGTCCCCGCCGCTCTGGACCGTGTCCCGCCTTTCCCGATGGTGTCCCCGCCGCTGGTCCTCCGCTGGGCTCTCCTGGTCTTCTCCAGTCCTCCGTGGGCTCTCCTGGTCTTCTCCGGTCCTCTGCTGTCTTCCGCAAGGCCTTACTGGGCCTACGTAGCGACGGTGTGCGCTGCAACGTATTGACGTCACTGGAGAGGGCCGAGAAGACACCGGAGGACCAGCGCTGGACCCGGAGGGCACCCCAGAGCATCGTGGATGGGTAAGTAATACTTACCGCACCACACGGGGAACATTAAGCTGCTATCCGGCAGCAGCTTAAGAACTTTGCGCTGCCGGATAGCACTTAATGTGATGGCCCCAACATAAAAAAGCATTGTATGTCGATGCTGACATCGACATGCGATGGCCTCTGTGAGGCCATCATATGTCAATTTGATCATATGTCGGGGCCATCGTATGTCGGGGGGTCACTGTACTACAGAAGAAATTATTTTCTTTTTTGAACACAGAGCTCTCTGCTGACATATCTGTCCATTTTAAGAACTGTACAGAGTAGGATAAAATCCCCATAGCAAACATATGCTGCTCTGGACAGTTCCTAAAATGGACAGAGATGTCAGCAGAGAGCACTGTGCTTGTGATGTCAGAAGATAGCACTGTGTCTTCCTCTGTAGTATTCAACTGTCACGATGCCGGCTGGCAGGTAGTGGATCCTCTGTGCCAGAGAGGGATTGGCGTGGACCGTGCTAGAGGATCGGTTCTAAGTCACTACTGGTTTTCACCAGAGCCCGCCGCAAAGCGGGATGGTCTTGCTGCGGCGGTAGTGACCAGGTCGTATCCCCTAGCAACGGCTCAACCTCTCTGGCTGCTGAAGATAGGCGCGGTACAAGGGAGTAGACAGAAGCAAGGTCGGACGTAGCAGAAGGTCGGGGCAGGCAGCAAGGATCGTAGTCAGGGGCAACGGCAGGAGGTCTGGAACACAGGCTAGGAACACACAAGGAAACGCTTTCACTGGCACTAAGGCAACAAGATCCGGCGAGGGAGTGAAGGGGAAGTGAGGTGATATAGGGAAGTGCACAGGTGTAAACACTAATTGGAACCACTGCGCCAATCAGCGGCGCAGTGGCCCTTTAAATCGCAAAGACCCGGCGCGCGCGCGCCCTAGGGAGCGGGGCCGCGCGCGCCGGGACAGAACTGACGGAGAGCGAGTCAGGTACGGGAGCCGGGGTGCGCATCGCGAGCGGGCGCTACCCGCATCGCGAATCGCATCCCGGCCAGAGGCGGTATCGCAGCGCCCCGGGTCCGTGGAACCGACCGGAGCGCTGCAGTGAGAGGAGTGTAGCGAGCGCTCCGGGGAGGAGCGGGGACCCGGAGCGCTCGGCGTAACAGTACCCCCCCCCTTGGGTCTCCCCCTCTTCTTGGAGCCTGAGAACCTGAGGACCAGACTTTTGTCCAGGATATTGTCCTCAGGTTCCCAGGACCTCTCTTCTGGACCACAACCCTCCCAATCCACTAAAAAGAAGGTTTTCCCTCTGACCTTTTTAGATGCTAAAATTTCTTTGACGGAGAAGATGTCCGAGGAGCCGGAGACAGGAGTGGGGGGAACAGATTTGGGAGAGAAACGGTTAATGATAAGTGGTTTAAGAAGAGAAACATGAAAGGCATTAGGAATACGAAGAGAAGGAGGAAGAAGAAGTTTGTAAGAGACAGGATTAATCTGGCGCAAAACCTTGAAAGGACCAAGATAGCGTGGTCCCAACTTATAGCTAGGGACACGGAAGCGGACATATTTGGCGGAGAGCCATACCTTGTCTCCAGGGGAAAAAATGGGAGGAGCTCTTCTTTTCTTATCCGCGAATCTCTTCATGCGTGAAGAAGCCTGTAAGAGAGAATTTTGGGTCTCTCTCCATATGATGGAAAGATCACGAGAAATTTCATCCACAGCGGGCAGACCAGAGGGCAAGGGGGTAGGGAGGGGGGGAAGAGGGTGACGGCCGTACACCACGAAAAACGGGGATTTGGAGGAAGATTCAGAGATTCTGAAATTATACGAGAATTCGGCCCAAGGTAGAAGATCTGCCCAGTCATCCTGGCGGGAGGAAACAAAATGTCGTAAATAGTCACCCAAGATCTGGTTAATTCTTTCTACTTGTCCATTGGATTGAGGATGGTATGCAGAAGAAAAATTTAATTTAATCTTGAGTTGTTTACAGAGAGCCCTCCAGAATTTAGACACAAATTGGACGCCTCTATCCGAGACGATCTGCGTAGGCAACCCGTGAAGACGAAAAATGTGTACAAAAAATTGTTTAGCCAACTGAGGCGCTGAAGGAAGACCAGGAAGAGGGATGAAATGTGCCATTTTGGAGAATCGATCAACGACCACCCAAATAACAGTGTTGCCATGGGATGGGGGTAAGTCAGTAATAAAATCCATACCAATCAGAGACCAAGGTTGTTCGGGGACAGGCAGAGGAAGAAGAAAACCAGCGGGCTTCTGGCGAGGAGTCTTATCCCGGGCACAGATAGTGCAGGCTCGCACAAAGTCCACCACATCAGTCTCTAGAGTCGGCCACCAATAGAAGCGAGAGATGAGTTGCACAGATTTCTTGATGCCCGCATGACCTGCGAGATGGGAGGAGTGACCCCATTTGAGGATTCCGAGACGTTGGCGTGGAGAAACAAAGGTCTTTCCTGGAGGAGTTTGCCTGATGGAGGCTAGAGAAGTGGAAATCAGGCAGTCAGGAGGAATGATGTGTTGCGGAGAGAGTTCAATTTCAGAAGCATCCGAGGAACGAGAGAGAGCATCGGCCCTAATGTTCTTATCAGCAGGCCGAAAGTGAATTTCAAAATTAAATCGGGCAAAGAACAGAGACCACCTGGCCTGACGAGGATTCAGCCGTTGGGCAGACTGGAGGTAGGAGAGGTTCTTGTGATCGGTGTAAATAATAACTGGGAATCTTGATCCCTCCAGCAGATGTCTCCATTCCTCAAGTGCTAATTTAATGGCTAGAAGCTCTCGATCCCCGATGGAGTAGTTCCTCTCCGCCGGAGAGAAGGTCCTAGAAAAAAAACCACAAGTAACAGCATGCCCGGAAGAGTTTTTTTGTAGAAGGACAGCTCCAGCTCCCACTGAGGAGGCATCAACCTCCAATAGGAAGGGTTTAGATGGGTCAGGTCTGGAGAGCACGGGAGCCGAAGAGAAGGCAGACTTGAGTCGTTTAAAGGCGTCTTCCGCTTGAGGAGGCCAAGACTTGGGATCGGCATTTTTTTTGGTTAAAGCCACAATAGGAGCCACAATGGTAGAAAAATGTGGAATAAATTGCCTGTAATAATTGGCGAACCCCAAAAAACGTTGGATGGCACGGAGTCCGGAGGGGCGTGGCCAATCTAAGACGGCAGAAAGTTTATCTGGGTCCATTTGTAGTCCCTGGCCAGAGACCAAGTATCCTAGAAAAGGAAGAGATTGGCATTCAAACAGACATTTCTCAATTTTAGCATAGAGTTGATTGTCACGAAGTCTCTGAAGAACCATACGGACATGCTGGCGGTGTTCTTCTAGATTGGCCGAAAAAATTAGGATATCATCAAGATATACAACAACACAGGAGTATAACAGATCACGAAAAATTTCATTAACAAAGTCTTGGAAGACAGCAGGGGCGTTGCACAGGCCAAAGGGCATGACCAGATACTCAAAGTGTCCATCTCTGGTGTTAAACGCTGTTTTCCACTCATCCCCCTCTCTGATGCGGATGAGGTTATAGGCGCCTCTTAAGTCCAATTTAGTAAAGATGTGGGCACCTTGGAGGCGATCAAAGAGTTCAGAGATGAGGGGTAAGGGGTAGCGGTTCTTAACCGTGATTTTATTAAGTCCGCGGTAGTCAATGCAAGGACGTAGAGAGCCATCTTTTTTGGACACAAAGAAAAATCCGGCTCCGGCAGGAGAGGAGGATTTACGGATAAAGCCCTTTTTTAGATTCTCCTGGACGTATTCAGACATGGCAAGAGTCTCTGGGGCAGAGAGAGGATAAATTCTGCCCCGGGGTGGAGTAGTGCCCGGGAGGAGGTCGATAGGACAATCATAAGGCCTGTGAGGAGGTAGAGTCTCCGCTTGTTTTTTGCAGAAAACATCCGCGAAGTCCATATAGGCCTTAGGGAGACCGGTTACTGGAGGAAGCACAGAGTCACGGCAAGGGTTACTGGGAACCGGTTTTAGACAGTCCTTGGAACAAGAGGGCCCCCAACTCTTGATCTCCCCAGTGGACCAATCCAGGGTTGGGGAATGAAGTTGAAGCCAGGGAAGTCCAAGGAGAATTTCCGAGGAGCAATTGGGGAGGACCAAAAGTTCAATCCTCTCTTGATGAGATCCGATGCTCATTAGAAGGGGCTCCGTGCGGAAACGTATGGAACAGTCCAATCTTTCATTGTTTATACAATTGATGTAAAGGGGTCTGGTGAGACTGGTCACTGGGATGTTGAACCTGTTGACGAGAGAGGCCAAAATAAAATTTCCTGCAGATCCAGAGTCCAATAAGGCCACAGAAGAGAAGGAGAAGGCAGAGGCAGACATCCGCACAGGCACAGTAAGACGTGGAGAAGCAGAGTAGACATCAAGGATTGTCTCACCTTTGTGCGGAGTCAGCGTACGTTTTTCCAGGCGGGGAGGGCGGATAGGACAATCCCTCAGGAAGTGTTCGGTACTAGCACAGTACAGGCAGAGGTTCTCCATGCGGCGTCGTGTCCTCTCTTGAGATGTCAGGCGAGACCGGTCGACCTGCATAGCCTCCACGGCGGGAGGCACAGGAACAGATTGCAGGGAACCAGAGGAGAGAGGAGCCGAGGAGAAGAAACGCCTCGTGCGAACAGAGTCCATATCTTGGCGGAGCTCCTGACGCCTTTCGGAAAAACGCATGTCAATGCGAGTGGCTAGGTGAATAAGTTCATGAAGATTAGCAGGCATTTCTCGTGCGGCCAGAACATCTTTAATGTTGCTGGATAGGCCTTTTTTAAAGGTCGCGCAGAGGGCCTCATTGTCCCAGGATAATTCAGAAGCAAGTGTACGGAATTGTACGGCATACTCGCCAACGGAAGAATTACCCTGGACCAGGTTCAACAGGGCAGTCTCAGCAGAAGAGGCTCGGGCAGGTTCCTCAAAGACACTTCGAATTTCCGAGAAGAAGGAGTGTACAGAGGCAGTGACGGGGTCATTGCGGTCCCAGAGCGGCGTGGCCCAAGCCAGGGCTTTTCCAGACAGCAGGCTGACTACGAAAGCCACCTTAGACCTTTCAGTGGGGAACTGGTCCGACATCATCTCCAAGTGTAATGAACATTGGGAAAGGAAGCCACGGCAAAACTTAGAGTCCCCATCAAATTTATCCGGCAAGGATAGTCGTAGTCCAGAAGCGGCCACTCGCTGCGGAGGAGGTACAGGAGCTGGCGGAGGAGATGATTGCTGGAGCTGTGGTAGTAACTGTTGTACAATAACAGTCAGTTGAGACAGCTGTTGGCCTTGTTGCGCTATCTGTTGTGACTGCTGGGCGACCACCGTGGTGAGGTCAGCGACAACTGGCAGAGGAACTTCAGCGGGATCCATGGCCGGATCTACTGTCACGATGCCGGCTGGCAGGTAGTGGATCCTCTGTGCCAGAGAGGGATTGGCGTGGACCGTGCTAGAGGATCGGTTCTAAGTCACTACTGGTTTTCACCAGAGCCCGCCGCAAAGCGGGATGGTCTTGCTGCGGCGGTAGTGACCAGGTCGTATCCCCTAGCAACGGCTCAACCTCTCTGGCTGCTGAAGATAGGCGCGGTACAAGGGAGTAGACAGAAGCAAGGTCGGACGTAGCAGAAGGTCGGGGCAGGCAGCAAGGATCGTAGTCAGGGGCAACGGCAGGAGGTCTGGAACACAGGCTAGGAACACACAAGGAAACGCTTTCACTGGCACTAAGGCAACAAGATCCGGCGAGGGAGTGAAGGGGAAGTGAGGTGATATAGGGAAGTGCACAGGTGTAAACACTAATTGGAACCACTGCGCCAATCAGCGGCGCAGTGGCCCTTTAAATCGCAAAGACCCGGCGCGCGCGCGCCCTAGGGAGCGGGGCCGCGCGCGCCGGGACAGAACTGACGGAGAGCGAGTCAGGTACGGGAGCCGGGGTGCGCATCGCGAGCGGGCGCTACCCGCATCGCGAATCGCATCCCGGCCAGAGGCGGTATCGCAGCGCCCCGGGTCCGTGGAACCGACCGGAGCGCTGCAGTGAGAGGAGTGTAGCGAGCGCTCCGGGGAGGAGCGGGGACCCGGAGCGCTCGGCGTAACATCAACAGCTAATAAGTACTGGAAGGATTAAGATTTTTTGATAGAAGTAATTTACAAATCTGTATAACCTTCTTAAGTTCCCCCCCCCCCCCGAGTACCCCTTTAATCCCTGAGATGCCCTGATCAATACAGTAATTTGAATGGATGATCGGATCGCCCTCAGTGCTGCTGTGGATATTCAATCTCCCAACATGGCCACCGGAGGACCCCTTACCTACTTTGGCCATCATTTGAGAAGACCGCCGATAATACTGATCAGTGTTATGCCTATGCATTGCACTGTTCAGTATCTCCAATCTATTGTGGGGGTTCTGTATGGTTCTGGCAGCTAAAACCCTTTGCAGGAATGAAGTGCAGCCTATAATCCATCCAGCCTATAATGATGCCCTGAAAGCCAAATGGCGCTCCTCCCTTTCTGGGTCCTACCACGTGGCCAAGGAACCAAATATGGCCTAAACAGGGGCATTTCCAAACACAGGCCGAGCAGCTCAATAAAATATAGGGTGCATGTCTTTCAATATCAGAAGCTATGTACAAAAAATATGAAGAAAAGCTAATTTTGAATTTTTAACATACTTTGTAATAATTCCTGCCAAAAAACTATGGTGCTAAAATACTCACTGTACCCCCTAGCGAAAACCTTGAGGGGTCAAATTTTTAGAATGGGGTCATTTGGGGGGGGGGGGGGGTTCCTTTGTTCCACCTTCAAATTTCTGCAAACCTTACATAGCACATAAAAAAATATGAACTTTTTAAATTTTCAAAATTTCACGTTAAATTGTTAGGCTTCTAATTCCTTTAAAATGTTAATTAAAAACAAAATAAATGTTTGAGATCACTACAGTACAAGGAGCTTAATAAAATCTGTAAAAATGTAATAAAAACAGCAAAAATTCAAAATGAGAGACAGGTGGCCAAAGACAGCAAAACTAATCCTAAATATTTTTTTAGATATATAAATGCAAAAAAAACAAGGACAGAGCATGTAGGACCCCTTAATAATGATAATGGGGAGGTTGTCACAGGCGATCAAGAGAAGGCGGAGCTACTGAATGGGTTCTTTAGTTCTGTATACACTATGGAAGAAGGAGCTGACATTGGCCAGGTCAGTGCTGGTAACACATCATGTAATGTACTGAACTGGCTTAATGTAGAGATGGTACAAGGTAAGTTAAGTGATATAAATGTAAGCAAATCCCCAGGACCGGATGGACTACACCCAAGAGTTCTTAGAGAGGTAAGTTCAGTAATATCTGTACCCCTGTTCATGATATTTAGAGATTCTCTGGTGTCTGGTATTGTGCCAAGGGACTGGCGCAAGGCGAATGTGGTGCCAATCTTCAAAAAGGGCTCTAGGTCTTCCCCAGGAAACTATAGACCGGTAAGTTTAACGTGCATTGTGGGTAAATTGTTTGAAGGACTTATAAGGGATTACATACAGGAATACATAGGGGATAATTGTATTATAAGTGATAGCCAGCATGGGTTTACTAAGGATAGAAGTTGTCAAACCAATCTAATTTGCTTTTATGAAGAGGTGAGTAGAAGCCTTGACAGAGGAATGGCTGTGGATATAGTGTTTCTGGATTTTGCTAAAGCGTTTGATACTGTCCCTCATAGACGTCTGACAGGTAAGTTAAGGTCTTTGGGTTTGGAAATTTTAGTTTGTAACTGGATTGAACACTGGCTCATGGATCGTACCCAGAGAGTGGTGGTCAATGATTCGTACTCTGATTGGTCCCCGGTTATTAGTGGTGTACCCCAAGGTTCAGTACTGGGACCGCTGTTGTTTAATTTATTTATCAATGATATAGAGGATGGTAATAACAGCTCTGTTTCTATCTTTGCAGATGACACCAAGCTTTGTAGCACGGTACAGTCTATAGAGGATGTGCATAAGTTACAAGATGACTTGGATAGACTAAGTGTCTGGGCATCCACTTGGCAAATGAGGTTCAATGTGGATAAATGTAAAGTTATGCATCTGGGTACTAATAACCTGCATGCATCGTATGTCTTAGGGGGGATTAAACTGGCAGAGTCACTGGTAGAGAAGGATCTGGGTGTACTTGTAGATCACAGACTACAGAATAGCATGCAATGTCAGGCTGCTGCTTCCAAAGCCGGCAGGATATTGTCATGTATCAAAAGAGGCATGGACTCAAGGGACAGGGACATAATACTCCCCCTTTATAAATCATTGGTACGGCCTCACCTGGAATATGCTGTTCAGTTTTGGGCACCTGTCCATAAAAGGGACACTGCGGAGTTGGAAAGGGTGCAGAGACGCGCGACTAAACTAATATGGGGCATGGAGCATCTTAAAGGAGTTACAATTGTTTAGTCTTGAGAAGAGACGTTTAAGGGGGGATATGATAAACGTATATAAGTATATTAATGGCCCATACAAAAAATATGGAGAAAAACTGTTCCAGGTTAAACCCCCCCAAAGGACGAGGGGGCACTCCCTCCGTCTGGAGAAGAAAAAGTTTAGTCTCAAGGGGCGACACGCCTTCTTTACCGTGAGGACTGTGAATTTATGGAACGGTCTACCTCAGGAACTGGTCACAGCAGGAACAATTAACAGCTTTAAAACAGGATTAGATACATTCCTGGAACAAAATAACATTAATGCTTATGAAGAAATATAAAATCTCATCCCTTCCCCAATATCACACCCCTACCCCTTAATTCCCTGGTTGAACTTGATGGACATATGTCTTTTTTTGACCGTACTAACTATGTAACTATGTAACTATGTAACTACAACTCCTAGCATGCCCACACAACTGTTTGCTGTCTGGGCATGCTGGGATTTCTAGTTTTGCAACATCTGGAGGGCCACAGTTTGCAGTGGTCTCTATATTGCAGCTCTCCAGATGTTGCAAAACTGCAAATCCCAGCATGCTGGGAGTTGTAGTTGTGACCCATCCAGCTGTTGCATAACTACATCTCCCAGCATGCCCTTCGGCGATCAGTACATGCTGGGAGTTGTAGTTTTGCAACAGCTGAAGGCACACTGGTTGGAAAATAATGAGTTAGATAACAGAAACTAACTGAAGGTTTTCCAACCAGTGTGCCTCCAGCTGTTGCAAAAGTACAACTCCCAGCATGCACGATCTGTCCGTACATGCTGGGAGTTGTAGTTTTGAAACTGCTGGAGGTTTAACCCCCCCCCCCCCCTCCCCCCCATGTGAACGGACTCCCTATCTAGATTGATAAATTTGATTTCCATTGATAATTTTTGTGTGATTTTGTTGTCAGCACATTCAACTATGTAAAGACAAAAGTATTTCATACGATTAGTTTATTCATTCAGATCTAGGATGTGTTATCTTAGGCTTGTTTCACACTAGCAAATTACTCCGTTTAGCAAGTTCCGTTGCTAGTTCCGTCCTAAATTCAGCTGTCACCGGCAGTAACCAAATCCTATACGTCTGTTAGAAAATCCCATTATAGTCTATGTGATTTTTCTAATATCCGTTTTAATCCGTTATAGTCCGTTATTGATAACGGAGGTTATTTTGTGATGGAAGATAGTACGGAAGAAAATAGTTCATGAACTATTTTCTTCCGTACTATCTTCTGTCCCAAAATAACCTCCGTTATCAATAACGGACTATAACGGATTAAAACGGATATTAGAAAAATCACATAGACTATAATGGGATTTTCTAACGGACGTATAGGATTTGGTTACTGCCAGTGACAGCTGATTTTAGGACGGAACTATTGACGGAACTTGCTAAACGGAGTAATTTGCTAGTGTGAAAGAAGACTTAGTGTTCACTTTATTTTTTTGAGCAGTGTATTTCTTGACATATAAATACTTTTTTCCTCTCTATAAACATGACCCTTGTTAGTTTTATGACTACACTGGCATCTAATCAAAAGGCATAACAGCAGCCTTAGAAAGCAGTATACCAAGGATAATAAATTATTTCTTGTCATTTCTTTGCGCTGAATGCTAAACAGTTTACACCCAAAATACAAGGGACATTTTAATGCAACCATTCAGGTAACTGTAACCATTACTGTCAAGTAAAATGTGCCATGGCTTTAGACAAGTTAATTAAGAAATGCGTGAGAAGAATAAAAACCAGATATTAATCAGACTTTCAGAAATCGGTAGGGATCTGTTTGTCTTCATCTCACCCTAAGTTTGAGTGTGAATTCATTATGCTAAATGCTTCTTGAGTGTTTTGACAGGTGACTATCCAGAAGCAATACATAAAAAGTATGTTTTTACCTCCTCAAAAAAAATAAAAAATAAAAAAAAACAGAAGATATGCTTAACTCCTTAACAACAATGGACGTAAATGTACATCATGGTGACGTGGTACTTAACGCACCATGAAGTACATCTACGCGCCGCCATGATCGCGAGCACCGGAGCGGTGCTATGAGCAGCCAGGGACCCGCCGGTAATGGCGGACATCCGCGAACTCACGGATGTCTGCCATTAACCCCTCAGATGCCGTGATCAATACAGATCACGGCATCTGCGGCAGTGCGGTACTTTGAATGGATGATCGAATCGCCCGCAGCGCTGCCGTGGGGATACGATCGTCCAGCATGGCAGCCGGATGTCCCCTCACCTGGCTCTGGCTGTCTCCCGGGGTCTTCTGCTCTGGACTGAGATCGAGCAGACCAGAGCAGAAGATCACCGATAATACTGATCAGTGCTATGTCCTATACATAGCACTGAACAGTATTAGCAATCAAATGATTGCTATGAATAGTCCCCTATGGGGACATAAAAAGTGTCAAAAACAAAGTTAAAAAAAATTTAAATAAAAAAAATTTGAAAAATCCCCTCCCCAATAAAAAAGTTAAATGTCCGTTTTTCCAATTTTACCCCCCAAAAAGCGTAAAAAATAATTAAATACACATATTTGGCGTGCGTAAAAATCTGAACTATTAAAATATGCTGTTAATTATCCCGTACGGTGAAAGTAAAACCTAAGCAAACGTGGTACTGATAAAAACTACAGATCATGGTGCAAAAAATGAGCCCTCATATCGCCCCATATACGGAAAAATGAGAGAGTTATAGGTGGTCAAAATAGGGCAATTTCAAACATACTAATTTTGTTAAAATGGTTTGAGATTATTTTTTTTTAAGCGGTAAAAATTATAGAAAAGCATATAACATGGGTATCATTTTAATTGTATTGACCCACAGAATAAAGAAAACATGTCATTTTTACCGGAAAGTGTACAGCGTGAAAACAAAACCTTCCAAAATTTGCTAAATTGCGGTTTACTTTTCAATTTTCCCACATAAATAATATTTGTTTGGTTGCACCGTACATTTTATGGTAAAATAAGTGATAAGTGATAAGTACAATTGGTGACGCAAAAACCAAGCCCTCATATGGGTCTGTGGCTGGAAATATAAAAGAGTTATGATTTTTAGAAGGCGAGGAGGAAAAAAGAAAATGCAAAAAATAAAATTGGTCTGGTCCTTAACCCCTTAAGGACTCAGCCCATTTTGGCCTTAAGGACTCAGACAATTTAATTTTTACGTTTTCATTTTTTCCTCCTCGCCTTCTAAAAATCATAACTCTTTTATATTTTCATCCACAGACTAGTATGAGGGCTTGCTTTTTGCGCGACCAGTTGTCCTTTGTAATGACATCACTCATTATATCATAAAATGTATGGCGCAACCAAAAAACACTATTTTTGTGGGGAATTAAAAAGAAAAATGCAATTTTGCTAATTTTGGAAGGTTTCGTTTTCAGGCCGTTCAATTTATGGTAAAAATGACGTGTGTTCTTTATTCTGAGGGTAAATACGATTAAAATGATACCCATTATTACATACTTTTCTATTATTGTTGTGCTTGAAAAAAATCACAAACTTTTTAACCAAATTAGTACGTTTATAATCCCTTTATTTTGATGACCTCTAACTTTTTTATTTTTCCGTATAAGCGGCGGTATGGGGCTCATTTTTTGCGCCATGATCAATACTTTTTTTTTATACCACATTTGCATTAAAAAACTTTTAATACATTTTTTATAATTTTTTTTTAAATAAAATGTATTTAAAAAGTAGCAATTTTGGACTTTTTTTTTTTTCCGTTCACGCCGTTCACCGTACGGGATCATTAACATTTTATTTTATTAGTTCGGACATTTACGCACGCGGCGATACCAAATATGTCTATACAATTTATTTTTTACGCTTTTTGGGGGTAAAATAGGAAAAAACGGACGTTTTACTTTTTTATTGGGGGAGGGGATTTTTCACTTTTTTTTTTACTTTTACATTTTTTTACATTTTTTTTTACACTTGAATAGTCCCCATAGGGGACTATTCATAGCAATACCATGATTGCTAATACTAATCTGTTCTATGTATAGGACATAGAACAGATCAGTATTATCGGTCATCTTCTGCTCTGGTCTGCTCGATCTCAGACCAGAGCAGGAGACGCCGGGAGCCGGGCGGAGGAAGGTGAGGGGACCTCCTTGCGGCGTTCTGAATGATCGGATCCCCGCAGCAGCGCTGCGGGCGATCCGATCATTCATTCAAATCGCGCACTGCCGCAGATGCCGGGATCTGTATTGATCCCGGCACCTGAGGGGTTAATGGCGGACGCCCGCGAGATCGCGGGCGTCGGCCATTGCCGGCGGGTCCCTGGCTGCGATCAGCAGCCGGGATCAGCCGCGCATGACACGGGCATCGCTCCGATGCCCGCGGTTAGGCACAGGACGTAAATGTACGTCCTGGTGCGTTAAGTACCACCGCACCAGGGCGTACATTTATGTCCTGCGTCCTTAAGGGGTTAAAGGGGTATTCCAGGCAAAACCTTTTTTTATATAGATCAACTGGCTCCGGAAAGTTAAACAGATTTGTAAATTACTTCTATTAAAAAATATTAATCCTTCCAATAGTTATTAGCTTCTGAAGTTTTCTGTCTAACTGCTCAATGATGATGTCACGTCCCGGGAGTTATGCATAATGGAAGAATATCCCCATAGGAACTGCACAGCTCCTGGGACGTGAGTCACCAGAGAGCAGTTAAACAGAAAAAAAAAACTCAACTTCAGAAGCTAATAACTATTGGAAGGATTAAGATTTTTTAATTGAAGTAATTTACAAATCTGTTTAACTTTCCGGAGCCAGTTTTGGCCTGGAATACCCCTTTAAGGCCAAAATGGGCCTGGTCCTTAAGGGGTTAAATCAAAATATTTTTTTTTATATATTAACCCCTTAAGGACACAGCCCATTTTGGCCTTAAGCACAAAGCCAATTTTATTTAGCGTTTTCGCTTTTTTCCTCCTCGCCTTCTAAAATCCATAACAAAAATCACAATTTAGCCAAATTGGGGGGGAAGGGGGGGGGGGGGGGTTCATGCTGTACACTTTACAGGAAAAATGACGTTTTCTTTATTCTCTGGGTCAATACAATTAAAATGATACCCATGGTTACATACTTTTCTGTTATTGTATTGCTTTTAAAAAAATCTCGAACTTTTTACAAAATCAATACATTTAATATTGCCCTATTTTGACCAACTCTAACTTTCTCTTCTTTCTGTATACAGGGATGTGTGGGGGCTAATATGTTGCACCATGATCTGTGGTTTTTTTTAGTACCACTTTTGCACATATGTGGCTTTTTGATTGCTTTTTACAATTTTTTGGGGCAATATCATCAAAAGGCAGAAATCTTGTATTTATTTTTTAACATTTACGCCGTTCCCCATAGGAAATTATTAAATTATTATATTTTATAGTTTGGATATTTACGCACGTGGCGATACCAAATATGTTTATTATTAGTAAATTTTTCCTTTTTTTTATTAAAATGAGGAAAAGGGGTGATTTAAAACTTTATTTTGGGAGGGGAGCTTTTTAAAAAAAAAAAATCACTTTTTTTTTTACTTTTATTTTACACTTTATTTTTGGCCCCATAGGGGACTATTTATAGCAGTCATTAGATTGTTAATACTGTTCAGTGCTTTGCATAGGCATAGCCCTGATCAGTATAATCACCAATCTTCTGCTCTGGTCGTCTGGAAGGCAGATCAGTGCAGAAGACCCTGGGAAATGGACGGAGGCAGGTGAGGTGACCTCCGTCTGCCATCTTGGCTGATCTGATCCCAGCGGCAGTGCCACAGATGCCATGATCTCTATTGATCACGGCATCTGAGGGGTTAATGGCAGACATTAGCACGATCACTGATGTCCGCCATTATCAGTGTGTCCGTGGCTGCTGACAGCTGCCGGGACCCACCGTGGATGAAGCAAGCACAGCTCCAGCAGGAGTTTTAATTTTTTACCTATGGCCATTGTATGGGATATAAAAAATAACCATCTACTTACCTTCAGCGCTCCCACGGTGCCTCAGGTGTCCTGCTCTGTTCCCCCACAGTGATCTTCTTCCTGAGCTGCAGCATGACTGTCCAATGTATCATACAAAGTGTTCAGAATGGCGGGTGCTGCACAGAGATCGCGGTGGGTCAGGCCGAACCCCCACGATCAGACATTTTATTCCCTATTCTTTGAATAGGGGATAAAAGGAGTCTGGGGCAGAGGACCCCTATAAATAAATAAAAAATTACAATCATAAAATAACAGATTGTAAAAAAAAGAAAATGTGTCAGTATTGTCAGAAAGTTAACCCCTTAAGGACCAAGCATTTTTCCATTTTCGTTTTTTCCTCCTCATCTTTTAAAAATCATAACCCTTTCAATTTTGCACCTAAAATCCATATGGTGGCTTATTTTTGCACCACCAATTCTACTTTGTATTGACATCAGTCATTTTACCCAAAAATCTACGGTAAAAAGCGACAAAATTGAGGAAAATACGCCATTTTGCAACTTTTGGGGGCTTCCGTTTCTACGCAGTAAATTTTTCGGTAAAAATTACACTTTCTTTATTCTGTAGGTCCATACGATTAAAATGATATCCTACTTATATAGGTTTGATTTTGTCTTACTCCTGAAAAAAAATCATAACTACATGCACGAAAATTAATAAGTTAAAAAATGTCCTCTTCATGGTAAGGCACCTCCTGCTGTCCTCTCAGCTGTTTGGGATGCTGCGATTTCACTGCGGCAGTCCCGAACAGTTCCGCTGAGCTAACCAGCATGGGTTTCTCCCATTTTAGATGCCGCGATCAACTAGCGCTGTCTAAAGGGTTAATACCGGACATCGGCCCGATCGGCGATGTCCGGTATTAGCCGCAGATTCTGGTTGCTGATACCAACCGGGACCCAGCAGATACGAAGCGCGCTCAGCTTCTGAGCTCGCTTCACAGATCAGGAGCTAGCCATGGATGTAAATATACGTCTGTGGTCATTAAGGGGTAAACAGATTTTTTAATTACTTCTATTAAAAATTCTTAATCGTTCCAGTACCTATTAGTGGCTGTTTACTACAGAGGAAATAATTTTCTTTTGGGATTTGGGATTAAGATTTTTTTAATAGAAGTAATTAAAAAATCTGTTTAACTTTCTGGCTTCAGTTGTTTAAAAAAAAAAAAAGTTTTCCACCGGAGTATGCCTTTAAGGATACAACCCATTGTGGCCCTGAGGACACAGCTAATTTTATTTTTCCATTTTTGTTGCTTCCTTCTCGCTTCGGGGTAAAATAGGAAAAATGGGCAATTAACATTTGCATTAGGGGAGGGGCTTATTTTCTTTTACTTTTTTAACCTTTAATTTTACAGTTTTTACGTCCCAATAGGGAACTACTTATAGCAATCATTAGATTGCTTATACTGTTCAATTCTATGCATAGGCATCGCACTGCTCAGTATTATAAGCGATCTTATTCTCTGGTCTGCTAGAAGGCAGACCATAGAAGAAGACCCCATGAGAGTGCCCGGAGGCAGGTAATGAGACCTCAGTCTGCCATCTTGGCTCATCTGATCCCCGCAGTCGTGTCGGGGTGATCATATCAGCCATCAGATGCATTGCTTCAGACGCCGTGATCAGTACTGGTCACTCCATCTAAAGGATTAATGGTGGGCATTGCTGACATGCACCCTTGCTGGCAGGTCCCTAGTTGCTGATAGCAGCCTGGACCTGCCATGCATGAAGTGAGCACAGCTCCTATGCTTGCTTCATGTACAGGATGTAAATGAACATCCTGGTGCTTGACATTAAGTAGTGACAGCTCACCCTAATCATGCTTCACACCTGTGCATGGACCCGTCAGTCCCGCCTCCAGCTGCAATGCAGAGCAATATATAAGAAGAACGTCCAGCATCCAGTCCATGTGTTCGTCTATGACTATGTGCGAAAGGTGTCAGTTTTTATTGTGTATATGCAAGTTTTCCAATAAAGAAATACCCTGCTTTTGACTTCAACCTGGATGCTGGATGTTCTTCTTATATTATCCTGGTGCTTGAAGTACCAGCACATCAGGACCTACATTTAGGCCTACTGTCCTTAAGGAGTTGGCCTATGCTGCTTAGTTCCAGTAAAGGGAACACTTAATATTTCAGCATACCAAGACATTATGGATAATTTTATGCTTTCAACATTGTGCACTGGAGCTTGGTAATGCCAGAGCAAGAAAAGGAACTTACTCAAACTGTGCCCACAAACAAATATTTATAGAGACATGGTTGGGTAAGTCTGGTGGGGAAAAACCTTCACCTCAACCCCATCAAACACCTTTGGGAGCTGCAAAGGATAACTTGCACTGGCGCTAGGTTTGGCTTAGTAGAAGTTGAAATTGTACAATTAATCTATCAGTTCTTACATCTTATAAGACTTGTATGTGTAATAATAAAAGCATACTAACTGTGGAGAAAAACACACAAATTAAGTCCTATGCCCTTTTGTCATTATCATTTGTCACACACATTTATTTTAAAAAATAAAGATAAAAAAACTGAATAGTCAAAAATCTTCATTTTTTTATGTAAACAATAAAGTACAGTGACAAATTATGCTCAGAAGGCAAAGAGGACAGTTTTTAATTTGATCCTGCATCCATATTCAGACTTGAGACATGTTTTCACATAACCTTTTATTATTCTATCCAGTGTGCACAGTGCAGAATTTGGATAGGTTTCAAGCAATTAGGAGGCAAGGCTCATCTGTTGATTCTATAATAACATGTCAGTTAAATGTAAAAGATAATGATGGTGCGATTCAATTTGGTTTGCAATAAACAGGACTCCGCTCAGTGATGATACAGCAGACAGATTACAAGCAACCCTGTGGCAGCAAACTGCTGTAATTCCAGATAAATGATTCCTCATTACATGAAAATAATAACGAGGTCACCCATCAAACCTTTTCTAAGATTAAAGAGCCATCAAATAGTACACACATTTTATGTGCAGGAAGTAGGCTGGGGAACATAAAGGGGTTTTCAAGATTTACAAATAAAACATTTCTTATGTGTAAAAAGTGAAAGCAAAAAATTGTTAAACTCCTACTATGTGTCATTCCTGTGCCAGAGATCCGCTGCAATCCCTGTGAATGCAATTATGTACTTTCGTGTTACATATTAGCAAATTATTAAAAGGATTGTTAAAGGGGTACTCGTGTGGGAAACTTTTATCTTTTAAATCAACTGGTGCCAGAAAGTTAAACAGATTTGTAAATGTATTTTATGTAAAAATCTTAATCCTTCCAGTACTTATCAGCTGCTGTATGTTCCAGAGGAAGTTTTTTTCTTTTCAGATTTTCTTTCCTGTCTAACCACAGTGCTCTCTGCTGACACCTCTGTCCATGTCAGGAACTGTCCGTAGCAGGAGAGGTTTGCTATGGGGATGTCAGCAGAGAGCACTGTGGTCAGACAGAAAAAAAAAATCAAACAGAAAAGAACTTTCTCTGTTGTATTCAGCAGCTAATAAGTACTGGAAGGATTAAAACTTTTTTTTAAAGAAGTGATTTACAAATTTGTTTAACTTTCTGTTTCACCTTATTGACTCTTTTTTTGCAATTCTGACCTCTGTAACTTTATGCATTAATAACTCTGGGATGCTTTTACTTTTCATTCTGATTTAGAGAAAGTTTTTTGTGACATATTCTACTTTATGTTAGTGGTAAATTCTATCATGATTCACATATACAATATGTCTACTTTATGTTGGCATCATAAAGTTGACATGTTTAACTTTTTGAAGACATCAGAGGGCTTCAAAGTATAGCAGCAATTTTCCAATTTTTTACTTAAATTAAAAAATCTGAATTTTTCAGGGACCAGTTCAGTTTGAAGTGGATTTGAAGGGCCTTCATGTTAGAAATATTCCATAAATGACCCCATTATAAAAACTGCACCCCCTCAAAGTATTCAAAATGATATTCAGAAAGTTTGTTAACCTTTAGGTGTTTCACAGGAATAGCAGCAAAGTGAAGGAGAAAATTCTAAATCTTCATTTTTTACACTTGCATGTTCTTGTAGAGCCATTTTTTGAATTTTTACAAGGGGTAAAAGAAGAGAAATCCCTCCCAAATTTGTAACACAATTTCTCTCACGTATGGAAATACTTCATATGCGGATAGAAAGTGTTCTGTGGGTGCACTGGAGGGGTTAGAAGGGAAGAAGCGACAATAGGATTTTGGAGAGTGAATTTTGCTGAAATGGCTTTTGGGGGCATGTCACATTTAGGAAGCCCCTTTGGTGCCAGAAAAGCAAAAAAAAAACAAAAAAAACAAAAAAAAAACAATGGCATACTATTTTGGAAACTACACCCCTCAAGTAACGTAACAAGGGGTACAGTGAGCCTTAACATCCCACAGGTGTTTGACGACTTTTCGTTAAAGTCGGATGTGTAAATGAACATTTGGTTTTTCACTAAAATGCAAGTTTTCCACAAATTTTAATACCCCCCAAAATTTATAACCCTATACCCCATATGTGTATTTAAAGTGCTCTGTGGGCGAACTACAATTATCAGAAGAGAAGGAGCGCCATTGAGCTTTTGAGAGAGAATTTGTTATGAATGGAAGACTGGGCCATGTGCATTTACAAATCCCCCATTGTGCCAGAACAGTGTACCCTCCCCCCACATGTGACCCCATTTTGGAAACTACACCCCACACGTAAAATTAAATAAGGGGTGCAGTTAGCATTTACACCCCACTGGTGTTTGACAGATCTTTGGAACAGTGGGCTGTGCAAATTAAAAATTAAATTTTTCATTTCCACAACCACTGTTCCAAAAATCTGTCAGACACCTGTGGGGTGTAAATGCTCACTGTACACCTTATTACATTATGTGAGGGGTATGTGGGGGGTTTAGTTTCCAAAATGGGGTCACATGTGGGGAGGGGGTCAACTGTTCTGGCACCATGGGGGCTTTGTAAACACACGGCCTTCAATTGCAGAAACATTTTCTCTCCAAAGGCCAAATGGTGCTCCTTTTCTTCTGAGCATTGTAGTGCACCCGCAGAGCACTTTATATCCACATATGGGGTATGTTCTTTTTTATTCCTGTTTTCCCCTTGTGAAAATGAAAAATTTAGGGTAACACCAGCATTTTAGTGAAAACTTTTTTTTCTTCATTTTCCCATCCAATTTAATGAAAATTTGTCAAACATCTGTGGGGTGTTAAGGCTCACTCTACCCCTTGTTACGTTCCATGAGGAGTTTAGTTTATAAAAAGGGGTCAGACATGGGTATTTACTTTTTTAAGTTAATGTCAGAACCGCTGTAACATCAGCCGTCCCTGTGCAAATCACCAATTTAGGCCTCAAATGTACATAGTGCGCTCTCACTCCTGAGCATTGCTGTGCGTTCGCAAAGCATTTTACGTCCACATAATGGGTATTTTCGTACAATAAATTGCATTAAAAATTTTGGGGGTCTTTTTTTTCTTTTTTTGTATTATCTTTATATCAGCTATTTGTCAATGTCTGAAGCTCTGGGCATAATGTAGAGCTGACATATTCTCTTTAAAATGAATTTGTCTGTAAGATGCCAACAAAAGTGTAATGTGCATTTATTTCACAGCCCCCTTTAGCATCACAGGTCAGGGGCTGAACTGGGTGACTGGCTTGGCAGAATAAATAGGATGCTATGTTTGTGAGTGACCTTCCTAAAATTAAGTATGGCCTAGAGTGGACTGTCATTTGTGCTTTCACAAAATACAAGTTGCCAAAAACATGTTTGCATCATGCTCAGGAGGGGGGTTTCAGATAAGCTCATTATAGATATACTATAATAAGATACCGTAGAAGTAAATGCTAAAAGTGGTTGTGTCATGAGAGGCAACCCTTTTAAAAAAAAAATGCAGGTACTACAGCAATCATTTTATTGCCAGGGTCCTACTACGACCCTCCAGGAAAATTGGTGGAGCCACATCCATAGAAGCATTTTTTCACTGCAGCCAATGCAGGTGAAATCTAGTGTTTCATAGCAGGAGACCGCTGTTGTTTAATTTATTTATCAATGATATAGAGGATGGTAATAACAGCTCTGTTTCTATCTTTGCAGATGACACCAAGCTTTGTAGCACGGTACAGTCTATAGAGGATGTGCATAAGTTACAAGATGACTTGGATAGACTAAGTGTCTGGGCATCCACTTGGCAAATGAGGTTCAATGTGGATAAATGTAAAGTTATGCATCTGGGTACTAATAACCTGCATGCATCGTATGTCTTAGGGGGGATTAAACTGGCAGAGTCACTGGTAGAGAAGGATCTGGGTGTACTTGTAGATCACAGACTACAGAATAGCATGCAATGTCAGGCTGCTGCTTCCAAAGCCAGCAGGATATTGTCATGTATAAAAAGAGGCATGGACTCAAATGACAGGGACATAATACTCCCCCTTTATAAAGTATTGGTACGGCCTCACCTGGAATATGCTGTTCAATTTTGGGCACCTGTCCATAAAAGGGACACTGCGGAGTTGGAAAGGGTGCAGAGACGCGCGACTAAACTAATATGGGGCATGGAACATCTTAGCTATGAGGAGCGATTAAAGGAGTTACAATTGTTTAGTCTTGAGAAGAGACGTTTAAGGGGGGATATGATAAACGTATATAAGTATATTAATGGCCCATACAAAAAATATGGAGAAAAACTGTTCCAGGTTAAACCCCCCCAAAGGACGAGGGGGCACTCCCTCCGTCTGGAGAAGAAAAAGTTTAGTCTCAAGGGGCGACACGCCTTCTTTACCGTGAGGACTGTGAATTTATGGAACGGTCTACCTCAGGAACTGGTCACAGCAGGAACAATTAACAGCTTTAAAACAGGATTAGATACATTCATGGAACAAAATAACATTAATGCTTATGAAGAAATATAAAATCCCATCCCTTCCCCAATATCGCGCCACACCTTAATTCCCTGGTTGAACTTGATGGACATATGTCTTTTTTCGACCGTACTAACTATGTAACTATGTAACTATGAGACATCCCTAAAATGACTATGAGGGACATTTATCATTGTTGCTTTGGTAAGCAAGTTCTGTAGTGATTTTTTTGCTTTGATTTTGCTTATGTGTGACATATTTATCATACTATCACAGGAGGGTTGATAAATTTGGCTCACATAAGCAATAAACAATAAATCACTTTTGAATACCATTTTTTAGCACACATAAACAAAAAAATATATAAATTACTTTAGAACACCACTGTGTAACCCCACCTCAAGTTGCAGATGTGAAAAAAATGTGCAATACATATATATATATACACACATACAAGTATATTATTATTACATTTTTAACCACTTTTTTTCCACCTAAAAGTACTAACCCATTTTTTGCACTTTTTTTCCTTTTAATTTCCGATCAGTGTATGCATAGAACTACTTCGGATTCCATGGACTACGATGACCAGCATTTTTTTGGTTTAATATTAATAAAATGGTTAACGAGGGCTTGTGGGGAGTGATTTTTGGAATAAAAGTTTTTTGAACGTATTGTGTTTTTATTTTTTTTATTTACTTTACAGGCTTAGTAGTGGAAGCTGTCTAATAGACAGAGACCATTACTAAGCCAGGGCTTAGCGTTAGCCTCAAAAACAGCTAGCACTAACCCCCAAATATTACCCTGGCTACCCACCTCAACAGGGGCACTGGGTAAGACTTGGTACCATTAGGCCTGGAGAGTCAAAAATGGTGCTGCTGGGCTTAGGTGGTAATAGGCCAGTGTTATTTAGGCTGGGGAGGGCGAGTAACAATGGACATCACCCACCCTGGTAATGTCAGGCTGCAGATGTTTGATTGGTATCTGGCTGAGAATGAAAATAGGGAGAACCACACACATTTTGTATAAATAAATAATTAAATAATAACAAAAAAAAAAAACGCATAGGGTTCCCCGTATTTTTTTTCAGATACCAACCAAGCAACAACAGCCTGAAGTTACCAGGGTGGGCGAGGATGATTGTTACTGGCCCACCCCAGGCTAAATATCGCCATCCTGTTACCACCTAAGCCCAGAAGCGCCATTTTTGAAGCTCTGGGCTTGTTGGTATCAGCTCTTCCCGGAACCCCTGTGGAGGTGGGTACCAGTGTAATAATTGGGGGCTAGCACTAGCTGTTTTTTGTCGCTAACACTAAGCTCTGGCTTAGTAATAGACTCAGTCTATAAGATAGCTCCACTACTAAGCCTGTAAAGTAATAATAAAAAATAATTAAAAAAAACATGTTTAAAAAAAAAAAACACTTCCCCACAAGCCCTCTTTAACCATTTTATTTACATAAAAAAAATGAGAAGAAAAATCACCACAAAAATAGGTTAGTAACTTTATATTTCCTGTTGGTAGCTGTGATTGGCCAGGCGGTCCGGGCCAATCATGGGTCCACCTGGGAAATGTTAAGTTACAGTGCCGTAATTTCACATTTCTGTCGGCCAAGCTCTGCTCCCCGGCCACCCACCCGTATCTACCACCCACCTGCGAGCTACTGGAACTATAACTCCCAGCTTGTCCTTACTGTAAGGGCATGCTGGGAATTGTAGTCCTGCAATAGCTAGCAGGTGGGAGGTAGATTCGGGCGGGTGACTGGGGAGCGGAGCTGTGCAAAAAGTCGCACAAAATAATGCTGTCAAAGGCTAGTTTGTAAGCCAGGTCTGCCCTGGCTTACACTTACAACTTTTTAAGGGGTTTGCAACTTTTTTTTTTGCCTACGTGTGACTTTCCCGACCACTGCAACGTGAAAGCTGAAAATTGCTTAGGTAGGGCTGATTGGTACTTTATGCTTACTCACAAAGTCGCCAAAAAAATTGCTTAAGTGCACATGCACATGCGACTTAAGCAAAAAAAAATAAAAATAAAACTTGATAAATCTCCCTCTATATGTCCTAACAAGGAGTTTATGGATCAGACAAGATCACCTTCTGACCTATATTTTTGATATCCCAATTCTTTTAGACCCCAACATATGCTTATTTGGAATCTTAGGTGAGGAAACTTGGACATACCACTCTGTCACAGCAAGAATGACACCATTTCTGGCAAGAAAGCCCTCAGGTGGATGGACAACCACCGAGGACCACCAATTTGGAAGACTTTAGTCAACATCATTGTCCTTTAAAATGATCTGTTGATTGAGATGTGTTTCCTCTAACTACCCTCAGAATACTTTATACGCAATTGTACTCAACTTCCGGATTTCACTCAATCTCCTATGCGATGAAGAGCCTTTTCCATGCCCCACTTTTCCCTCCTTAAACAAAAGAGGACTTGTTTATCTAAATGATTGCTGGCATACTCAAATGCTTTTTAAAGTGCATAATGTATGGAATGAGAAAACACTTGACAGCCTTTCTTAAAAGATATAATGCTGCATAGCAGTTATAAATGGCTTGTACTTTGTCATACCATGCAAACATAAAAACTGCTTATGTATTTTATGCTAATTCTATATACTGTAACTATGCACTATACTTTTCTCATTAGTCTGTGGTTTTTGCCTATAATATGTACACCTAAATTTACTTTTCAATAAAACTAGTTAAAAAAAAATATAATCTAAAAAGCTGGGGCATATACATACAAAGAGCAACATATATGGTATATGTAAAACACAACACTAGTAAACCATAGCATAAATACAGCCAATTTACATAATGCAATTGACAATTAACATAAGACATGTTCGGGAAATGACAGGTGATAAGAATGATACATACCAAGCATATAACACAACCTGTGCTGGGACCTACTAATGTTAAAATAATGTAAAGTGACTGCTGACATGGAATGAACGACATAGATTTCAATGACATGTCTAACAAATTATAGTGCTTCAATATTCTCTCCCTCTGTTTCGCATCATTACTGAAGCACTTAAAAACTGCAGAGGAAGCATTAAAAACTGCTTCTAGGGTGGCTGTTCTCTGCATTCTGCAAATAGACAATAAACATAAGTGATTGTCATCAGTGAAGCAAGGAATATGTTGTAGTGTAAAAGATGTGTAATGCACTTAATGATATATTTCAGCTTCTAATAAAAACCCTAAAGCCAGCCATTCAGATATGTGTCAATGCGACAGCAGATATCCACAAATATGGGCTCTTTAATTTAAATATAACTTGTCTATCAAATGAGATCAAGAAAAGTGACAGCTTTATACTAAAATAAAAAGTACTCCCTAATAAAAAAAAATTTAAAAAAATAATACATTTTTTTCCTCATGTTTCTACTTTAAAAGGTGAACAATGTAGAATCTTCTAAGTGGGTTTTCAACCCAAAGAGCATACATTTCTGCACTATGGCTAAGGGTTGTTTTTTAAGGGTAGGAATACCCTTTTAAATGGGCACCGTGACTTTAAGTTGTACAGAAATGTTGAATGCCAAGTGACATAAACTTACAGAGTAACTCTAAAGGATTGTCTTGGTCAGCTACACTCTTCTCCTGGTTCATTTTAACAATTGGTCGCAGTCTGAACATTTATACCCAGACATGTCAAAAGTTTTTTAAAGCGACAGGTACACTGTAAGCATTACACAGCAGTCACTGAAATAAACACCTTTACCAAATCTGCCCACAGAGTTGGGAGAGCAGGCATGAGGTGATTTTATTATAGCTCATAGTCTTATGTATTGCTTTATAATCAGGGATAACACTGATTTCCGTCTGTTAACCCCCTTCATGACCTAGCAAATTATTTTTTGTGGTTTACATTTTAAGACTCATAACTTTTTTATTTTTCCGCTGCCAAAGTTGTATTTTATCACATAATGTAGTACAGAGCCAGAAAAAAATAAAATAAATGTAAGGCAAAACTGAAAAAAAATGGAATTTTTTCGTGGTTCACAATATGGTAAAACTGACATGTCTGACCACAGTGCTCTCTGCTGACACCTCTGTCCTTGACAGCAACTGTCCTGAGCAAAAGCAAATCCCCATAGCAAACCTCTCATGCTCTGGACAGTCCCTGACATGGACAGAGGTGGCAGTAGAGAGCAGTGTGGTCAGGCAGAAAAGAACTATACAACTTCCTGTGGAGCATATAGTAGCTAATAAGTATTGGAAGGGTTAAGATTTTTAAATAGAAGTAATGTACAAATCTATTTAACTTTTTGGCCCCAGTTGATTAAAAAAAAAACAAAAAAAACGTACCCACTGAAGTACCCTTTTAAGCTTTTGCCAATCCACCCAGCACCAGGAAGGATGGGTAATTCCCTGTTCTTCCACAGCAACCTATCGGTAGCCCGCGATTATATCGCGGGCTGTCGATGGGTCCTCTAGACACCAGGGATTACCAGTATTTAATGTTAAAATCATTATTGAACACAGCATTTAACCATTTAAATGACGAACATTGGAGCCAGCACCGATGTACGTCATTACCGCCTGAAGTCTATGGATGCCCTATTCCTACATTCCTACAATGCATAACACCACATGCAACCCTTGTAGTTGTATTGATGATACACACACATATATTATTTTTTTATACATATATATCTAGTTCAGTTCAAGCAAGTGTTCCAAATGAAATTTCTGATATTTCAAGGTTTAAGGGTTTCATAATGACATTGAAAAAAAATAATAATAATTCTTGAATAGAGTAAACATTTACATGAACCATCAAAAAGAAAATAGAATAGTAAACACTGTTATATATATATATATATATATATATATATATATATATATATATATATATATATAAAAAGTAGAAGACTGCTTACCATTCATCACACTCTGCTCATTCCCTATAATTCCTGCCCCTTTACAAATACAGTTTAGGTTGCTCAATCTTAACTTGTCTTATATTTGGCAGAGGCTTACTGCACATAAAGAGAAATGCTGTTATGCAACAGATTTGGCAGCACAACAAAGACTGTTTTTTAATGTAATTACATACCACCTTTGGTTTTTGTTCCAAATTTGTAGAAAGTAGAGTTAGGTTTTGTTGGAAAGGGTTGTATTGTATGATACTTAAATTCTATTGTTCTCAAGTCCAAAAAGATGAGGGTAGGTGGCAAAAAGGAAAAATTTAAGGGGTTATCCACCATATGGGGATTTTAGTACGTACCTGGCAGGCAGTAATGGACATGCTTAGTAAGGATCTGAGCTTGTCTTGGGGCTAAATGGCTATGTTGTGAGGTTACCATAAAGCTGTGGCTTTATGGTAACCTTTATGGTAGCTGTCTTTTTGTGAACTGGATATTTCCTGTTTGAGTTTTCTCTTTTACTACAAATCCCAGAATTCCACTTTCCTCCCTCCCACACATTAGCCACCCCACCCATTGAACCACAAGCAAGCTGAATTCCATGCATAAGCCAAGTGCTTTCTAATCAGGGTGCCTCAAGCTGTTGCAGAATCCCTGTGCTCACTCCACCCATTGAAGCAGAACAGGCTCCCTGTCATCACCTGACTAGTGAGGACGTGTCTCGGCCGCACTGCATCCTGAGACAGGAGTCATTTTGTACGCTGTTAAAATGAACATCCAGAGCAAAGATCACATAAGAATATGAGCCCAACCATCAGAGACAGGAACAGACACTATATTATGAACTACACTAACTTTACAGCCCCTGTTGCATAAAAAAATTATGTGTCATTAAGGTTTTTTTGTTTTGTTTTTTACCCAAAAATAGTGCTTAGTCTGGTACTGCAGTTTAGAAATAGTCAGTTCATGTACAGATGTGACAGTCAGCGACACTGGCAGGGAACTTAAAAGGTGATGAGGAGTTGTTCTTTTTTGTTTTGTCTTTTATCTAGTTTGCAGCTTGATGATTTGTTTTTAAATACTGAAAGGAAAAAAAAATCAGCACATAATCTGGTACACATCTATGGTTTAAAAGAGAATTCTATAAAGCTTGTATATATACAATAGTGCAGACAGTAATGGTGCTGACCATGAGGAAGAGCAGTCTCTGTTCTGAAGAGAGAATGTACAACTTCTACTAGAGGTCACTTTCAAAGAATACAGCAGGTCACATGTAATTTATTTTTCAACAATCCACTAGGTGGCAACAAAGAGACAAGTGAGAGCAGTTTCAATTTGAAGACAATAATACCTAGTATTAGCTATAGAACTGGGATTACTGCAACTTCTTTACAGCTGCAAATGGTTACTTCCCCACCTAGAACACCATGTCTCATTTTTTTTATTTTTTTTTATTCTACGTTAAAACTGCATAAGTAGCAGCTCTAGCTATTTTTGGTTACAGTTATTGTTCATTAAACAAGAAAACAATTTGAACAGAAGTTTGAAGAGACTTTCCTTAACATTTTTATTTTTTAATGATGGTAATTCTTAAGTATTCTGAACGAAGATACATCATTTTTGTAATGCAGGAAGAACAATAATAAGATTACAGGCGGTTTTAAGTGACACTAAGGTGCATTCACATATCATTCTGCTGTTATTTCATAACAAAAGTAGTTTGGCAAAAATTGCTGCAAGGTTAAGATGGTTATGTTAGGACATACCATTTTTGCCAAAATGCAGAAGCCTTTCTTTCCTCCACTCCACTCCAACGTATGTGCACTACTGCACTTGGGGTGGAGCACTTATCACTTTAGATCACGTTAATGTAATTGTTTAAAGTTAGTCATGACTAGGCATCCATATACACATTTATCTGGTGATAGGATGCCACTGTGGTACTTGTGATCTGTCTGCAGGCATCCTCCATTGTATGCAATTTTTGCTGGGGATCGCCCATAGCAACGGATGACAAGTGCAGGACCTCCACCCCAGCGATGGTGCACAACTGCACTTGGAGTTGAGAATTTCCTACTATTACCATGTTCATGCATTTATAAGCCGACATGTCTTTGCCTAAGGCTTATACAAATGCACCCTTTTATCTTGCTGGGTAGCATTAGGGTTTCACCTGTGAGGCCTGCTATAAATGAACCAGCCAGGGTGGGGCTTGTAACCTGTCTCTCCCCCCTCCCATTGTATGTGTGCTTAGTCCACACTGGTGGTAACAGGGGAGCAGTCTGCATGTCGGACCTAAGGCTGCTGTAATTCAGTTCCTGGCTTTGTTTATCTGGCCAGGTAGGTTAATGATTAGGTCCCGTACCACTTGAGAAAACCTGGCGTGGTGTGCGGGCTCAGGTATGTCTTTCATATAAAGATATACTGGCTAATGTCTCAATTTTACATCAGTTTTGAGGGTTAGCTAATGTCATTGCTTACATTTACCACAGGAGTGAAACCATATTGTGGTGGAGCACTTATCACTTTAGATCACGTTAATGTAATTGTTTAAAGTTAGTCATGACTAGGCCTCCATATACACATTTATCTGGTGATAGGATGCCACTGTGGTACTTGTGATCTGTCTGCAGGCATCCTCCATTGTGTGCAATTTTTGCTGGGGATCGCCCATAGCAACGGATCACAAGTGCAGGACCTCCACCCCAGCGATGGTGCACAACTGCACTTGGAGTTGACAGTTTCCTGATATAACCATGTTCATGCATTTCTTAGAAAGTAGTTAGGCTAAGTTTCCACTTATTTTATTATTTTAATTTTTTTTCTGGCAGTTTTTGGAAAACTGACACTGCTGTTTTTGAGCCAAATTCAGAAGTGGATCAATAAGGGAGGAGAAGTATAAGTCCTTCCTTTTATATGTCCTATTCCTTTTGAATACATTTCTGGCTTTGGCTCAAAAACTGCAGTGGAAGTTTTCCAAAAACTACAGTGGAAGTTTTCCAAAAACTGCCAGAAAAAACACAAGTGGAAACTTAGTTTGAGAGGGATGAAGGAAAAAGTCTGACAAAACTGTGTAGATATGGTTCAAGGTAAATTAACCCCTTAATGACATAGCTCATTTTGACCTAAAGGACGCAGCGGTTTTTTGCAAATCTGACCTCTCACTTTAAGCATTAAAAACTCTGGGATGCTTTAACTTATGAATTTCATTCCAAGAAAGTTTTTCCGTGACATATTCTACTTTATGTTAGAGGTACATTTTTGGTGATACTTGCATCATTTATTGGTGAAAAATTCCGGAATTTCATGAAAAATAAGAAAATGTTTTTTTTTTTACTTTGAAACGCTCTCCTTGTAAGGAAAATGGACATCCCAGATAAAATATATATTGATTCACATATACAATATGTCTACTTTATGTTGGAATCATAAAGTTGACATGTTTTTACTTTTTGAAGACATTAAAGGGCTTAAAAGTTTTGCGGCAATTTTCCACAAAATTTTCAAAATCAGTTTTTCAGCAATCAGTTAAGTTTGAAGTGAATTTGAGGGACCTTTCTGTGAGAAATACCCCATAAATTACCCCATTATATATACCCCCTCAAAGTATTCAAAATGACATTCAGAAAGTTTGTTAACCCTTTAGGTGTTTCACAGGAATAGCAGCTAAGTGAAGAAGAAAATTCTAAATCTTCAATTTTTATACTAACATGTTCTTGTAGACCCATTTTTTGAATTTTTAAAAGGAGAAAATCCCCCAAAAATGTGTAACCCATTTTCTCTCGAGTAAGGAAATACCTCATGTGTAGATGTAAAGTGCTCTGCGGATGCAATAGAGGGCTCAGAAAGGAAGGAGCAACAATGGGATTTTGGAGAGCAAATTTTGCTGAAATGGCTTTTGGGGGGTATGTTGCATTTAGGAAGCCCCCATGTGGCCAGAACAGCAAAAAATACAAAAAAACAAAACGCATGGCATACTATTTAGGAAACTACACCCCTCAAGGAACGTAACAAGGGGTATAGTGAGCCTTAACACCCCACAGGTGTTTGACAAATTTGCGTTAAAGTGGGAGGTGTAATAGAAAAAACTAAATTCCACTAAAATGCTGTTTTTTCCCCAAATAAAATGTTTTTACAAGGGGTAATAAGAGAAAATGCCCTCCCAAAATTTGTAACCCCATTTCTTCTGAGTATGGAAATACCCCCTGTGTGGACATATAGTACTCTACGGGCACACTAATGCTCAGAAGAGAAGGAGCCACACATTTTGGTGAAATGGCTTTTGGGGGGCATGTCGCATTTAGGAAGCCCCTATGGTGCCAGAACAGCAAAAAACAAAAACAAAAATACATGGCATTCTATTTTGGAAACTACATTTACAATTTGATTTTTTTTTTCACAAAAATGCTGCTGTTACCCGGAATTTTTTAATGTTTACAAGGGGTAATAGTAGAAAAAGCCCCCCAATGTGGATGTAGACTGCTCTGTGGGCGAACTACAGGGCTCAGAAGAGAAGCAGCGCCATTGAGCTTTTGAAGAGAGAATTTGGTTGGAATAGAAGTCGGGGGCCATGTGTGTTTACAAAGCCCCCATGGTGCCAGAACAGTGGACCCCCCCCCCCACATATGACCCCATTTTGGAAACTACACCCCTCATGGAATGTAATAAGGGGTGCAGTGAGCATTTACACCCCACTGGTGTTTGACAGATCGTTGGAACAGTGGGCTGTGCAAGTGAAAAATAAAATTTTCCATTTTCACGGACCACTGTTCCAAAAATCTGTCAGACACCTGTGGGGTGTAAATGCTCACTGCACCCTTTGTTACATTTCGTGAGGGGTGTAGTATCCAAAATGGGTTCACATGTGGGGAAAGTTCACTGTTCTGGCAGCATGGGGGCTTTGTAAATGAACATGGCCTTCAATTCCAGCCAAATTCTCTCTCCAAAAGCCCAATGGCGTTCATTCTCTTCTGAGCCTCTTCTATCCGCACATACACATTTGGAGTATTTCCTTACTCACTAGAAATGAGGTTACAAATTTTGGGGGGGTATTTTTTTCTTACTATTACCCATTGTGAAAATTAAAACTTTGGGGTAACACCAGCATTTTAGTGAAGAAAAATCAAATTTTTCATTTTCATGTCAAACTTTAATGAAAATTTGTCAAACACCTGTGGAGTGTTAAGGCTCTCTATATTACTTGTTATGTTCCCTGAGGGGTGTAGTTTCCAAAATGGGGTCACGTGGGTGATTTTTTTTTTGCACATTTATGTCAGAAACACTGCTCCCAGCTACCATTGTGCAAACCACCAATTTATGTCTCAAATGTATATGGTGCACACTCACTCCTGAGCCCTGTTGTGCGCCCGCAGAGCACTTTACATCCATATATGGGGTATTTCCGTACTCAGGAGAAATTGTGTTACAAATTTTGGAGGTCTTGTTTTCCTTTTTCCTCTTGTGAAAATGAGACATATGAGGCAACACCAGCATGTTAGTGTTAAAAAATAATTTTTTTTACACTAACATGCTTGTGTACAGCCAAATTTTTCATTTTCATATGGGGTAAAAGGAGGAAAAGCCCCACAAAATTTGTAACAATTTCTCCCCCTAAAATGTTGCCGTGAAATACGACAAGGCTCTGAGAGCCATGTGCATTTGAGGCCTAAATTTAGGATTTACATATGGGTGGACACGGATGCATATAACCCTGGTGGGAAAACACTGTATTAGGTAACAGACTAACTTACCCACTAGTGGTGCAAAACTACAACTCCCAGCATTTACTGACAGCTGTTTGCTGCCAGGCATGCTGGGAGCCACACAGTTTAGAGACCGCTACACAGTGATCTCCAAACTGTGGCCCTCCAGATCTTGCAAAACTACAAATCCCTGCATGCCCAGACAGCAAATGGCTGTATGGGCATTCTGGGAGTTGTAGTTTTGCAACAGCTGGAGGTGCACAACTACAACTCCCAGCATGCCCAGACAGCAATTTGCAGCTCGGCATTCAGTTTGGAGACCACTACACCGTTGTCTCCAAACTGTGGTCCTCCAGATGTTGCAAAACTACAACTCCCAGCATGCCCAGACTGTCTGGACATGCTGGGAGTTGTAGTTTTGCAACTTGTAAGGGGGTGGGCACTTACCCCTGGCATTGTGGACACCGCTGCCGGACCTCCGGACATCCGCCGCGCTGCCGACGCCCCTGCACACCTGATCTCTGATCAGGTTAATCAAATAGAGTCCCGGGGTGTCGGGCCGGACTAATCTCCCTCCGGACACCCCAGGACTAGATAATTAACCCGATCAGCGCCACAACACCGTGATGGTATCGCGTCTTCTGCCCTATATATACGGCATCCTGTATGAAGGGGGTTAAATAAAGTAATTGTAAGCAAAGCTTCAGGACCAGCTGGATTACACCCAAGAGTTCTTAGAGAACTAAGTTCATTAATTTTTTCACCCCTTTTTCCTTATATTAGAGATTTTCTGGTGTCTGGTATTGTGCCGAGGGACTGACGCAAGGCGAATGTGTTGCCAATCTTCAAAAAAAGACTCTAGGTCTTCCCCAGGTATTTATAGATTGAGCTTATTGTCCATTGTGAAACAATTGTTTGCAAAGCTCATAAGGGACTACATACCGGAATACATAGGGGGTAATAGTATTGTATGTGATAGACAGCATGATTTTACAAAGGATAGAAGTTGTCAAACCAACTTAATTTGCTTTTATGAAGATGTAAGCTGAAGCCTTGAGAGAGGTATGGCAGTGGACAGTGTTTTTGATTTTGGTAAGGGGTAGAAAAATGTCCCTCATACTCGTCTGATAGGTAAATTAAAGATGTATGGTTTAGAAACTTTAGTTTGTAACTGGATTAAAAACTGGATTTGAGTACCCAGAGAATGGTGATCAACGATTCCTACTCTGATTGCTCCCCGGTTATTAAAGGGGTACCCCAGAGTTCAGTTTTGGACCCACTTTTGTTTAACTTATTTATTAAATTATAAAGAGGATGGGATTAACAACTCTGTTTCTATCACTGCAGGTCACACCTAGCTTGTAACACAAACAATCCAAAAAGGAAGATACAGCATTCCAGACCTCAAATATAGTGAACAATAGTGAATTTATTCACCAATCAGTACATGGTCCTATGTTTTGGCTCAACAATACAGCCTCTCAAGTGCAAGCTCTGCCCCCTCACTTCTTGGACTTTGTAAAAAAAATATATATATATATGTTTATATATTTTAACCCCTTAAAGGGTACCTCTCATCAAAAAAACTTTTGATATATTATAGATTAATGTATGCAGAATAACTTTACAATTGCATGTTATTAAAAAATATGCTTCTTTCTATTTAATTTTCCACTTTGAAGAAATGACCACTAGGGGTCTCCCTACCAGTCCTGGCAGCAAGCATTTCAGACTCATGCTGGAGTCCTAAACACTACGAGCTGCCAGTCTGCTTTGTTCAGCAGGCTGGCAGCTCTGAGTGTTTAGGACTCCAGCATGGGTCAGAAATGCTTGCTGACAGGATTGATCGGGAAAAATACAATAGAAAGAAGCATATTTTTCATTAACATGCTATTGGAAAGTTATTCAACATTCATAAATCTAAAATATATCAAAAGTTTATTTGATGAGAGGTACCCTTTAAGGATTTAGCCCTTTTTCACCTTGAAGGGGTACTCCGCCCCTAGACATCTTATCCCCTATACAAAGGGGATAAGATGTCAGATCGCCAGGGTCCCGCTGCTGGGGACCCCGGGGATCGCCGCTGCAGCACCCCGCTATCATTACTGCACAGAGCGAGATCGCTCTGCACGTAATGACGGGCAATACAGGGGCCGGAGCATCGTTACGTCACAGCTCCACCCCTCGTGACGTCACGGCCCGCCCCCGTCAATACAAGTCTATGGGAGGGAGCGTGGCAGTCGACACGCCCCCTGCCATAGACTTGCATTAAGGGGACGGGCAGTGATGTCATGAGGGGCGGAGCCATGACGTCACGCTGCTTCGGCCCCTATATCGCCCGTCATTACGCACAGAGCGAACTCGCTCTGCGCAGTAATGATGGCGGGGTGCCGCAGCAGCGATCCCTGGGGTCCCCAGCAGAATGGTGATCCAACATCTTATCCCCTATCCTTTGGATAGGGGATAAGATGCCAGGGGCGGAGTACCCCTTTAAGGACTCGGCCATTTTTTGCAATTCTGACCACTGTCATTTTAAACATTAATAACTCTGGGATGCTTTTAGTTATCAATCTGATTCCGAGATTGTTTTTTCGTGACATATTCTACTTTAACATAGTGGTAAATTTTTGTGGTAACTTGCATCCTTTCTTGGTGAAAAATCCCAAAATTTGATGAAAAAATTTAACATTTTGTATTTTTCTGACTTTGAAGCTCTCTGCTTGTAAGGAAAATGGATATTCAAAATAAAAAAAATTTTGGTTCACATACACAATATGTCTACTTTATGTTTGAATCATAAAATTTATGAGTTTTTACTTTTGGAAGACACCAGAGGGCTTCAAAGTTCAGCAGCAATTTTCACATTTTTCACAAAATTTTCAAACTCACTATTTTTCGGTGACCAGTTCAGTTTTGAAGTGGATTTGAAGGGTCTTCATAATAGAAATACCCCACAAATGACCCCAATATAAAAACTGTACCCTCCAAAGTATTCAAAATGACATTCATTCAGTGTTTTAACCCTTTAGGTGTTTCACAGGAATAGCAGCAAAGTGAAGGAGAAAATTCGCAATCTTCATTTTTTACACTCGCATGTTCTTATAGACCCAATTTTTGAATTTTTGTAAAGGGTAAAAAGGAGAAAATGTTTACTTGTATTTGAAACCCAATTTCTCTCGAGTAAGCACATACCTCATATGTCTATGTAAAGTGTTCGGCGGGCGCAGTAGAGGGCTCAGAAGGGAAGGAGCGACAAATGGTTTTTTGGGGGGTATGTCACCTTTAGGAAGCCCCTATGGTGCCAGAACAGCCCCAAAAAAAAAAAAAAAAACATGCTTGGTTTCCCAAAATTTTTACTTTTTAAAAAGGGTAATAGCAGAAAATACCCCCCAAAATTTGAAGCCCAATTTCTCCCGATTCAGAAAACACCCCATATGGGGGTGAAAAGTGCTCTGCTGGCGCACTACAGGTCTCAGAAGAGAAGGAGTCACATTTGGCTTTTTGAAAGCAAATCTTGCTCTGGGGGCATGCTGCATTAAGGAAGCCCCTATAGTGCCCGAACAGCAAAAAAAAAAAAAAAAACACATGGCGTACTATTTTGGAAACTAGACCCCTTGGGGAACGTAACAAGGGGTTAAGTGAACCTTTATACTCCACAGGTGTTTCACAACTTTTGCATATGTAAAAAAAAAAATTTAGTTTTACCTAAAATGCTTGTTTTCCCAAAAATTTTAAATTTTTAAAGAGGGTAAAAGCAGAAAATACCAACCCCCCCCCCCCAAATTTGTAACACAATTTCTCCCGAATACGGCAATACCCCATATGTGGCCCTAAACTGTTGCCTTGAAATACGACAGGGCTCCAAAGTGAGAGCGCCATGCACATTTGAGGCCTAAATAAGGGACTTGCATAGGGGTGGACATAGGGGTATTCTACACTAGTGATTCCCCAACAGGGTGCCTCCAGCTGTTGTAAAACTCACAGCATTCCTGGACAGTCAGTGGCTGTCTGGTAATACTGGGAGTAGTTGTTTTGCAACAGCTGGAGGCTCTGTTTTGGAAACAGTGGCGCACCAGATGTTTTTCATTTTTATTGGGGAGGGGGGCTGTGTAGGGGTATGTGTATATGTAGTGTTTTTTACTTTTTATTTTATTTTTTGGTAGTGTAGTGTTTTTAGGGTACAGTCGCACGGGCAGGGGTTCACAGTAGTTTCTCGCTGGCAGTTTGAGCTGTGGCAGAAAATTTTCCGCAGCTCAAACCTGCAGCCGGATACTTATTGTAAACCTCCGCCCATGTGAGTGTACCCTGTACGTTCACATTGGGGGGGGGGGGGGGGGGGGGGGGACATCCAGCTGCTGCAAAACTACAGCTCCCAGCATGCGTTGCCAGACTGTACATGCTGGGAGTTGTAGTTTGCAACAGCTGGAGGCACACCCGTCGTGAAACACTGAGTTAGGTAAAAAAAAAACAGTGTGCCTTCAGCTGTTGCAAAACTACAACTCTCAGCAGTCACCGACAGCCAACGGGCATGCTGGGAGTTGTAGTTATGCAACCAGCAGATGCACCACTACAACTCCCTGCATGCACTTTAGCTGTTTGTGCAAGCTGGGAGTTGTAGTTCTACAACAGCTGAAGGTACACTTTTCCATAGAAAAAATGTGCCTCCAGCTGTTGCAAAACTATAAGTCCCAGCATGCCCATAAGGGAATGCTGGGAGTTGTGGTGGTCTGTGCCTCCTGCTGTTGCATAAGTACAGCTCCCAGCATGCCCTTTTTGCATGCTGGGAGCTTTTGCTAAGCAACAGCAGGAGGCTGTCACTCACCACCAACTGCTGCTCCCGCACACAGGTCAGTCCCTCATCGCCGCCGCTCCTGGGGCCCCGATCCCAACATTGACGCCGGGGATCGGGGTGCCCAGCTGCCGGGGTCCTTTTCCCGCACCCGATCACGTCCTCCGGAAGAGGGGCGGATCGGGTTGTGGGAGTGACACCCGCAGCAGGTGCCCTGATTGGTCGGCCGGTAAACCGGCCGACGAATCAGGGTGATCGTGAGGTGGCACCAGTGCCACCTCACCCCTGCTGCCTATGGCTGTTCGGGGCCATCAGAGACGGCCCCCGAACAGCCTGTAATTCCGGGTCACTGGAGACCCGATTGACCCAGAATCCGCCGCAGATCGCTGGGCTGAATTGTCCAGCGATCTGCGGCCATCGCTGACATGGGGGGTCATCATGACTCCTCTGGGCAATATGCCGCGATGCCTGCTGAACGATTTCAGCAGGCATCGGGCACCAGCTCCCCTCCAGATAGCGGCGGGGGCCGGGATTTGACAGGACGTACTAAAATGTCCTGAGTCCTTAAGGACTCGAAAGAGGGGCCGTTTGAGTACGTCCTGCGTCCTTAAGGGGTTAATATATGTTATAGATTAGCCCATTTGACTTACCTTTCTTATATTATTCTTAATAAAATGTATTAACTTTGTTAAATTAACCCCTAAAAGTTTGGCCACAAGAGGTCCTCAAACTGGTTCTACATGCAGTCCTGCTTGCAGAGGCAGAGACAAATCTAAGAAATGCAGGCAGGACCTCAGCTCAGTACAGTGTATAGAGCTGAATCTTTCCGCTCCATTGGAGCAGAGCTAGACTGTAGTCACAATTACTTCAGTGCATAGTGCTGAATATTGTGCTGAACATTTCTGCTTCCTTTTCTCAGTGTATAGAGCTGAATATTTCAGCTCCCTTTGCAAGTTGCTGGGCAGAGGTGAGAACACTGTAGAGTTCCGTGCCGAGGTATATGTGTGCGGCCTTAACCAATCTCAGTTGATCACTCACTAAACTGCTCTCGACTGTATGTTCAGAGCAGCACAGCAGAGTGACGAAGGAAGTTCTCCCCAGCAGGACTTCAGACGATGTCATGCCAACTAGGGAACACCCCTTTCCAGTCTGTGGAGCTCACCGAGACTGAGCAAAACATACAGAACAATATCAATGTAGAAAACTAAAAAAAAATTAAAAAAAAAAGGTAGGGGGTGGTTTATCATGATTGAGGGGTAGGGAACTGGGAGGATTGTAAAATTTATCAAGCACATGACCGGTACTCTTTAACCCCACCAGGACAAGGGCGTACAGTTATGCCCTTGTGTCCTGATACTTAAAGAGTACCTCTCAAGATCTTGATAAATGTTATAATCCTCCCAGTTCACTGCCCCCATCATGATAAACCTCCCCCTGCCTTTATTTTTTTTTTTTTATAATTTTTTAGTTTTCTACCTTGATATTGCTCTGTATTTTCTGCTCAGTCTCAATCAGATTCACATACTGGGAAGGGGTGTTACCCAGCAGGTGTGACATCATCTGAAGCCATACAGGGGAGAACTTCCTCCCTCACTATGCTACACATAGCCCAGAGCACTCCAAACTGCATTTCATAATTTTGGACTTCCGCCAGGCCAGGAAGAGTCCAAAGTCTGTGCAAGAGATGGGGGAAATGTGCTCAGGACAAGTAGGGAGACACCTAGTGGCAGCTTTTTTAAAGGCAAAACACAAACACATATTTTTTAAACTAAGTATATTAAAAATATTTTTTTTTTCCATAAGGAGTGCAATATCAAAAATGAGTTTTAATGACCGTGCCCATAACAAGGTGTAAACCTTTCTCACGAGTGGAGAATACTTTAAACCCGGTGGGTAGCCAGGACCCACGGTTAATGCCGGGCACTGCCAATCGGGCCAATGCCAGGCATTAGCCCTTCAAAGTTCATCATGGCTCAGTGGAGCTGATCGGGACATCTGGGGTGACATCGCCGGTCCAGATCAGCTGAGCGGACAGATGGGCCCTTACCTGCCTCCTAGCCATCCGATCAGTCTTCTACTGCTCCTAGCCTGAATAGCAGGCTAGAGCAGCAGAGCACCGATAACACTGATCAATGCAATGCTATGGCATAGCATTGATCAGTATATGCAATCAAAAGATTGCATGTTATAGTATTAAAAAATGTAAGAAAAAAAGTTAATGAAAGTGAATTAACCCCTTCAATAAAAGTTTGAATCACCCCACTTTTTCAATTTTTAAAAAATAATGTAATAAAAAAATAACGTGGTACTGCTGCATGCGTAAATGTCAAAACTAATAAAATATAAGGTTAGCTAAACCGCACGGTTGATAGCGTACACGTAAAAAAATACCAAAGTCCAAAATTGTGCATTTTTGGTCACTTCATATATGATAATGAATAAAAAGCAATCAAAAAGTCCTTTCAAAATAAAAATGGTACCAATATAACCTTCAGACCATGGCGCAAAAGATGAGCCCTCATACATCTTCGTATGCAGGGGGTCAGAAGACCCTTGGAGTCCATAGATGGAAGGTAGGTTGCACTACAAACATTACGTAAGCTGAAATACAATTTTCTGAGTCAATAACTTTAGAGAGACTTTAAATATAAGGGAAGATGTCTCTACAAAAATAAAAGCAACACATTCTGGATTGTCCCAGGGCCCTGGGAGAAGAAATTTCCACTTTCAAACAAATGTAATTATAATGAATAAAACATTCTCACCATTTGACCTCCTGATAGTCAAGAGTGGAATTTGTCTTATTTAATATATAATTGATTGGCGTAGAAACTTAAGAGAACGGATCTTGTTTCCTTCACACTGTTAATATGTCTGGACTACTAACTGTATAAGGTGGATTATTTGTTAAGAGAAAGACTAAATTCTTTTACTTGTGACACAGGCCATGTATGCAGACACTATACATGCAGTGCACAGCACAAAGTCTTATCAACATTTATTTTCATAAACACAGAGAAAAAAAATTCAGATTTATATATTCCAATATATATTTTACAAGCAAGTTTGGTGGCAAATGTGTCACATCCTTGATGTAAAGTATCTCTCTGTGAAGGTGAAATTCATACCATCGCCTTCTCCAAACCCCTGTCTACTAATGCACTACTTCACCATGACAGTTACCACCCTGAGTACCCTAAGCATTCCCTACCATATGTACAATTTATCAGACTCCAAGATATAAATAGTAATGAGGTCTCTTTTTGATCAACAAAAGGTAGTTCTGATGCAGAAATTAGAATGGAGAGATCCTACCCATCTGATTAGAAAAGCCTGGGAGAAAGCCAAACACAGAAGTGGGCATCACCCTCTACACAATAGTAATAGGAACTGTAAAAAAGGAAGGTTTTTCCTTTACTTTCAGACAAAGTCCAATGCGTGACTGTATTAAATCCACTATACGCAAGAACTGGCAAGTGGTTGCGAATAACCCATTTTTTTCTGTTAAGGTAAGGCATAAGCCTCTTGTTCCTTTTCATAGCTGTAAAAATCTAAAGAATAGTTTTTTTTGTTAGAGTGAGATTTTATGTGCCTTCTTCTCGGAATCAGCTGCAGAGGTTGACACCTAAGGGTAACCTGAAGTGTGGGAGTTGTCACCTCTGCAGACATTTCCTGGAACTACAGTACATCAAACTAGGGCAAACTGAAATGATCATCAGGGATTGTTTGAACTGTAGAACCGCATATGTGGTCTATGCACTTGTCTGTGAATGCAAGAGATTTTACATAGGAAAAATGATCAAGCCAATGTTAAAATGTTTTAGGCAACTTGTGAACCATAACTGGAATCTTGTGAACCATAACTGGACCGATTTATTCAGTTCAAGCAATGACAAGCAGGATAAAGTATTTCGGAGGTCAACACCTCCTTCGTCAGATCAGTGAAGATCACTTATCCTGCTTGTCATTGCTTTAACTGAATAAATCTTTCCAGTTATGGTGTCACTAGATTCCTCTGGTCTGACTCTTCTCTTCTACTCTACTCTGGAAACTTGCAGCGCCGAATTAAAGATTTTTTTTTCCTGCATCCACTTTACTTGGTCTCTCCCAGGATTAGTAAATCCTCTCCTGCACCCTAGGCTAAGCAGCTGTTTCTGCACATTGCGAACCCCCTTTCAGGGTTGATATGCAAAATTTTTACTTGCTCCATGTGAGCACACATTACCTTCGGGCATCCTATTTGCCCATAATTATCCCTGAAGTCCTGCGGTAATGCACTAGGCGCCCTGTGCCGGTCTTATCTGTTTTATTATACCTACAGATTCTCCTGTAGCAACAGAAGGCATGGAATGCAGGCACCAGACCTGTTTGGTCTGGTGTCAATGTTCTCTGAAAGGATTGCCAGGTCTGCTGTCAGCAGGGCTGGAATCCACTGCAGTGGAGAGATGCAGCAGTTTAGAGAAGACTAGAGATGCTGCTGGACTGCAGCTAGGTAAGTTTCTTACACAGGCTTAGATTGCATTCATACACTCCAGGCTTTTCCCTACACATAGCACAAGCTAAGCTCCCCCCACATCTGGGTTCTCTCTTTGACTCTATGCTGCTAGAGACAAAATCCCCCTAATAGGCAGTGGGCAGCAACTATAGTGGAGAGCAGTTTGCAGGGAAGTGAAAGACCTAGTGCCCAAGACTTTTTCTTGGATAAGGAGTGAGTTGGGTTAATGAAGAGATTCAAAAATATATTAGAAATCACAAGCTTATCAAATGAAGGAAAGATGTTGGGAAAATAGTGACCATTTAAGTGTTCTATTAATTGTAAATAGTGTCTATTATATGACTGTATGCACAATAAATTATTACAAGCAGATCAATACAATCAAGAAAAAATTTTACAGAATAAAGTGACAAAATGTGAACTAACGTCATCTACAACAGATCTTGTCATTATAACCTCTATTAACCCCTTAAGGACTGAGCATTTTTCCATTTTTGCACTTATGCTTTTTCCTCCTTACCTTTTAAAAATCATAACCCTTTCAATTTTGCACTTAAAAATCCATATGATGGCTTCTTTTTTGCGCCACCAATTCTACTTTGTAATGACAGTCATTTTACCCAAAAATTTACGGTGAAATGGGAAAAAAATTATTGTGCAACAAAATTGAAGAAAAAAAACGCCATTTTGTAACTTTTGAGGGCTTTCGTTTCTATGCAGTACATTTTTCGGTAAAAGTGACACCCTTTCTTTATTCTGTAGGTGCATACGATTTAAATAATACCCTACTTATGGACTTCTGGAAAAAAATCATAACTACATGCAGGAAAATTTATACGTTTAAAATTGTCATATTCTGACCCCTATAACTTTTTTATTTTTCCGCCGACTGAGTGGTATGAGGGCTAATTTTTTGTGAAGTTTTTAGCGGTACCATTTTTGTATTGATCGGACTTTTTGATCGCTTTTTATTCATTTTTTTCATGATATAAAAAGTGACAAAATACACTATTTTGGACTTAGGAATTTTTTCGCGCGTACGCCATGCAGTTTAATTAACAATATTTTTATAATTCAGACATTTCCGCACGTGGTGATACCAAGTTTTTTTTTTTATTTACACTTTTTTTTTTTTATGGGAAAAGGGGGGTGATTCAAATTTTATTATTAGGGAAGGGGTTAAATGATTTAACTTTTTTTTCACTTTTTTTTTTTTTGCAGTGTTATAGCTCCCATGGGGGCTATAACACTGCATATACTGATCTTTTACATCCATCTTTGTTATCCCATAGCATAACATTGATTGATGATTGTGCCACTTGAATGCTCATGCCTAGATCTCAGGCACTAAGCAGTCATTCGGCGATCGGACACCAGGAGGAAGGTAGAGGGACCCTCCTCGTGTCCTACAGCTTTTTGGGGTGCCGCGATTTCACTGCGGCGGTCCCGAACAGCCCACTGAGCTAGCCGGGAGCAGTTTACTTTTACTTTAGACGCAGCAATCAACTTTGAATGCCGTGTCTAAAGGGTTAACAGTGCTACGCACTATTAGCCATGGGTCCTGGCTGTTGCTAGGTGCTGGGCCCAGACCTGCGTCATTGAAAGGGAGCGCACTCAGGTCGTACAGGTATGCCCTGCGTCCTTAAGGGGTTAAAAATGCAATGTCACAAAGAGACTGTAAAGGAACAGGGAAGTCCCAGCAATGTTTCTGTGGAGAACACTTTTGTTGAGCATGCCACAATTTAAGTATATATAAATCAAATGAGAAAAACTCAATTGGACATAATACAGTAATTGATACTGTATCACGACTCTGTTTAGCAGGGAGGCTGTGCCAAGCTGTAACATTCAAAAAAGTTAAATGTTGGCAGTGAAACTTTCATTCTAATGTGCATGGCTTAGTGGTCAGTGTATAAACTATATTACCTAAAGGAAATCGGTCATCAGTTTCACTTGCACTAACCTGTCAGTACAGACAGGTAGTGCAGGTGACACTCATGACAAGGATACTAACCTGGTCCTGTTCCCTGCTCTGGTTTCTTCTGCAATCTTGCCATTTCTTCTGCCATATCTTCTGTTTCGGGGCAGACTTGGAGCATGGGTGGAGCTTTGTGACGTCACAAAGCTCTGCCCGTGCTCCAAGTCGGCCCCGGAACAGAACATATGGCAGAAGATTGTAGAAGAACCAAGAACAGGGAATAGGACCAGGTAAGTATTGCTGTCATTAGTGTCATCTGTACTAAGTGTCTGGGCAGACAGGTTAGTGCAGGTGAAACTGATAACCGATTTCCTTTAACAATATACCTTTATATGACAAAATTAAAACAATTGGGGAATGCTAGGTTTTACTTTCTTACCTTATCTTTGTCTTCAACAACATCTGACACAATATCATCAGGGTCTAATATCCCTCCATCTTTGTATTCTAAGTGATGTATTTTCACCCAATATCCTGGTTCCTGAAAAAAAAAAGAAACCATATTAAAAGGGTTATTCTGGTTTCCTAAGCCACATAATTTCCTAATATAGTGTAGTGTTATCACAAATTGTACTGGCTTCAGCATGCTTTTGCATGTTTTAACCCAGCCAGGAGGTTATGCTGCTCTTTCATTTCAAGTATGGTATTGTCCCAAGCTCACTGGTTTCTCTCACTCTCCAAAGACAACGGATCATCTTGACTCTGAGCTCTAGCCCCGTCCCCTGAGCATTGTCATCAACACCTCTACCAGCCCCTAACAGCCTTTATCACCATCTTTCTGACATATGCATAATATATATATATATATATATATATATATATATATATATATATATATATATATATATATATATACACACACACACACACACGCACACACACACACACACACACACACACACACACACACAATAGCTGAGTACCCGGCGCTTCCCGGTTTTTCCTACCTTATCCTTGTGGGGGAGGAAAAGCAACAAAGGAGGAAGCTTTTGTCCTCATATCCCATCCTTAAATCCTGACCCCATATCTTCTCCTTGATATCCCGACCTCAAATCCCCTCTTCATATTCCAACCTCATATTTTGTCCTCCTATCTTGACCTCATATCCATCACCACATCCCGTCCCCACATCCCGTCCCCACATCCCGTCCCCACATCCCGTCCCCACATCCCACCCCATATCCCGACCTCATATACCATCCCCATATCCCGATCTCATATCCTGTCCCCATATCTAATCCTCATTTCTAATATTCACATCCCGTCCTCAGGTGGAGCTGAGTTGTTGTAAAGATATTGTAAGCTAAAAATAAAAGGGGTGTGGTTTAACCCCTTAAGGACTCAGGGTTTTTCCGTTTTTGCACTTTCGTTTTTTTTCCTCCTTACCTTTTAAAAATCATAACCCTTTCAATTTTCCACCTAAAAATCCATATTATGGCTTATTTTTTGCGTCGCCAATTCTACTTTGCAGTGACATTAGTCATTTTACCCAAAAATGCACGGCAAAATGGAAAAAAAAAAATTGTGCGACAAAATCGAAAAAAAACGCCATTTTGTAACTTTTGGGGGCTTCCGTTTCTACGCAGTGCATATTTCGGTAAAAATTACACCTTATCATTATTCTGTAGGTCCATACGGTTAAAATGATACCCTACTTATATAGGTTTGATTTTGTCGCACTTCTGGAAAAAATCATAACTACATGCAGGAAAATTTATACGTTTAAAAATGTCATCTTCTGACCCCTATAACTTTTTTATTTTTCCACGTACAGGGCGGTATGTGGACTCATTTTTTGCGCCGTGATCTGAAGTTTTTATCGGTATGATTTTTATTTTGATCGGACTTTTTGATCACTTTTTATTCATTTTTTTAATGGTATAAAAAGTGACCAAAATACGCTTTTTTGGACTTTGGAATTTTTTTGCACGTACGCCATTGACCGTGCGGTTTAATTAATGATATATTTTTTATAGTTCGGACATTTACACACGCGGTGATACCACATATGTTTATTTATTTATTTTTATACACTGTTTTATTTTTTTATGGGAAAAGGGGGGTGATTCAAACTTTTATTAGGGAAGAGAGAAGGGGTTAAATTACCTTTATTAACACTTTTTTTTACATTTTTTTTGCAGTGTTATAGGTCCCATAGGGACCTATAACACTGCACACACTGATCTCCTATGCTGATCACTGGCGTGTATTAACATGCCTGTGGTCAGCATTATCGGCGCTTGACTGCTCCTGCCTGGATCTCAGGCACGGAGCAGTCATTCGTCGATCGGACACCGAGGAGGCAGGTAAGGGCCCTCTGCCGGGTCACTTTCAGTTTCACTTTAGAAGCGGCGGTCAGCTTTGACCGCCGCTTCTAAAGGGTTAATACCGCACATCGCCGCGATCGGCGATGTGTGGTATTAGCCGCGGGTCCCGGCCATTGATGAGCGCCGGGACCGAAGCGATATGATGCAGGATCGCGGCAGCCGGCGCAGGACGTAAATATACGTCCTGCGTCGTTAAGGGGTTAAAGGGTGGGCGTGTCTCTGCAAGATGGGGCATGAACAACAAGAGAAAATGTGGAAATGCTCAACCCCAAATGCAATTGTGCATTTATACTGGGGGAGCAGATCCTGCACTTGTGGTCCATTGCTAAGGGTGATCCCCAGCATAAAATGCATACTGTGGGGGATGCCTGCAGCAGACCACAAGTGCCTACAAGATGGGGCATGTGGCCTGCCAGTGACTCATTTACCGCATTTACCAGGAGATGCAGAACAGAGCTTGTGGAGTAAGGCCCCGGAAGTCCTATATACACATGCATGGTACTTTAACCAAAAACCCCATCCTTCACATATGGGTGTGTGTTAGGGGTTAACTATCATATTTTTATTTGACATAAGTAACAAGTGACCAAGTATTATCGAAATATTTCCAGCCGTACAGAAATTATGGTGGAACATACACTTCCCATAGATTTGCATTGGACTTTAAACGAAAACCCTGACCCTCGCAAATGAGGGTAGGTTAGTGTTAAATTAACCAAATCTATTTTAGTGGACATATAAGTAGCATGTGATGGGTATTATCGAAATATCTCCAGGTGTTTGGAAGTTATGTAGTAACATATATTTCCCATAGACTTGCATGGGACTTTAAATTAAAACCCTGATTCTTGCAAATGGGGGTGGGTAAGGGTTAATTTATCTATCCTATGTTTGTTGTTGACATATAAGTAACATGTGTGCCAAATTTCATGTTAATATCTTTAGCCGTTTGGAAGTGATGCTGGAACATACATACAGAGTTATATTTAAATATTCATAGAGATACACTAGCTGAGTACCCAGCGTTGCCCGGTTTTTCCTTCCTAATCCTTGTTGGGAAGGAAAATCAACAAAGGAGGAAACTTTTCCTCATATACTGTTGTCATATCCTGACCCCATATCCCGACCTCAGGTGGGACTGATTTGTGATGAAGATATTGTAAGCTGAAAATAGAAGGGGACGTGGCTTTGTGGGACTGGGCGTGATTTGCAAGCCAGACCGATGCACAAAAAGGGTAGAGAATAAAAGGGTTGGGGCTTAAACAGTGGGTGTGTCTTTTTGAGATGGGGTGTGGCTTGTAAGCCGCATTGACACATTCACCAGGAGATGCAGAGCAGAGCTTGTGGAGTAAGGTAATGAAAGTCCAATATACTTGCTTGGGACTTCAAAAAAAAAAAAAAAAAAAAACATCTTTTATATAAGGGTGTAGGTAAGGGTTAATTTAACTATCATATTTTTATTTGACATATAATTAATATGTGTACCAGGTATTATTGAAATATCACCAGCCGTACAGAAGTTATGTGGGAACATCCATTTCCCATAGATTTGTATGGGACTTTAAACAAAAACCCCAACCCTCACAAATGGGGGTAGTTAAGGATTAAATTAACTATCTTAACTATAAGTGGACATAAAAGTAACATGTGACCAAGTATTATCAAAATATCTCCAGCCGTTTGGAATTTATGCAGTAACCTATATTTCCCATAGACTTGTATGGGACTTTAAACCAAAACTCCTATCCTGGCAAATGGTGGCGTAAGGGTTAAATCACCATATCCTATATTTGTTGTTGACATATGAGTAACATGTGTGCCAAGTTTCATGTTAAAATATATATATATATATATATATATATATATATATATATATTATAATATTAGAGAGATATTACACATACACACGTTTGTATGTACATATTTGTATGTAAACCCACCCTTATGAGAATTTAGGAATACTCAAGAGGTAGCCTTTAACACAGAATACATTTTCATGCTATCCTCATTTACTGACCAGCATCTGAGTACTGCTCTTAGCAGAAGGTAGATTGATTAAATGCATTGAAATTCTGCCACCTCTAATGTTCTTTTGTCAAATTTAGGTGAGAGATGGGGTATGTGTACATAAAAGGTTTCTAGAATTGTGATGGTATGAATAATTGGGAATGTAATTTTATAACATTTATCAGTAAAAAAAAGTGATAACAGTGATAACAGTTTAATATTTGTACATAAATTGAAAAAATTGATCTGTTACAATTCATAATTCAGAAGGGGAACATCTTCAGTATTAGTACGGCCTCATATACTTCACAATTTGGCCTTTTGGAAGGACTTCCGATGTATACCTTGCATGTTCCCAGAAGGAAAACACAGAGATGCTTCTGTGATATATGGAGAAGGAAAGAAAAGCGCTTCATATTGTAAAAAGATCAAGGGTGGTGACCAGACAAGAGGTATACTGCTCAACAGAAAGGCTGTGTACCAACATACACAACAGTGGAGATCGTATAACAATGATGTGGTTCAGATCTGCAGCCTTCCTGCCCAGGATATAGGAGACATCAAAAGCAGCACTTCAAAAGTTGTAAGCAGGAATCAAAAATGGTGCTGATCCAAACAGTCAGCGATGTGAAGATAAAAGCAGTATTTATTCCAAAGACATGCAATGTGTTTCACTACTCAAGGGCAGCTTAATGAGGCATAACAGGTGAAAAATATATCACCAAGATGCATGAAACAGACATAAAAATATGTATTTAAAAGATATGCAGTATTTAGTCAGCCACCAATTGTGCAAGTTCTCCCACTTAAAAATGAGAGAGGCCTGTAATTTTCATCAAAGGTATACCTCAACTATGAAAGACAGAATTGGGGGAAAGAATACAGGAAATCACACTGTAGGATTTCAAATTAATTAATTGGTAAATTCCTCGGTAAAAGTATTTGTATTTGGTCACCTACAAACAAGCAAGATGTCTGGCTCTCACAAACCTGTAACTTCTTCTTTAACCTGTTGGGGACAGAGGGCGTACCTACACGCCCTCCGCCCACTCCCTTTCTATAACGTGGGGCCAACGCCTCTAACAACGTTCGGGACACGTGGCTAATAGCGCGCGGCATTGATTGCGGTGCCGTGCGCTATTAACCCTTTAGACGCGACATTCAAAGTTGAACGCCGCATCTAAAGTGAAAGTAAGACATTGCCGGATGAAATGGTGGCATACCGAACAGCTTACAGGACAGCAGGAGGGCCCCTACCTTCCTCCTCGCTGTCCGATCGCCGAATGACTGCTCTGTGCCAGAGCAGTCAAGCGGCAGAATCATTGATCAATAGTTTCCTATGAGAAAGAATGTAAAAAATCAGTGTGTGCAGTGTTCTAGACCGCCTATTATGGGAGCTATAACACTGCAAAAAAAAAAAAAAGCGAATGAAGATCACTTAATCCCTTCCCTAATAAAAGTTTGAATCACCCCCCTTTTCCCATTTAAAAAAAAACTGTGTAAATAAAAATAAACATATGTGGTATTGTCGTGTGCGGAAATGTCCAAATTATAAAAATATATTGTTAATTAAACAGCACGGTCAACACGTACGAGCAAAAAAATTCCGAAGTCCAATATAGCATATTTTGGGTCACTTTTTATATCATGAAAAAATTAATAAAAAGTGATCTAAAAGTCTGGTCAATACATAAATGGTAAATTAAAATTACCCCTAATACCACCCTGTACGTGGAAAAATAAAAAAGTTATAGGGGTCAGAAAATGACAATTTTAAATGTATACATTTTCCTGCATGTAGTTATGATTTTTTCCCGAAGTCAAACCTATATAAGTAGGGCATTATTTTATCATATGGACCTACAGAATAAAGATAAGGTGTCATTTTACCGAAAAATGTACTGCGTAGAAACAGAAGCCCCCAAAACATACAAAATGGCATTTTTTCTTCAATTTTGTCGCACAATGATTTTTTTTCCGTTTCGCCATAGATTTTTGGGTAAAATGACTTCTGTCATTACAAATTAGAATTGGTGGTGCAAAAAATAAGCCATCATAAGGATTTTTAGGTGCAAAATGTAAAGAGTTTAGTTTTTTCCTCCTTACCTTTTAAAAAATCATAAGTGCAAAAACGGGAAAACCCTCCGTCCCCAAGGTGTTAAGAGTCTCCTTTGTCCTCCACTTGTTACCTGTATTAATGGCATCTGTTTGAACTTGTTCTCAGCATAAAAGACACCTGTCCACAACCTCAAACAGTCATGCTCAAAACTCCACTATGGCCAAGACCAAAGAGCTGTCAAAGGACACCAGAGAATAAATGATAGACCTGCACCAGGCTGGGAAGACTGAATCTGCAGTAGGCAAGCAGCTTGGTGTGAAGAAATCAACTGTGGGAGCAATTATTAGAAAATGGAAGACATACAAGACGACTGATAATCTCCCTCGATCTGAGGCTCCATGCAAGATCTCACCCCGAAGTGTCAAAATGATCACAAGAACGGTGGGAAAAAAAATCCCAGAATCACACGGGGGGACCTAGTGAATGACCTGCAGAGAGCTGGGACCAAAGTAACAAAGGCTACCATCAGTAACACACTACAACGCCAGGGACTCAAATCATGCAGTGCCAGACTTGTCCCCCTGCTTAAGCCAGTACATGCCCGTCTGAAGTTTTCTAGAGAGCATGTGGATGATTCAGAAGAGGATTGGGAGAATGTCATATGGTCAGATGAAACCAAAGTAGAACTTTTCGGTAAAAACTCAACTCGTTGTGTTTGGAGGAGAAAGAATGCTGAGTTGCATTCAAAGAACACCATACCTACTGTGAAGCATGGGGACCAAGACAACTGACCCGTGTAAAGGAAAGAATGAATGGGGCCATGTATCGCGAGATTTTGAGTGAAAACCTCCCTCCAACAGCAAGGGCATTGAAGATGAAACATGGCTGGTTCTTTTAGCATGACAATGCCCAGGCAACGAAGGAGTGGCATCGTAAGAAACATTTCAAGGTCCTGGAGTGGCCTAGCCAGTCTCCAGATCTCAACCCCATAGAAAACCTTTGGAGGGAGTTGAAAGTCTGTGTTGCCCAGCGAAAGGCCCAAAACATCACTGCTCTAGATAAGATCTGCATGGAGAAACCTTGTAAAGACTTACAGAAAACGTTTGACCTCTGTCATTGCCAACAAAGGGTACTGACATGAGATGAACTTTTGTTATAGACCAAAAACTTTTTTCCACCATAATTTGCAAATAAATTCTTTAAAAATCAGACAATGTGATTTTAAAGATTTTTTTTCCCCTCATTATGTCTCTCATAGTTGAGGTATACCTATGATGAAAATAACAGGCCTCTCATCTTTTTAAGTGGGAGAACTTGCACAATTGGTGGCTGACTAAATATGTTTTTTGCCCCATTGTATATACATTTTTTTTTTCCTTTCGCAGACATTTTCGATACTCTCATTTAACTCCTGAGGGAACAAAGTACTAAGTGTAAAAATCCCTAAATATTCACGGTTAATTAACCTCTGCTATCTGTATGATCATTAGGAATAGTTTCAAGTATTGTAAGAAGTAGGGATTCTATATCACTATTATGAATATTAGTAAAATGGCGTGAAACACTATGAAGCATGCAACAATTTTTTTAGACTCTAAAGATGCTTATTCATGCGGGACCGCACTGTCTGCACAATGTGGCCCATGTATTGCAATTGAACACTACATGTCAAAAGATAAATAGCATACTGCGTTTCACAGTTCAAATTTTTTTTAATGTAAAATGAAACATGCGTCTGAGAAGACACAAATTAAAAAAGGTTCTTTTATCAGGTTGCAACACAGGCATCTACTTTTCTTACATGGAAAAGAACCAGTGATACTGTTCAAATTGGCTCCATGAGTATCACTGTTTTTCAATCTACTTGGAGCCAGTAAGTTACGCAGATTTTTAGATCTTCTAAAGGTGACATTTGGATTTTTAGGTAGTATATCTTTCAATAAAGGGTCATCAAACTATGTGCCAATTTTGTTTAAGAATCTGTTTTATTTCACTGGCACCACTATTAAAATCTGTAATAAAGATAAATACCAACTTATTATCCGCATCAGCATTTTTTTTCTGTGGTTTAGTTTGTTCTTTTGAACAGTAAGATCAGCCTGTTTTTTATTTAAATTTAATTTAAATTACTTATCCAGAGTATTTTCCATGTACACACACTAAAAGTAGACTATTTTCTTCCTCTTTTGCCGAGATACTGTAGTATTAGATTTTACAAATACTATAGATGCACAGTGAAAACCATACTAACAGCTAAGTAGATAATAAACAAATACTTCTAGCCAAGGAGATTTTCCAGGGAATACATTTAATGTGCTTTGTGTGCAGCTGCCAAGGGTGAGCAATGCTGTGCTGTGTGGTCCACAGGAATTCAGCACGCACTGCCAAGGTAAAATAATTAAGGTAGGACAAGAAATCTAATTTGTTTTATTTTCATTAATGGACATTGCTCATTTATATACCCAACATATGGCAATCTGCTCTGCTTTTGTGACAGTGGTTTTAAGCTAATTTCACAGTAAAACACAGGTAGTCCAAGATATCAAGAATTGGCTTCTTTCTTGTTAAAAAGGTACTCGGGTTTAAAAATGTTTTCAAATCAACTGGTGCTAGAAAGTTAAACAGATTTGTAAATAACTCCTATTTAATAATCTTAATCCTTCCATTACTTACCAGATGCTGTATACTACAGAGGAAGTTGTTTTGTTCTGTCCAGTCTGATCACAGTGCTCTCTGCAGCCACCTGTGAGTGTCGGGAACTGTACGGAGAAGGATAGGTTTGCTATGGGGATTTGCTTCTACTCTGGACAGTTCCTGACATGGACAGAGGTGTTAGCAGAGAGCACTATGGTCAGACTAGAAAGAACTACACAACTTTCTTTGTAGTATAAAGCAGCTGATAAGTACTGGAAGAATTAAGATTTTTTAATAGAAGTAATTTACAAATCTGTATAACATTGTCATCAGTTGATTTGAAACATTTGTTTTCTACAGAGTACCCCTTCAACATAAATAAAAACCAAAACACAAGTAATTGGTTCAGGATTCACAACAACTAGTCCTAGGAGACTGTCATGAAAAGCCTATTTTTCAGGCCTGCATGTTTTATTAGTTTTGATTTGTGAATATTATTGTATTGTGTATTTTGATTAGGTTATAAAAGTGTCTCATATGTAACTCTGTTTTATATGGATGAACATAGTAAAAACATTTGCTTCCTTTATCTCCCTGCATTTCATGCCCTGTGGGTGTGTATATCTATCTATTTCCGTTTCAAGCAAAGTACAATTGTCAAGTAGACTCACTGGCACCTCTGCACAACGGTGGTATATGGTCCCATAGATTTCCCATTTGCAGGAAGGGAAAGTGTCTGGTAGTAGGATATGCCCTATCTGCCCTATTGCTACCAATTGCAGGGAGGATCCAAAATATATTTAGAATCAGGGGGATTCCAGCTCCTTGGGGAGATCTAATATGATGGGCCTGACATGGTGGACAGCTTGTCTCAGGCTACCCATATTTAATCTAATTGACCGGCTGATATCCAGAAATATGACTTTGCACAGCTGAAAAATATAAGTGTGTGATGGACAAGGGCCAACTCAATAACATCACTCAGAGGACCATATGCCAGGGTATGAGATTTCAGATTTTTTTTCCTTTTATTTCTGGGATTTTGTGTACTGGCATTGTCTTTCTTTCTTTACATATATATTTTTTGTATACACTGAATTTATTCAAATAAAATTATTTAGTTCTGTCAAAATTAGTGCAGAGGATAGTCTGTTAGCTCACGTTAGATATCTGAGGTAGAGCTATTGATAGTTTAACGCCTGTATATAAGTCTTGGTGGTGGCAGTGATCCGGAGCTCCCCTCCCCAGCGTCCGAAAGTTTATTGTCACGTCCCCTTCCCATAGATTTTCGTTGAGGGGACGGCGTGACGTCACAAGGGGCGGCCCTGAACACGGAAGCCTGCACGCAGCTTTCGGAAAAATAAACTTCCGGACGCTGGGGAGCGGAGCTCCGGAAGCAGGGCAGCGGAGTACCCCTTTAATACAGGAGTTTAAGCAGGGTAAGTGCAAGAGAAAGTAATAACTGCACCAGAATTGAGGCCATATGGATTACTGCACACCTGAGTCCACACACATAAATGACAACCACACTCCTCTTTGGGATAGCTCTTGCGATCAATATACTAAAACCACAATTGCATGTTCTGCATGATAACTACCCTTATCATTGACCGGAGCACTCTCAAAAGTACATAGGAGTCCAGCTGACTGAAACTTATGGTACTGTGTACTCTTTTAACTACCTCTATTTAACCACAAAGGTGTGGCAGCTCCTGAATAAGTGGCATTCTGTAGTCTTACTATCTCACTGTTTAGAAGGATAGCATCTATTAGACGATATTGATTAACTTTTTTGAGATGTTACCAGTGGCGATAACCTTCAGGAATTCAAGGCATTCCAGGCAGCCAAGTTTTGTTTTATGTGGGCTTGTAAAAGACATTACATTCCGAAACAAGCTGTGCTGGTGGTTAAGAGCAATGGGCAACTGGCACTCCTTGACATTATTATTTGTAGCAAAGCTTTGGCATAGTCAGGTCTGGGCAGTTCTACGAGCATACACTAAATGGAATAACATACACCATTATGGCTAGCTCCTGCTCACCCCCAATGCTCTTTTATGGTCTATTTCATAAATGGAACTTAACCCAATTGTTCTTGGCCGTATCAAGTTCACCAGGAAAATTTTATCCTTTTCCACCCTGCTTTTCCAGAAAGCCTCACGGGTCCTATAACGAGGCATAGGCTTACTAAGGGGCTTTTCTAATTTGCTAAAAGTGTAGATTATAAATCCAAGAAAATATTGTCAACCTCTGATCTGCCATAATAGTATTTACAAATTGGACACTCTTTGCAGTCTTTGCTTCTTATAGATAGGTCTCTACTCTGAATGCTTTTGAATGTCTTTGTACGGCTGACATATTTACTTAGGGACTTATTTGTGATATTTATAAGATCCCCCTTGACCCCACAGCAGATCAGCTGTGAAGGCAAATAAAAAGATGGAAATCCTTATAGGGTACCCAAGTTTCCCCAGATGAATGGTGTCAGGTATTGCATAGAGCAGCTAAGACTACCTTATGTTATATATATAAGTAAAACCAGTAGAAACTTTGTCCCTGGTTACTTAAAGGGGTATTCTGAGCAAAAACATTGTATCCCCTATCCAAAGAATATAGTGGAGCTGGAGAGGGTTCAAATACAGGCAACCAGAGTAATATGCGGAATGGGAGGACTATAGTACCCAGAAAGACTATCAGAATTAGGGTTATTTAGCTATTTAACTATAAATATATCAGGGGGCAGTACAGAAATCTCTCCCATGATCTATTTATAACCAGGACTGTATCTATAACAAGGGGGCATCCTCTACTTCTAGAGGAAAGAAGGTTTCTACACCATCACAGACGGGGGTTCTTTACTGTAAGAGCAGCGAGACGGAAATTCTCTGCCTGAGGAGGTGGTCATGGTTAACTAGGTAAAATAATTTAAAAAGGGGTCTGGGTGCATTTTTGGAGAATAACAACATTACAGGTTATGGATTCAAGATCTATAGGGACAGAAGGTTGATCCAGGGATCCATATTTGGAGTTTTTTTTTTGCCTTCCTCTGGATCAACTCAGTAGGGACTTATTAGGGTTATAGGTTGAACTTGATGGACTCTGGTCTTTTTTCAAACTTATGAACTATGTTACTATGTAAATATGTCGCCAAAATTTACATTATATAAACCCAGCCTCGATGTGTGGATCAGGAATTTACCACTGACATCACATGGTAACATATGCAACAAATGTTCAACAAATATTTAAAGGAAAACTGTTGGATATTTTCTCCCGCACTATCCACAGTACTGGTGGATAGTGCGGGAGATGCTGATTAAAATGAGCCCTACCTTGCCCGGATTCGCCCAGTCGCCGCAATTGTGTTTTTATTCTTTGTGTCTATATTGCTGTAACTGGCACGGGCGGGGCTTCTGCACTGACGCCAGCGCCACTTATGAATATTCATCCCCCTCCCTCCAGTTAGGAGCGGCGAAGAGGGGGAGAACTGGAGGAAGGGGGGATAATTATTCATAAGCGGCATTGAAATCAGTGCCAGTTAGCTGCAGAAGCCCCGCCCGTGGTAGTTATGGCAAGATCTACACATAGAATAAAACCACAATTGCGGGCGAACGGCTGGGCGGATCCAGGCAAGGTAGGGCTAGTTTTAATCAGCGTCTCCCGCACTATCCACCAGTACTGTGGATAGTGCAGGAGAAAATATCTGACAGTTTTCCTTTAACAAACTTACATTTTCTTAGATTCTTTTTATTATCAAGCTTTGTGTGTGTGTGTGGGGGGGGGTTGTATTTTTTTTGGGCAGCGTGTCAATAAGATTTGCAAATATTTAATCCACTTCCCTGCCACTATAATATTCTGTGAATTTTCTGCCTGAATCTACATGTGATTACATCCTTGTCACTAGTTCATGACGTCACCCCACAGACAAAGAAACACATTCACTGATGGAGTCTTTCTTGAAGGGGATATTAGAAGAAACCAGGATCTACTAAAAATTATGACATTAACAAAAAGCTCTAAAAAATGGAAAACCTTATCCCGTTGTTTTCAAGACTCTGCTATGACAATTATAAAATGTCTGGCACGTTTGGCATAAAAGTGTAGTAGAAGACTTCTTAAACGCAATACTATATAGTTAATGGAACACCAAACTGTTCTAAAACATAAGATTAAGAAAGCAATGGCTCAGTAGCCAAATGTGCCCGAAAATTACTACAGACTGTTGGCAACCATTAAAATAAAATAAGTATTATAATGTTGAAATCCTTATCATTATGCTAATTATATTCAAGCAGAGTTTCATGATAAGCCCTGAAGATACTGCTCTTAATAATTGTAAAATTCACAGCATTCGGTCAAATTATCCTGTATCACTACCTTTAAATGAACAGAACAGGAATTATCAGCATGTATTCAAAGCCTTACTGCTGTGAAAGGTCCAGAAGAGACACAGTTTATGTAATTTACAAATGGCAAATGTTCAAATATTCATATTTGATGTTATCTTTCGTACCAGTGTAGATAATTTCTGGACAAACCGTGCAGAACGGAGGCTAAAATAATGGTGGTAGTGGTAGAAAGGTTTCTGCTTATTGAAGGTTGGAAACATTAACACAACTAAGCTTGCATAAACTTTCTTCTAAGAAAGGTGACAAGAATTATTACTAATAGATAAATTAAAGCATATCTGTCAGATCTCCACAAAAAAGAAATATGTGTTACTCGGTACCTAATCCTGACCATGTACATCTATTTTTTAAGCCTCTATCACCTATATTTATCATAAAAATGCCTCTTTTCATTAGCTCACAGTGTTAGAAATCCTCTCAGGGGAAAGGGGCGTGTCCCTCCCTTGTGGTGGTGGGAGCTGATTGGTGTGTCAGCTCATACAGCCTTGTCCATGAGTCATCTCCTGTCCATGACTCATGGTAAAGTCTGAGGATGCTGCAGGAATGGTTAGTATCTCAGTAGGTGGGGACCCGTAGTGGTTAGATTTTCAGGAGCAGTTTTCTAAAATAAATATAAATATTTTTTTAAATAATGTGATGCATAAACAGCAATCCCTTTAAGCCTTAAAATGTATGTGGTTTCTTAAATAACGCAGAAAACTGGATAGCTGTTACAAAAACAAAAGCTGACTATCTTGATGTAATGTAAGGCTGGGTTCACACCACATTTTTGCAATACAGTTCCCGTATCAGGTTTTTGATGAAAAACAGATTCCTCAAAACCGGACTAAAACTGTATCAAAACGTGTGTACAAATTTTAACCCATATACAGTTGAAAACCGTATACGGTTTGAAAAACGATGTCTAATTGCATCAACTTTTTAAGAAAAAAATAATATAAGTTTTTAACTTTTCCCTCCATTATGAATAAAGTTTCACTTGTTTGATTGACTCCCATGTAAAGAAAAAACGAATACGGTTTCAATGCGGTTTTTCACCTGGACCAAAAACTGTGGTAGGCTCTGGTTTTGGGTACGGGAAAAAAGAAAACGGCAAAACCTTACAAGATGCAAAACGGACACAACCGGGAGCATAGATTTACACATTTTTGCAGTTCTGGTACTTTCTATACTGTGTGAATGAAGTCTTCCACAGCTCAGTTCACTTGTATTGTAATGTCCCGAGTACATTTTTGTGGCAGAATCTGTAACAATTTAGAGGGGGCTCTAACATAATAACATAATAAAGGCCCCCAGATTTAGTGCAACTGTCTCAAATAAGAACTCCCTATGTTGCCCATAGAAGCCAATTATAAAGAAGCATTCATTTATGGCTCTGTATTGGATAGCACACTTCTCTGTGATATTCCATGTAGCAATAAAATGGCACTTCAATCTCAGGGACTGTGGGTGGTATACCTTGGAAGCTTTCCTAATGCATATGGTTAACAAACACTGGCAAATTCAAAGTGAATGTCACCTCATATATTTATTAGTAGACCCTTAACTGACACATTCAAAACTTATTAAACAGACAAAATGTAGCAGTCAACAGCTGATGATTTTAATGTGCTTTGTTTGCTTAAAAGATTATTTTTTTCTATCAGACAGCTTGTAGCATATAACATACTGTGTGCAAGGTTGCATTGAGCCAAGGGCATTAGAACTGAATCTTCTTGCAATATGCTAATGATTATGTCCAAAAAAAAAACTCCTAATTCATAGAGTTGAATAGTTATTTTTTTCCATATGCAAAACTAATCAAAAATGCAGAAACAAAACTGAAAAATCTACTGACTTACTGCATGCATGAAAAACATACAGTGGTCCCTCAACATACGATGGTAATTCGTTCCAAACGAGCCATCGTTTGTCGAATCCATCGTATGTTGAAGGATTCGTGCAATGTAAAGTATAGGAAGCTGTACTCACCTGTCCCCGCCGCTCAAGATGGTGTCCCCGCCGCTCCCGATGGTGATCCCGGGCCTCCGCTGGGCTCTCCGCTGTCTTCTCCGGTCCTCCGCTGTCTTCTCCGGTCCTCTTCTGTCTTCCGCAAGGCCTTACTGGGCCTGCGTAGCGACGTCATTACACCGCTGCGTACGCCATTCCTATTGGATGGCGTGCGCAGCAGCGTATTGACGTCATCGGAGAGGGCCGAGAAGTCACCAGAAGACCAGCGCTGGACCCGGAGGGCACCCCGGAGCATCGTGGAGGGGTAAGTAATACTTACCGCACCACACAGGGAACATTAAGCTGCTATCCGGCAGCAGCTTAAGCATTTGGCGCTGCCGGATAGCACTTAATGCGATGGCCCCGACATAAAAAAACATCGTATGTCGATGCTGACATCGACATGCGATGGCCTCTGAGAGGCCATCGTATGTCGATTTCATCATATGTCGGGGCAATCGTAGGTCGGGGGGTCACTGTACTTGGCTTAGGAATGGTTTGTAATGAGTCTGTAACCTCTTAGTCAACTTTATAAGTCCTGACATTTCTTACATCAGACACAGTTTTTCCAACTGCACATCCAATTTTGGTCTTCAGGATAAAGGCCCAGTTTTCAAATATAAAATAACTGGCACCAAAAAGTTTCCATCAGATATTCAAAGTGTTTTACATGAGAATGATGCAAGTTTTACACTAGTCACACCAGTTTTGCAAAAGTGGGTAAATGTTATATAAATTTCATGTCACACCAGGGTAGAAATCACTGAAATAAATATATATGTATATATATATATATATATATATATATATATATATATATATATATATATATATATATTTATATACCGTATTTATCGGCGTATAACACGCACTTTTTAGGCTAAAATTTTTAGCCTAAAGTCTGTGTGCGTGTTATACGCCGATACACCCCCAGGAAAGGCAGGGGGAGAGAGGCCGTCGCTGCCCGCTTCTCTCCCCCTGCCTTTCCTGGGGTCTAGAGCGCTGCTGTCGGCCCTTTTCACCCCCTGGTTATCGGCGCCGCTGCCCGTTCTGTCCCCCTGACTATCGGTGCCGGCGCCGATAGCCAGGGGGAGAGAAGCGGCGCCGACAGCCAGGGGGAGAGAAGGGGCAGCGGCACCCATTGCCGGCGCCGCTGCCCCGTTGCCTCCCCCATCCCCGGTGGCATAATTACCTGAGTCCGGTCCGCGCTGCTCCAGGCCTCCGTCGTGCGTCCCCGGCGTCATTGCTATGCGCTGAACGGCGCGGCGCATGACGTCAGAGCGCCGCGCCGTGCATAGCAACGACGCTGGGGACGCACGACGGAGGCCTGGAGCAGCGCGGACCGGACTCAGGTAATTATGCCACCGGGGATGGGATGAGGCAACGGGGCAGCGGCGCCGGCAATGGGTGCCGCTGCCCCTTCTCTCCCCCTGGCTGTCGGCGCCGCTTCTCTCTCCCTGGCTATCGGCGCCGGCACCGATAGTCAGGGGGACAGAACGGGCAGCGGCGCCGATAACCAGGGGGTGAAAAGGGCCGACAGCAGCGCTCTAGACCCCAGGAAAGGCAGGGGGAGAGAAGCGGGCAGCGACGGCCTCTCTCCCCCAGCCTTTCCTGGGGATGTATCGGGGTATATACGCGCACACACGCACCCTCATTTTTTCATGGATATTTGGGTAAAAAACTTTTTTTACCCAAATATCCTTGGTAAAATGAGGGTGCGTGTTATAGGCCGGTGCGTGGTATACCCCGATAAATACGGTGTGTGTATGTATATATATATATATATATATATATATATATATATATATATATATATATTTATTTATTTATTTATTTATTTATTTTTTTTTTTTTTTTTGGGGGGGGGGAGAAGGGGTGGAGGTAGGAATCATTTGGGAAAAATCCTATTAAATCAATTATTGAAAAATAAATATTATTGGAAAATGTTATTTAATTTTTTTTTTTCATGGTCACTGACTCACTGCACCTGCACTCACATTTAACCCATGGACATGTTTGATTCATAGTTATTGCTTGTATGAGCACTAATAACTATGGAGTATTATGTGAGATGCTTCCCCCAGAATTTTCTGATTCAAAATGTGGTGCCAAAATTGCTGATCAGGTGTAATTTATCATTCAAGCTTGCAAGTTTTCTTGTGTTTTGCACATAAAAAGTGTGACACTTTTAGGCATTCGTACCACCTTTAGATTAAAATAAGGTGGGTTAGCAGGCAGGGCGTCCCACAGTGGCTTGATAAATTTACTATAACATTTTAAAGGGGTACTCCAGTGGAAAAAAAAACTTTTCAAATCAACTGGTGCCAGAAAGTTAAACAGATTTGATTACTTCTTTAAAAAAAAAAAAAATCTTAATCCTTCCAGTCCCACGGACAAAGGTGGCAGCAGAGAGCACTGTGGTCAGACTGGAAAGAACAACTCAATTTCCTCTGGAGCATAAAACAGGATTAAGATTTGTATACAGAAATAATTTACTAATCTGTATAACTTTCTGCCACCTGTTGATTTGAAAATTAGGTATACAAGTACACCCTTGTCCCCTGGTACTTAACACCTTAAGGATGTAAATGTTTGTTCTGGGACAAAACACGCTATACATGAAGCGGACACAGGAGCTGTGCTTGCTTCATTAACAGCAGGTCCCCGGCTGCTATCAGCAGCCAGCGACCCACTGTAAATGGCAGACAACAGCGATCTTGCTGATGCCTGCCATTAACCCCTCAGATGCCATGATCAATACTGATCACAGCATCTGCGGCAATCTGCATAGCACTGAACAGTATTAGCAATCTCACACTCTCTCGAAGACCAAAACAGTCGGCACCACCATATAACAATTCCATATATCCAGTATAAGCCCTCTAACATGGACACAGGTGTCTTAGCAGCGGCTGCGCTACAAGCATAAAGAGACAGAGCATACAATGTAAAACCACACAAAGGAAAAAGATGCGGAGCACTCACCAATACATGTGCAGGCCAACAGGATTTCGCAGGATTTTGCATAGGTCTGTGCAGGAAGGCGGCGCAGGAAGGCGGCAGATGGATCCGGGAGCGAGTTCACCACTAGGAGGTGCTTTAGCAGCCTGACAAAGCGCGTGATACGGTCCGTGGCCTGATGTCTGAACTCCCCCCAGATCCATTGGCCTTCACTGTCCTCACTGAATGAAGTGCAGAGGACCGTCACTCATCATTGCCTGCTGGCGAGGTAAGAAGTAAGAAGAACAGGGGGTGAGGAATGGAGGAATGATTTGGCATGGGGGGAGATAATTTGGCATGGGGGAGATGATTTGGCAAGGGGATGATTTGGCATGGGGATGAGGGAATGATTTGGCACGGGGGGATGATTTGGCACAGGATGGGGAGGGTTTGGCACAAGGGGTGTGCTGGGGCTGCTATAGGGGGTCCATCAGGGGCCAGGGCCCCCTGGGAACCGAGCCAAATACTGGGGTATTGGCTGTACCACCTGATGGCAGCCCTGTGTACAAGGTAGGGTGGCACATAAGCCTGGTTGTCCCCTATTGGGTGTGTTTTGTCCACTATTGGGAATGTTTTGTCCCCTATTGCGAGTGTCTACGACTGCTATTGGGAATGTCCCCATTACATTAAGTCCTATGGGACTCTGCCAGGGAATTAAAAACTGTCCACTATTGGGAGGTGTCCAAAATGGTTAAAATATAATAATTTATTAACATATAAGGTATCGGCAGATGTCTAAATGTTTGAACTATTAAAATATAATATAAATGATTCTGCACAGTTAACAACCTAAATGTTTAAGAAAAAGTTCAAAATTGCAGCTTGATCATGACATCACATTTCAAAAAATTCATAAAAAGTGATTACAAAGTCACACACATGCTTAAGTATAACCAATAAAAACTGCAGATCACGGTGAAAAAAATTAGCCCTCATAGATCCCCATGTATGGAAAAAAATTTAAAGTTATAGGCGGAGGAGCAACTAACGTTTATTTTTCTTGAATAGTTGTCGATTGATAGGTATGTAGGGCTAAAACAACTAATCTGTCTCCAAGCTGTGGTCCAGTTCATTTGTTATCTTCCTCCATTCGGGCCTGGGCCTCACTGCAAGCAGGCTTGGAAAACAGCAGCGGTGACGTCATGATGCTCATGACGGCGCCCGAACGGAGGAAGAGAACAGGTGAACCGGGGACAGATATGTAGGGCTGAAACAATTAATTGATTAATCGACAACAATAATAATTGTAAGTTGCAGCCCTAGTCCCCCTTACCTGTCTCTTTCTTCCAATCCCCGATCCAATGATGCAGCCTGGCTTAGCTAGGCTGTATGAGTGGATTGCTGATCACACTGTGTAATGCAATGCCATAGGCATAGCATTATGCAGTGAACTCAATCTAATGATTGTTTATAAAGGTCCCCTAGAGGGACCTAAAAAAATAAAAATAAAGGTCTTTAAAATTATATATTAATAAATAAATCTTAAAAGGAGAGGAGAAAAAAAAAATGAAAATTGCCTGTGTCCATAAGGCCAAAATGGGCTGTGTTCTTAAGGACATAATTTGGGTCAGTTTGAAGCTTTTGTAGATTTCAAAGTGTTCGAAATGCTGTTCAAGATAAATTCTGTCCTGTGTGTGTGTGTGTGTGTGTGTGTGTGTGTTGTGACCATATTGTATCATGATCACATGAATGTGAAATCATAGGTATGGCTTTTCATGTCACATCCAGTATTTACAGCAGATGTGGCTTGAGGACAGAAATCATTTTGAAGTAAATAGGATTCCATTTTAAGGCTATGTTCACATGATGCAGCCAATTAGTGGTACCACGGCTAAGTACCGCATGCATTTTTGCTGTGAATGAGTATTATCACATTAAAGAAGAAACATTCATTGTTTTTACTGAAAGAAGAGAGGTTTTCCACACCAATGTCATATCTAACCAATATGACCTCAGTCTGTTAGGAGGTGTTAGAACCAATTAACTAATCTCAATCTTAATCTGACACAGACCTGTTTATTGAGTATTGCACAACAGCCTTATTTATCTAAATGTTTTTGCTTGTACAATACAATTTTTTTTACAGTCTCTATTACCCCCTAAATCTTAATTACCTTGTGCCATTATTCCCCCCTCCCTCTGATCCCCTTTTGCCATATTGGATAATAATGGCACAAGGATGCCATGGATGGAGGGGGGAACAATGGTAAAGGGGGATTAAGTATCGCATTAGTATAAAGTTAAGCACACGCCATTATGAAAATAAATAATTTTATGACTTATTTTTTCTGCGCGAGGGGTACCCGTGGACATACTCTCACCCTTTGGGGGTACAGTCATGAAAAAGATTGAGAACCACTGCCCTAGAGTATGCAGGGCGTACGTGTACACCATGGTTGCCTCACACTTGGTGCACCAGGACATATGGGTACGTCCTGAGCCCTGTTTATGTTAAGAAGTGAGCACATGATCAATACTGATGACAGCATTTGAAGGATTTGGGGGCATACAGAGACTCATCGGACCACCAGAAGTGCAATCATCGGAGTCCGATGGTGGCCAGTCTCTACACCTGCCTTAAGGGTGCGCCGGCATTCTTCAGTTATGGTTTGACTTCTTGCAGAATATAGAAGATGGCAGATTATACTGATCCAATGCATAGCACTGAACAGCATTACTACATAGTACCAATTTATCCCACAGGAAAGATACTTCAGTAACTGATACAAGATATCTGCAACCTAAGAATCGGTACACCGTACCAAACTTTCTTTACAGGAATGTAAAGGAAATACATTTATTCTCGGCATCATGATTTATCATAGAGGAGTGAACATAGTGATTCATTGTATTTGTTTTACAGAACCCTTGTAGTTTTGATTGATGATATTTGCTTCCACTCCTCCATAAAACACATTTCAAATTGGCACTTTAACCCTTGCGTATCTCTAGGAGTACATGACTTCTGAACTAGCTTGCTCCATGCAGGAAAGCAATTTGAGCAGTGGTTTCTAAGGTGTAATTTTTAGTGATCTAATTATTGTTAGCTGTATTATAAAATCATAGCAATAAACTATAGCGATACATGCTATCTATAATGTTTGTTGTTTTTGACATACCAGGGCCCTGTAGAGTGATCAAATTACATGTTTAAGCTGTATTTGATTTTATTGTGTTTCATTATAGACTGGAATAAAACACTTATTAAATTACACTAGCACATCTTTTTATCTTTATATCCATTTAGAGCTATTTTTCAGCTTGGTCATAGGTATTTTTCTGGTAATTTTATTTAGCATGAGCTTTCCCTATATCTATTTTTACTATTAAAATATAAAAGATAATGAAGCCACACAGTGACTGTAGTAAACTTAAAAAATAAAAATAAAAAAAGTGATCAAAAAGTGTGATATGAACAAAAATTACGACGCAAAAAATGACCAAACATCCCCGTATATAATTTTTTTTTTTAAGTGTTATAGGGGTCAGAAGAAGATTATTATAACCTCTAGGAAACGCATAATATAAATGTATGTCATGGTGCACTTGTACTTAATGCACCAGGATGTACATTTACGACTTCATGACTGTTTCCAATCAATGCATCTCATACGGGTGTTGCTGTTACCTAACAGTCTGAGACAGCACAAAGCACTGTGAATTGAAAAAGTGAGGTGGCAGGGGGTGCCACCCCTCTGATCACTGAGATCGCAGCTCCCTGCTCAGCAATCAGAGTTCGGTTCGGCCACAGTGCACGGAATAGTTGCTGGTGGCAAAGACTGTAAACACCCCTCTAAAAAAACCTCCCTTACTAAAGTAAAAGAAGCACCATATTTCACTACATTAAACCTAGACTTCACAAAAATAAAAGTGATAACACTACATTTATGCACACACATACAACCCCCCAAACCCAAATATAAATTTTAAACGGTATGAAGGAGAAGTATGCCATGATTGCCTCCGACACTGAGGACTCCACCTCCCCCCTTTCTTCCTCCTCTCCATCATCATCATCATCATCCTGTGGCACCACAGGGTAATGCCAGTAGGAGTCCACCAAACTAGGGTACCTGTCCCACATACAATTTTCCATCCACCATACTAGCAATCCAGTCGCACTTACAGATGTCCTTGTCTGGAGGTGTTGCAAGTTGGCCTTAAAGTCTCATGTGAGGAGGGCATGCCCCCGGCAAACCCCCTCCATGAGAGGTCCTAAGAATTTCTGCAACTGTCAGCCACCCCTGTGCAAATCACTAATTTAGGCCACAAAGGCATAGAATTTAGCCACAAAGGCACAGGAGCTCTCTCAATCCTGAGCCCTTCGCATTTAATGGCAACGTTTAGAGCCACTTAGGGTATTAACATAGCCAGGAGACATTGGACCAAATTCATTAGGAGTGGAGTGTAGTTTTCTTAGTGGGTTTTGATTCCAGACAGGTATTTCCCCACGGTATTTACAAATGTTTCTCCACGTTTTGCACTTTTCCCTAAGTTTTGCTTTTTTTTACAACTGCTCTGATCTGTGGGGTTTTCCAGAGCTAATATTCACATTTTCTGTGAAAACCTTAGTAAACATGTTGGGATTTTTTGAAAATGTTAGGCCACTTTTTGGCAGTCACACCCCATTTTCCCAGCAGCCATGCCCCTTTTTTGGGGGTTTTCTAAGCAAAATGGAGAGTTGGTCGTGTTTTTGAAATTTTGGCGCAAATTCTGGCACAAATTCTGGCGCACACACAATTTGTGGTGCAATGAGCCAAATTCTGGTGCACCTGTTGGGTTTACAATAGTAAATCAGGGCCATGGTTTTACAAATTTTACGGGGCCTTTTCTCCTTTTAACCCTTGTGAAAATTTAAACTTTGGGGCTACATCATCATGTTTGTAAAAAAATAAAATAAAATAATATATACACTTTTTAACTCCTTAACGACGAAGGACGTATATTTACGTCCTGCGCCGGCTCTCGCGATATGCCGCAGGGGTCACACGGTGACCCCGTGTCATATCGCGGCGGTCCCAGCGGCCATCAACGGTCGGGACCCGCGGCTAATACAGGACATCACCGAGCACCGATCAAAGCTGACCGCCACGTCTGAAGCGAAAGTGAAACTATCCTGGCTGCTCAGTCGGGCTGTTCAGGACCGCCGTGGTGAAATCACGGCGTCCCGAACCGCTTACAGGACACTGGGAGGGACCTTACCTGCCTCCTCTGTGTTCAACGGCGAATGACTGCTTCGTGCCCGAGATCCAGGCAGGAGCAGTCAAGCACCAATAACACTGATCACAGGCATGTTAATACATGCCAGTGATCTGTGTAAGAGATCAGTGTATGTAATGTTATAGACCCCTATAGGGGCTATAACATTTCAAAAAAAAAAAGTTAAAAAAGGGTTAATAAAGATCATTTAACCCCTTCTCTAATAAAAGTTTGAATCGCCCACCTTTTCCCATTAAAAAAATAAACATATGTGGTATCGACACGTGCGTAAGTGTCCGAACTATAAAAATATATAGTCCAAAGTAGCTTATTTTTGGTCAAAGTTTTAGACCATAAAAAATGAATAAAAAGCGATTAAAAAGTCAGAACAAAACAAAAATGGTACCGATAAAAACTTCAGATCACGGTGCAAAAAATGAGCCCTCATACCGCCCTGTACGTGGAAAAATAAAGTTATAGGGGTCAGAAGAGGACATTTTTAAATGTATAAATTTTCCTGCATGTAGTTATGATTTTTTCCAGAAGTACAACAATATTAAACCTATATAAGTAGGGTATCATTTTAACTGTATGGACCTACAGAATAATGATAAGGTGTCATTTTTACTGAAATATGCACTGCGTAGAAACGGAAGCCCCCAAAAGTTACAAAATGGCATTTTTTCTTCGATTATGTCGCACAATGATTTTTTTTTCCTATTCGCCGTGGATTTTTGGGTAAAATTACTAATGTCACTGCAAAGTAGAATTGGTGACACAAAAAATAAGCCATAATATGGATTTTTAGGTGGAAAACTGAAAGGGTTATGATTTTTAAAATGTAAGGAGGAAAAAACAAAAATGCAAAAACCGGCGTCCTTAAGGGGTCAAACTAATATGCTGGTATTTTTCATTTTCACAAGGGTTAAAAAGAAAAAAAAAGCCCCCCCCCCCCCAAATTTTTTAACACAATTTCTCCTTGCTATGGAAACATCCCATATGTGGCCATAAACTGTTGCCTTGAAATATGACAGGGCTTGGAAGGGAGAGCACAATGTGCATCTAAGGCACTCGTGATTTGCACTGCAAATGTAACAAGGAGTGATGTGAGCATTTGGACACCACATGTGTCTGACAGATTTTTAGAACATTAAAAATGAAAGATTTTATTTTGCATATTTATAACCCACTGTAAAAAAAAAAAAATAAATTCTGTGTTATGTAAATGTTTATTGCACCCCTTGTTACATTACTTTAGGTGAGAGGTTTTCAAAATGTTCATATGGGGGGAGGGTTTCCACTGTTTTGGCACCATGAGGGCATGGTCCCCAACATCCATTCCAGCAATATACTCTCTCCAAAAGATGGTGCTCCATCAATTATGAGCCATGTTGTGCGTCGGCAGAGCATAATGCATCCACATATGGTATATTTTCATTTTTTTTTTTTTTTTTGGGGGGGGGGTTACACCAGCATATTAATATCATTTTAATGGACCACTGTTCCAAAATTGTGTCAAACACCTGTGGCATTTAAATGCTCAGTGTACCACTTAATAAATTCCTTGTGGGTGTAGGTTCCACAATAGAGTCACATGTGGTTGCACTATCCTGGCACCATGGGGGCTTTGAAAAAGTGGCCTGGCCCCCAAAGACTACTTCAGTAATCTGTTTGAGGATCAGTGGGGTCTCTGATGGAAATAGCCCTTTAGGGTGTATTCACACGTACAGTATTCTGCGCAGATTTGATGCGCAGGATTTTCAGCTGTGGTCAGTCAGTCATTAAGTTTACATTGAAATCTAGAGCAGAAAATCCTGCGCATCAAATTTGCACATCAAATCTGCACAGAATACTGTACGTGTGAATAGACCATTAAAGGGGTAATCCACTGCCCCAGTGTTCTAAACATTATGTTCCGAACGCTGGGTGCAGGCTGCGGGGGTCGTGACATCCCATTCATAATCCTTGTGACATCACACCATGCCCCCTCATTGCAAGTCTATGTGAGGGGGTGTGGCGACTACCCCACCCCCTTCCATAGACTTGCATTGAGGGGGCATGGTATGATGTCATGAGGGGCATGGCCATGACGTCCCAAACGCGAGGGCAGTGATGTACCCCTTTAACAGACTACTAACTACATTTTAAAAATATCGGCAAACAGAGGTGTCACAAAATGTTTATTTCTAAACATGCTCTTAAAATTGTTGTAAATATTACAATAAAAATCTCAATAAGTTTTCATTAAGCATTCAAGACAAATGTTAAGATGAGATAAATGAGTAGAAGCAATTTATGTCTCTCCTTAGTGCATCTACTTTTCCTGTGAGGGCTGCTAACATTTACACCCACACATTGGAAAAAAGACAATAGAAATAAATCTTTATTATAAATGTTTATTTAACATTAGATTTCTAATGTTCTTTTGTGCTGAAATTACCTACATTAAAACAAAATTCACAGAAAATGAATACATATGGGAATGAACACTATGATTTATTTAATCTGGAAACAAATGCCAACTTACTCATTTTTACTACTTAAGAACACTATCACTAGTGCCAATAAATTGTTGGGCACTGACAAGGAATATGCCTTATGTGCAGACAAAAAGTACAAAAATTAGAAAAATCGCATGAGAGCAAGCTTAATCATAAAGATGAATTGACACCTTTTGGGGTTACTGTCAAGTATGTCAGGGCACAGCACAGAAAAGGTAGGGTATAAGATGTCTGTTCGCGGGGGTCCGAATGCCAGGAGAATGCACAGAGATCTCCGGGGGTCCCCAGTGATCAGACATTGTATCCCATATCCAAAGAATAGGAGATTAGGAAGGAAATGTATCATTCTTTTCAAACGAATGGCTTTTATATGACAATTTTTTTTAACTTATTTTTTTTGCTTACATTAGACTTATTTATCAAATAGTCACAAATGCTTGATAAATAAATCGCACGTAAGCAAAACCCGGGAGACCCGCTTACAAAAGCATTTATTAAAGCAGAAAAGTTTTCCCTTATGTTAATAGCCAAAGTTCTTTATCTATCCTTTATTACCAGTAGTGTTGCTAGAGAGTGACGGGGAGGGGGGGGGGGCATACCACATTGGGTGACACCCTGACTGGCCTGCCTGGCACTAAATAGCTGCACTCCAACTATCCTGCAACAACCCATCCACCCTCCTCAGAAATAAAATAAAAAAATATTAAAAACATACTAAGCTGCACCATGAATATCCGTACTCTGGAGGCTTTTTTTGTTTAACCACTTAATGACGCAGGACATATATTTACGTCCTGCGCCGGCTCCCGAGATATGAAGCGGGATCGCGCCGCGATCCTGCATCATATCGCGTCGGTCCCGGCGCTCATCAACGGCCGGGACCCGCGGCTAATACCACACATCGCCGATCGCGGCAATGTGTGGTATTAACCCTTTAGAAGCGGCGGTCAAAGCTGACCGCCGCTTCTAAAGTGAAAGTGACCCGGCTGCTCAGTTGGGCTGTTCGGGACCACCGCGGTGAAATCGCGGCATCCCGAACAGCTGACCGGACACCGGGAGGGCCCTTACCTGGCTCCTCTGTGTCCAATCGACGAATGACTGCTCCGTGCCTGAGATCCAGGCAGGAGCAGTCAAGCGCCGATAACACTGATCACAGGCGTGTTAATACACGCCAGTGATCAGCATGAGAGATCAGTGTGTGGAGTATTATAGGTCCCTATGGGACCTATAACACTGCAAAAAAAAGTAAAAAAAAAAAGTGTTAATAAAGGTCATTTAACCCCTTCCCTAATAAAAGTTTGAATCACCTCCTTTTTCCCATAAAAAAAATAAAACAGTGTAAAAAAATAAAATAAATAAACATATGTGGTATCGCCACGTGCGTAAATGTCCGAACTATAAAAATATATCATTAATTAAACCGCACGGTCAATGGCGTACGCGCAAAAAAAATTCCAAAGTCCAAAAAAGCGTATTTTGGTCACTTTTTATACCATTAAAAAATGAATAAAAAGTTATCAAAAAGTCCGATCATAAAAGCTTCAGATCACGGCGCAAAAAATGAGTCCTCATACCGCCCTGTATGTGGAAAAATAAAAAAGTTATAGGGGTCAGAAGATGACATTTTAAAACGTATAAATTTTCCTGCATGTAGTTATGATTTTTTCCAGAAGTGCGACAAAATCAAACCTATATAAGTAGGGTATCATTTTAACCGTATGGACCTACAGAATAATGATAAGGTGTAAGTGTTACCGAAATATGGACTGCGTAGAAACGGAAGCCCCCAAAAGTTACAAAATGGCATTTTTTTTTTCGATTTTGTCGCACAATGATTTTTTTTCCATTTCGCCGTGCATTTTTGGGTAAAATGACTAATGTCACTGCAAAGTAGAATTGGCGACGCAAAAAATAAGCCATAATATGGATTTTTAGGTGGAAAATTGAAAGGGTTATGATTTTTAAAAGGTAAGGAGAAAAAAACGAAAGTGCAAATACGGAAAAACCCTGAGTCCTTAAGGGGTTAAGGGGCCAGCAACAATTGCTCCAAAATATTTATTGAACTCCTTATATATATGATTAAGAAAAACCTGGATAAGCTGGAACAAGAAATTGAGGAATTACAAAAATTACTCTAGGACCTATCACAAACAGGTTTTGAAAATTCAAGGAACTTGAGTCACAATATCAGGTTTGGGAGAAGGAGATGCAAGAGAAGAAAGCTAAAAAATTCCAAAGGTGATGTTAATTAATATTTTCAATCAAATAGAGTATATAGATGGCCACATGGGGGCAGAGGACCATATTCCTTAACAAGAACCTCCTTGACAACTTCTATGTCATCAGTAGGAAGCAGCGTGCAGCCACATCAAGAACAAGATAGGTACCATCTAAGGAGGGGATATACAAGGCGGAATGAGCCACCCAGGAATGGTAATAGAAGGAGAGGCGGACAACCGGTAAGTAATTGTAAATCCACTATTCAGATTAATTTGTCGGAGAGCTGTAGCTTCGGAGAGTTGAGGGGAGGAGGCACGTCTGCACGGGGAGATGCATGCGGCGCACTGCAGTATGTATGGAGCTGGCTCCAGACTCCTGTCCGCTCCATACTCTGCAACCCCCGGCTGTTCTCAGTAGCCGTGGGCCGCCGGTAATAGCCGCGGCTGGCTATTAACCCTCTAGATCGCCGCTGTCAAAGCTGACAGCGGCGTCCAAAGGGACATGTGAATGCTCCCTGGTGGGCTAGTGGGGTGGATCGCCCCCCCCCCCCCCCCCCCCGCAGTGCGATCGCGGGGGGAGATCCACTATGGTGGTAGGGTGGATCCACTACGGAGGGCTTACCTCTGCTTCTCTGGTTTCCGTGGCTCTGTCATTGATAAAGCCTGGCTGGACTAGGCTCTATCAATGGATCACAGAGCAAACAGATTAACAGAGTTCAATAGAACTCTATTCATCTGCCTGAGGAATCTAATGATTCCTCATATAATTGTAAAAAAAAAAAGTTTTAATAAGAGTTTGAAAGACACACATCAACCCAGTGGTCTTCAAACTGTGGCCCTCGAGATGTTACAAAACTACAATTCCCAGCATGCCAGGACCACTGTTGGCTGTCTGGGCATGCTGGGAGTTGTAGTTTTGCAACATCTGGAGGGCCACAGTTTGAAGACCGCTGCATTAACCCATTCCATGTTAAAAGTTCAAATCACCCCCTTTTCCTATATAAAAACATGTAAACATAATAAAAATAAACATATTTGGTATCGCTTCGTGCGTAATTGTACAACCTATTAAAATATAACATTATGAATCCCGTACGGTAAATGAAAAAAATATATATATACCAAACCACAGATTTGCAATTTTTATAATATCCCAGAAAAAAAAGTTAAAAAGCGATTAAAAAGTCAGATCAATACCAAAATGGTACAGATACAAAAAACAGATTATGGCGCAAAAAATGAGCCCTCATACAGCCTGGTATGCAGGAAAAAAATAAAGCTACAGGGGTTAAAAATGGCAATTAAAAAAAATTAGAAAAAGTTCAGAATTAGTAAAACATGACATAAACTATACAAATCTGGTATTGCTGTAATCAGGCGGCTTAAAGTATCAAACTAACATGTTACCTCAACCACAAGGTAAATGGCGTAGAAAAGAAAACCACCAAATCTGCTAAATTATCTTTTACTATTTCAATTTCACTTCCCTTAATATGTATTTTTTTTTGGTTCAGAGAATATGTTATTGAAAAATTAAAAGGTATCATTATAGTAGGTAGTTATGGCTATTATAGGGCGAGGAGGAAAAAATGAGAGCGGAAAAGTGAAAATTGGCCCGGACAAGTGGATCATCATGAGCAGGGGCGGACACAGACAACAGAGGGCCCCTGTGCAAAGAATGTGCCTGGGCCCCCCCCCCCCCCCAAAAAAAAAAGTAATATGCCATAAAATTGCACTGCAACTCACATTAATCTGCATTAGATAGGCAGCAGTTCCCCCACATTAGGTAGCATAGATTCCCCACATTAGGTAGCATATATTCCCCACATTAGGTAGCATTGCATAGTTTCCCCACATTAGGTAACGTAGCATAATTTCCCCACATTAGGTAGCGTAGCATATATTCCCCACATTAGGTAGCGCAGCATATATTCCCCACATTAGGTAGCGTAGCATAGATTCCCTACATTAGGTAGCGTAGCCCCACATTAGGTAGCGTAGCATAGCATATATTCCCCACATTAGGTAGCATGGCATAGATTCCCCACATTAGGTAGCGTAGCATATATTCCCCACATTAGGTAGTGTAGCAAAGATTCCCCACATTAGGTAGCATAGCATATATTCCCCACATTAGGTAGCATAGATTCCCCACATTAGGTAGCATAGCATATATTCCCCACATTAGGTAGCATAGATTCCCCACATTAGGTAGCATAGCATATATTCCCCACATTAGGTAGCATAGATTCCCCACATAAGGTAGCGTAGCATAACCCCAACAAACAAACACACACACACACTCTCACTCACCCACACACTCTTACCTGGCCTGCACTACTTACATTTGCCCATGGGGACTTCCTGGCAGAGGTGCGCGCTATAAGTGACATCATCGCACGCTCTGCGCTGGACGTCAGCGTCCAGGTGCTTGCGATGACGTCACTCACTGCACGCACCTCAGCCAGGAAGTCCCCATGGGCAGATGTAAGTAGCAGTTTAGTGACTGGGCAAGACTGGTTTCCCTGTCATATGTGCACTGGCAGGGCTGCCATCAGAAATTTCAGGGCCCCTTACACAACTCAAGGCCTGAGACCCCCACCGATCACCTCGGTTGAAGTGGTTCTCCAGCTGTTGGAAAGCTAAAACTCCCATCATGTCTGGAGAGCCTCAGGCAATGGGAGTTGTAGTTTTGAAACAGCTGAAGAGACACAGATTGGACACAGTTTTACCCATCATCACTGCAGAACTTACAAGTGACTACAGCTCTGATGGGACAGTCATAAGAACACACAATGATGTCAGTGACCTGAGTGACGTCTTCTTTTCTTCTTCATCTCGTCCAGAGACCAGGTCTTCCCCCAGCTCCATCTTCTCTGCAGAGTCTGACATGCAGACATCATTGGCTCCTCACTGTCAGCAGATCCTCATCCTCTGCATGAAGACAATAATCATTATAACCTTGCCAGAAACTGTAACCTAAATAAAATACTGCCCCACACTGTACCCTGAATATAATACTGCTATACACTGTACCCACTAAATATAATCCTGCCACACACTGTACCCTGAATATAATCCTGCCACACACTGTACCATGAATAGCATACTGCCATACACTGTACCCACTAAATATAATACTGCTATTCACTGTACCCACTAAATATAATACTGCCCCACACAGTACCCTAAATAAAATACTGTCACACACTGTACCCTAAATAAAATACTGCCCCACACTGTACCCTAAATATAATATTGCCAGACACTGTAACCTGAATACAATACTGCTGTACACTGTACCCACTAAATATAATACTGCTATACACTGTATCCACTAAATATAATCCTGCTACACACTGTAACCTGAATATAATACTGCCACACACTGTACTCCGAATATAATACTGCCACACATTGTACCCACTAAATATAATACTGCCACACACTGTACCCTGAATATAATACTGCTATACACTGTACCCTGAATATAATAATACTATACACTGTACCCTGAATATAATACTGCTACACACTGTGCCCACTAAATATAATCCTGCCACACACCGTACCCTGAATATAATAATGCTATACACTGTAACCTGAGTATAATACTGCTATACACTGTACCCACTAAATATAATCCTGCCACACACTGTACCCTGAATATAATACTGCTATACACTGTACCCACTAAATATAATCCTGCCACACACTATACCCACTAAATATAATACCTCTTATCCTCTGTGTCCTCATCATTCCTCATCACCCCCATAACCCCTGCCAAACCTCTCCTCAACACTACTATAACCACCCCCGCACCTCTCCTCATCATTACTATAACCCCCCCACACCTCTCCTCATCACTACTATAACCCCCCCCCAGGCACCTCTCATCACTACTATAACCCCCCCCCCCACACCTCTCCTCATCACTACTATAACCCCCGCACCTCTCCTCATCACTACTATAACCCCCCCCACACACCTCTCCTCATCACTACTATAACCCCCCCCACACACCTCTCCTCATCACTACTATAACCCCCGCACCTCTCCTCATCACTATTATAACCCCCGCACCTCTCCTCATCACTATTATAATGCCCCCTGCATATCTCACCACCCCCATAACAACCCCCTGCACCTCTCTTCACCCCCATAACACCCTCCTGCACCTCTTATCACCCCCATAACCCCCCCTGCACCTCTCATCACCCCATAACACCCCCCCCCCCTCATCACCCCCATAACACCCCCTGCATCTCTCATCACTCCCATAACACCCCCTGCATCTCTCATCACCCCCATAACCCCCCCTGCATCTCTCATCACCCCCATAACCCCCCTGCACCTCTCATCACCCCCATAACCTCCCCATGCACCTTTCATCCCCCCATAACACCCCCCTGCACCTCTCATTACCCCCATAACCCCCCCTGCATCTCTCATCACCCCCATAACCCCCCTACACCTCTCATCACCCCCATAACCTCCCCATGCACCTTTCATCCCCCCCATAACACCCCCTGCACCTCTCATCCCCCCCATAACACCCCCCTGCACCTCTCATTACCCCCATAACACCCCCTGCACCTCTCATTACCCCCATAACACCCCCTGCACCTCTCATCACCCCCATAACCTCCCCATGCACCTTTCATCCCCCCATAACACCCCCTGCACCTCTCATCCCCCCATAACACCCCCTGCACCTCTCATTACCCCCATAACCCCCCCCCCCCTCTCATCACCCCTATAACACCCCAAGCACCAGTTCCCCTGCACCTCTCATCACCATTGTAGTCTGCAAACAACATAGCCCCCATCCAACCCCCCCCCCCCCCACACACACACACACACACACACACCCCGTTCACTTACTCTGCCGGGGTTCGGTGCAGCTGCTGCTCCTGTCAGAGTGTCACTGCACGGGGAGGATCCGTCGGGAGGCTGCTGGACTGGAGATCGCGCCGGGACAGGTCAGGTGACTGGAGTAGACGTGCGTGCCTGCGCGGGGCACGTCGACTCCCATCAGCCCCTGGCCTGTCCGGCCCTGCCGTACTTCTTAAGGGGCCCGCGCCCTAGAAAGAGCGGGCCTCATAGTCCTGCGGGCCCCCCAGACTATGAGGCCCGGTCATAGTTCTGACGGTTACCCAGCCAGGAGTCAGTGAGTGACAGTCGCAGTCACTCACTGACTAGCCGGAAAAAAAAAAGTACAGGGACGTCCGGGCCTCCCTGAAGCTCCGGGCCCCATACAAGTGTATGGGTTTACCCCCTGATGGCGGCCCTGTGCACTGGGTCCGATGGTAGGACCGGCCCAGCGTGTGAGGGCGGGCCGGGCCCCCTCCCACGCTGGGCCTCTGTGCAGCTGAACCGGCTGCACAGGCGATATGTCCGCCCCTGATCATGAGGGACAAGTAGATTTTGCTCCATTTTAGTCCCGTGTACAAGAAGTTTTTTATAAAATTTCCACTCAATCTCACTAAAGAACAGAGGCGGGCCCTTAAAGAATTAAAACAGATGAAAGATGTACTGTTTAACCCCTTAAGTATGCCGGGCGTATCCATACACCCCCGTTTTAAAGTCCTTAAGGACTGAGGGCATATGGGTACGCCCATGGGACTTTGGGTCCCCGCCGCACTTAGGTGGGTCCTGAGACACCCCCCCCCCTCCCCCATCTTGGCGATCACCGCAAATTATCGGTCAATTCAGACCAGCGATTTGCGGCTATTCCGGGTCAATCTGGTCTCTGGTGACCCGGAAAAAAAGGGTGAAGGGCTGTCCGAGACAGACCCATTCACCCTTACCCAGCAGAAATGAGGTGGCACGGGATGGCGAGGGTCTCCTACCTTGCCCTGGTGCGGCGGGGGTCCCCTCTGGTGCGGTGGCGCCGACAGGAGCAGCGGGATCGATGGCAGCATCGGCGGCAGGATGCAGCAGGAGGTTATGCCTGTTCATCTCCTGCTGTTGCTTAGCAACAACTCTCGGCATGCAAAGCCAAAGGGCATGCTGGGAGTTGTAGTTTTGCCACAGCTGGAGGCACACTGCTACAACTCCCAGCATGCCCTTTGGTAGTCTGTGCATGCTGGGGGTTGTAGTTATGCAACAGCTGGAGGCACATTTTTTTCTATGAAAAAGTGTGCATCCAGCTGTTGCATAACAACCTACAACTACAACCAAAGGGCATGCTGGGAGTTGTAGCAGCGTGCCTCCAGCTGTTGCAAAACTACAACTCTCAGCATGCCCTTAGACTGTCAATGCATGCTGATTGTTGCAGTTTTGCAACAGCTGGAGACACATTGGTTGTGAAACAGAGTTTGCTACCTAACTCAGTGTTTTGCAGCCAGTATGCCTCCAGCTGTTGCAAAAATACAACTCCCAGCATGCACTGAGAGGCTGTACATGCTGGGAGTTCTAGTTTTGCAACAGCTAGAGGCACACTGGTTGTGAAACACTGAGTTAAGTAACAAACTCAGTGTTTCACAACCAATGTGCCTCCAGCTGTTGCATAATTACAACTCCTAGCATGTATGGTCTGTCAGTGCATGCTGGGAGTTGTAGTTTTGCAACAGCTGGAGGTTTCCCCCCCACCATGTGAATGTACAGGGTACATTCACATGGGCGGGTTTACAGCAAGTTTTCTGCTGCAAGTTTGAGATGTGGCAGATGTAGCGGGAAACTCACTGTAAACCTGACCGTGTGAATGTATCCTAAAAAACACTACACCACACCTACACAAAATAAAAAGTAAAACACTACATATACACATACCCCTACACAGTGCCCCCCCCCCCCCCCCCCCCCGCAATAAGAACGGCACTGTACGGCACTGTTTCCAAAATGGAGCCTCCAGCTGTTGAAAAACCAACAACTCCCAGTATTGCCGGACAGCCACTGACTGTCAAGGCATGGTGAGAGTTTTCCAACAGCTGGAGACACCCTGTTTGGGAAACACTGCTGTAGGTTATTTTTGTGGCGGATTAAAATTCTCAATTTAGGCCTCAAATGTGCATGGTGCTCTCTCACTTCGGAGCCCTGTCGTATTTCAAGGAAACAGTTTAGGGCCACATATGGGGTATCTCCGTACTCGGGAGAAATTGCGTTACAGATTTTGGGGGGCTTTTTCTCCTTTTACCCCTTATTAAAAGGTAAAGTTGGGGGTCAACACCAAAATGTGTAAAAAAAAAAAAATTTTACACTAACATGCTTTTTACACCCCATACTTTTCATTGTCACAAGCGGTAAAAGGAAAAAAAAGACCACCAAAATTTGTAACGCAATTTCTCCCGAGTACCAAACCACCCTATGTGGGTGTTAAGTGCTCTGCGGGCGCACAACATGGCTCAAGAGTGAGAGCGTGCCATCCACATTTGAGGTCTAAATTGGTGATTTGCACAGGGTTGGCTGATTTTACAGCGGTTCTGATATAAACGCAAAACAATAAATACCCACATGTGACCCCATTTTATAAACTACACCCCTCACGGAATGTAACAAGGGGTATAGTGAGCCTTAACACCCCACACGTGTTTGACGTTAAAGTTGGATGTGAAAATGAAAAAAAAAAAATATGTTCACTAAAATGCTGGCGTCACCCTACATTTTTCATTTTCACAAGGGAGTATAGGAAAAAAGCCCCCTAAAATTTGTTGCCCAATTTCTTCTGAGCAAGAACATACCATATATGTGGATGAAAAGTGCTCTGTGGGCAAATTACAATGCTCAGAAGAGAAGGGGCTCCATCTGGCTGTTGTGTTCGAAATTGAAGGCCATGTGTGTTTACAAAGCCCCCATAATGCCAGAACAGTGGACACCCCCCCCCCATATGTGTCCCCATTTTGGAAACTACACCCCTCATGTGATGTAATAAGGGGTACAGTGAACATTTACACCCCACAGGTGTCTGAAAGATTTTTGTAACAGTGGTCCGTGAAAATGAAAAGTGTTATTTTTCATTTGCACAGCCCACTGTTCAAAAGATCTTTCAAGCGCCAGTGGGGTGTAAATGTTCACCGATTGACTTATTAAATTCTGTGAGGGGTGTAGTTTCCAAAATGGGGTCACATGTGGGGGGGGGGTGTCCACTGTTCTGGAACCACGGGGGTCTTTGTAAACACACATGGCCTCTGACTTCTATTCCAACCAAATTCTCTCTCCAAAAGCTCAATGGCGTTCCTTCTCTTCTGAGCATTGTAGTTCGCCTGCAGAGCACTTGACATCCATATATGGGGTATTTCCAAACTCAGAAGAAATGGGGTTACACATTTTGGGAGGCTTTTTCTCCTATTGCCTCTTGTGAAAATAAGTTTAGCGGAAATTTGTCAAGCACCTGTAGGGTGTTAAGGCTCACCGTACCCCTTGTTACATTTTTTGAGGGGTGTAGTTTCCAAAATAGTATGTCATGTGTTTTTTTTTTTTGGTTATGATGTTCTGGCACCATAGGGGCTTCCTAAATGCGACATGCCCCCCAAAAACCATTTCAGCAAAATTTGCTTTCCAAAAGCCAAATCTGACGACTTCTTTTCTGAGCATTTTAGTGCACCCTCAGTGCATTTGACCTCCACACATTTCCATACATTTGGGGGGGGGCATTTTCTCCTATAACCCCTTGTAAAAATGTAAAATTTGAGGGAAAACCAGATATTTAGTGAAGAAAAAAATGATCATTTACACATCAGACTTTAACGAAAAGTCGTCAAACACCTGTGGGGTGTTAAGGCTCAGCGGACCCCTTGTTACATTTCTTGAGGGATGTAGTTTCCAAAATAGTATGCCATGTTGTTGTTGTTTTTTTTTTTTCTGTTCTGGGGCTTCCTAAAATGTGACATGTCCCCCAAAAGCCATTTCTGAAAAACTCACTCTCCAAAATCCCATTGTCGCTCCTTCCATTCTGAGCCTTGTAGTGCACCCACAGAGCACTTGACATCCACATATTAGGTATTTTCTTACTTGAGAGAAATTGGGTTACAAATTTTGGGCAGATTTTTCTCCTTTCACCCCTTGTAAAATTTCAAAAACTGGGTCTACAAGAAAAATTCCGATTTCGAATATTTTGTGAAAAATTTGAAAATTGCTGCTGAACTTTGAAGCCCTCTGATGTCTTCCAAAAGTAAAAACATGTCAACTTTATGATGCAAATATAAAATATACATATTGTATATGTGAATCAATATATAATTTATTTGAAATATCCATTTTTCTTACAAGCAGAGAGTTTCAAAGTTAGAAAAATGCTAAATTTTCTAAATTTTCATGAACTTTGGGGATTTTTCACCAAGAAAGGATGCAAGTAACGACAAAAAGTTACCACTATGTTAAATTAGAATATGTCACAAAAAATCTCTCTCGGAATCAGAATAATCGGTAAAAGCATCCCAGAGTTATTAATGCATAAAAAGACAGTGGTCAGAATTGCAAAAAAGGGCTCAGTCCTTAAGGTGAAAAAGGGCTCAGTCCTTAAGGGGTTAAACCCGCTGATAAGGTGGGGGGGGCAACATTGTGGTTTGGCCGGTCCACATGTACAAAAAAGAAGCCTTTAGGATGTTGCGTAACAATAAGTGTTACCAAAAACTACGTTTTAACCTCGGTTTCTCCATTCTTTTCAGGGCGAATTGGAGCACCTATTAAGGAAAGCTCTGGATAAGAGTATTATTACACAGGGAACGTATGAATACTTGACAGTTAAGTATCCAAACATGGCATGTCTATCTGTTACCAAAAGTGCATGAGGACACCCAGAATCCCCCCAGGATGACCAATTGTGTCGGGGAATGAAAGCCTCAGTGAACCATTAGGTAGGTATATTGATATGCACTTAAAACCATTGGTTGAAAATCTCCCCTCCTACATATGTGACAGTGGTGATGAATTAACAAAATTGGATAACATCAGTTTAGAGGAGGATATGTGGTTGGTCATGTGTGACGTGGAGGCCTTTTATACCTCCATAAAACATGAGGATGGGTTGGAGGCAGCCAAATGGTTCCTGATGACCAGTTACGAGGATATGGACTTGGTGGAGTTTTTAACGGACAGTCAGGATTTTGTTTTAAGGCACAATTGTTTCATTTTTAAAGAGTCCCTCTATCTGCAGGTCCAGGGCACGGCAATGGGGGCGTCTTGTGCGCCCTCATATGCCAACTTGTTCCTGGGGCTGTGGGAGAGGGACCTGTTTTTAACCCAGCCAGTGAAACACATGGAAAAGGTACACATGTGGAATTGTTTTATTGACAAAAATTTTTTTATCTGGCAGGACTCTGAAAAGGATCTTTTGGAATGTATGCAGATATTAAATGATAAAAACCAAAATATCCGACTGACCGTGAAATATAGCCAAGAAACTGTGGACTTTTTGGACCTGAGGATCTACAAGGACGCTGAAGGGTATGTATAGACGGACCTATTCCGCAAAGAGACATCAGTAAACTCAGTTTTGAATGCCAACTCCTTCCACCCGTTGCCGACCAAAAGAGGGATACCTGTTGGCCAGTTTTTTCGGGCATGCAAACAGGCCTTGGATTTGAGCAAACAATTTGAAGAGCGTGGATATAGTCAACGCACAATTAAACGAGGATATGATCGAGCGGTGTGTGCAAGACGGAAAGACCTCCTGAAACCAAAACCGAAAGATCTGAAAAAAAGAGAATCACCCACAGCATGACAATGGAGATTCATTACTCCATATAACAACAAATAGCAAGAGATGAAAGGGATTTTGATTAAGTTCTGGCCTATTTTACAGGCAGATACAGTATTGAAGAAATATATACTAACTACTCCTTCCATCACGTATAAAAGAGCTAAGACCTTAAAAGGGGTACTCCGCCCCTAGACATCTTATCCCCAATCCAAAAGGATAGGGGATAAGATGTCAGATCACGGGGGTCCCGTCGCTGGGGACCCCCGGAATCTCTGCCTCAGGACCCACCTGTTGCGGCTTCTGGAAAAGCTGGAGGCTTCAGCTCCCAACCACGGTGACGTGAGATCGTGACGTCATGACTCTGCCCCCGTGTGACATCACGCCCCACCCCTCAATGCAAGTCTATGGGAGGGGGCGTGTAAGTGGGAGGGAGGGGGGGAGCAGGGGAGAGACTTATAATTAAGCAGGACAAAGTGAGATGAAAAAGAGAATCCAGTACAGGTTATAAGAAATTTTGATAATGAGGTAAGAAGCTCAAATCCACATTGAGTCCCCTGTTTTTCGAGTCTAAAAACAGTATCATTTTAGCTTCAAATGTCTTTCTTTCTTGTGTGTTTTTGAAATTCCCTTTCAGTATCCTGATTGTGAGGTCGACAAAATAAGACTATTTAGTGGTGCGAAATGAGGAGGGGAGGGCCTAAAATATAACTTTTATTATATCTATTAAAATGTTCTTAAATTAAACACCCAGTGTCAGTGTTATAAAATTGAATTAAATATGTCAACTGCAGTATACTCATAACACAGACATCAATGTCCGGTGTCCATGCTGTTAACAAGATTTCTAGAGGATGCAGATTTAGTGATACAGAATCACAGATAGAACATATTTCAATATTGTATAATTGCTAACGTGTTTCTAGCGCAATCATGCGCCGTCCTCAGGGGAATAAAGACAAAAAAATAACTATCAGGTATCATTAGCAACCTGAAATAGATATGAACAATTGGTTCTCATATATGCATCAATCATATCAGATAGTCCTCAATAGAGGATCACCTATATTGCAGTCCCTTAAAACGGAGCAGTTAGTCACCCTGCTCACTAGATTCGGGATTCAATTGCCATGGAGCTCCAGGTACCTATGAAAACAAGTAAAAGAGACATATATGACCATCAGCGTTGATTCCTGCAAATGAAAGCCTGTGTTCCATCACTTAGTTGTTTTCACTCACGTATAAAGTGATGTATCCAGATACCTGCAAAAGATATACAGACAATGCCCCAATCACTCTTATGTCCTGTAAAAGAAAAGGGGGGGCTAGGCTGTAAAAGATCTTTTACTCACGGTCCTGAAGTACGGCAAACGGTTCAGACTGATTGTAAGGTCGCCAAGTGTGACATGGGATGCTACATTGGTGAAACCAGCCGGAAACTCAACGAAAGGATGAATCAACACGGACATTCCATCAACCGCCATAAAGAAAAGGACTACTGCACCCAGTTGGACACCATTTTACCAAATCGGGCCACTCCATACATGACCTTACAATCAGGATACTGAAAGGTAATTTCAAAAACACACAAGAGAGAAAGGCATTTGAAGCTAAAATGATACAGTTTTTTGACTCGAAAAACAGGGGACTCAATGTGGATGATACAGTTTTTTGACTCGAAAAACAGGGGACTCAATGTGGATTTGAGCTTCTTATCTCATTATCAAAATTTCTTATAATCTGTACTGTATTCTCTTTTGCATCTCACTTTGTCCTGCTTAATTATCAATCTCTCCCCTGCTCCCCCCTTTTCTCATCCTTATCTATTTAGTCTATGTTCCTATAGCAGGACAATTTATGGCACATCTAAGTGTGAATTCTCCACATCTATTGTCTTAACCCCTGCATATTTTTGAGATTTAACCTGTGTCTTCTGCTTGTGAGCTTAGATTTGCTTTGGACTTGATAAAGGGAGGAAGCCTGTCTCTACAAAATTCTGTTAGTCCAAAAGAAAAGGTATTACAAGATACTGCAACATTTTTTGATTTGCATCTGCATCACTGGACTAATACGGCTACTCAAATTTACTATATTATATATATATATGTATATATATATATATATATATATATATATATATATATATGGTCACCAGGGATCTGAGGAAATGCCTCTGGGTGTAAAACAGCATTGTCGTCCAAGTGTTAAGCTCCTGCCGCTCCAGCTCTGCTTGGTCTAGAGGTGTCGGGATGTTGAAGCCTATCGGTTTTTGATGAAAATAAATCTACAAAGCAAGTCATACAGGTGTGTGCCCTGCTTCTTTTTCCTTGATTGAATTGTATACATTTATTAATTTTTTTACGCTATTTTGGACTTTGGAATTTTTTTGCACATACGCCATTGACCATGCGGTTTAATTAATGATATATTTTTATAGTTCGGACATTTACGCACGCGGTGATACCACATATGTTAATTGTTATTTACACAGTTGTTTTTTATGGGAAAAGGGGGGTGATTCAAACTTTTATTAGGGAAGGGGTTAAATGACCTTTATTAACTTTTTTTTTCACTTTTTTATGGAATGTGTTATAGCTCCCATAGGGGGCTATAACACTGCACACACTGATCTTTTACTCTGATCCCTGCAAAGCCATAGCTTTGCATGGATCAGCATTCTAGGGGCTCGACTGCTCAAGCCTGTAGCTCAGACTTGGAGCAATCAAACACCCATCGGACGCAACAGAGACAGGTGAGGGGACATTGTCCTAGCTGATCGGGACATTGCGATTTTATTGCGATAGTCCAGATCAGCCCGACTGAGCTGCCGGGAAGCTTTTACTTTAGTTTTGGATAGTCGCATCCGAAGGGTTAATAGCGCGCTGTACAACGATCTGTGCCATGCGCTATTAGCCCAGGGTCCCGGCTTGACCCCGTTTTAAACACAGGGACTGGGCCCAGGGCGTACAGGTACGCCCTGCGTCCTTAAGAGGTTACTACTATTTATTTCAGCACAGTTGGTATTATTTTATTATATGAGGTATTATCCTTTGTCTTCTTTGAAGACATTTATCTGAGTACAGTGATCCCTCAACTTACAATGGCCTCAACATACAATAGTTTCAGCATACAAAGGTCTTTTCTGGACCATTGTAACTTGAAACCAGACTCAATATACAATACTACGGACATTCCGGATCTATGAAACGTTTCAATGGCTGGAAGAACCGACCAATCAGAATGGCATTCACTGGTAAAACCCCTGTATTACTGAAGCGTTTACACTGAATTCCTGTCTGGTAGCACTTCCTACAGTACAGGGAGGTATTACATGTTCTGTACTATTTACCTGTGCCAGGGTTAGCTGCTCCTTTGAACACCAGGTGGGGCGGCTCCATGTTCCATTTTTAGGACACTGTGTGTACTGTACAGGACCCTGAAGAAGCTCCTGTCCTCACATAGACAGTGATTACAGCTCCCAGCAGCTCTTTCTTACTTTTATATGTAAGGACTTGCTTTATCTATATTAGTTATCTACTTATTTTTCTTTAACCCCTTAAGGACCAAGGACGTACCGGTACGTCCTTGGTCCTGCTCTTCTGATATAACGCGGGGTTACACAGTAACCCCGCGTCATATCACGGCGGGCCCGGCGTCATAGTGAAGCCGGGACCCGCCTCTAATAGCGCGCAGCGCCGATCGCGGCGCCGCGCGCTATTAACCCTTTAGCCGCGCGCTCAGAGCTGAGCCACGTGGCTAAAAGTGAAAGTGAAAGTTCACGGCTAGCTCAGTCGGGCTGTTCGGGATAGCCGCGGCTAATCGCGGCATCCCGAACAGCTGACAGGACAGCGGGAGGGCCTCTTCCTGCCTCCTCGCTGTCCGATCGCCGAATGACTGCTCAGTGCCTGAGATCCAGGCCTGAGCAGTCATGCGGCAGAATCGTTGATCACTGGTTTCTTATGAGAAACCAGTGATCAGCATAGGAGATCAGTGTGTGCAGTGTTATAGGTCCCTATGGGACCTATAACACTGCAAAAAGAAGTGAAAAAAAAAGTGAATAAAGATCATTTAACTCCTCCCCTATTAAAAGTTTGAATCACCCCCCTTTTCCAATAAAAAAAAAAAACACAGTGTAAATAAAAATAAAAATAAACATATATGGTATCACCGCGTGCGGAAATGTCCGAATTATAAAAATATATGATTAATTAAACCGCTCGGTCAATGGCGTGCGCGCAAAAAAATTCCAAAGTCCAAAATAGTGCATTTTTGGTCACTTTTTATATCATTTAAAAATGAATGAAAAGCGATCAATAAGTCCTATCAATGCAAAAATGGTACCGTTAAAAACTTCAGATCACGGTGCAAAAAATGAGCCTTCATAATGCCCCATACACGGAAAAATAAAAAAGTTATAGGAGTCACAAGATGACAATTTTAAACGTATTAATTTTCCTGCATGTAGTTATGATTTTTTCCAAAAGTCCGACAAAATCAAACCTATATAAGTAGGGTATCATTTTAATCGTATGGACCTACAGAATAAATATCAGGTGTCATTTTTACCGAAAAATGTACTACGTAGAAACGGAAGCCCCCAAAAGTTACAAAACAGCGGTTTTTTTCCAATTTTGTCGCACAATGATTTTTTTTCCCGTTTCACCGTAGATTTTTGGGCAAAATGACTGACGTCATTACAAAGTAGAATTGGTGGCGCAAAAAATAAGCCATCATATGGATTTTTAGGTGCAAAATTGAAAGAGTTATGATTTTTTAAAGGCAAGGAGCAAAAAACGAAAATGCAAAAACGGAAAAAACCCCGGTCCTTAAGGGGTTAATCCTCACTTTTTCCTATTTTTGGATGACATTTTGGTGGCTTCAGAACCAATTACCAGGTTTCCATAGAGTTATGGTCTCAACATACAATGGTCATTCTGGAACCAATTAATATTGTAAGTTGAGAGATGACTGTAGTTGTATACTTCTATTTTTTTATAAATAGATCATGAGTAGGATATAAGTATGTATACAACACGCATTTCATTATAAATATATCTGCACATATATTTTTTTCACATTAGTGTTCATTAATAAAAATGAAGTGTTTATATATTCCCGTTAGTCCTTATGAAATAAAATACTCACACACCATGTACTTTCACATATTTTATTTTAAAATATTTATACATAATTTATTGATTTTATATAACATTCTTGATATTTATATACAGTCCTATCCACATATATATTTCTATATACATAAATATTTTGAGAGACCTGTTTCTATTATAAGAGCTTTAGTTATAGGACATGGATTTCCACATAGATGCAATATGAATTTCTTTGCACTTGTTGGTATCGATAGAGAAGTATCACCAAATGCTCTATGCATTTCGTGTTTATTTATTTATAATTATATCTACCTTATGCATTCTGTGGGAAGAGATAGCCCAGTTATATGTTTTGCCATGAATTTCATGCTGTATGATCTGTCTACCTTATTGCTTTCCCCTGTTGGCCGCTGGACGCTGAACCCGTTCGGCGCATGCGCTGGCGACTCCATGGTGACGCCTCTCTGGTAGGGCTAAATCATCGCGTGTTCCCGGAGCGGTACGGGATTCGCGTGGTGACGTGGTCCTGTGACGTGTCGCCTGGAGCCCGAAGTGGCGGCGCGGGCGCGCGATGCGTCCACAGGTGGAGGACAGGAGAAAGCAAAACGGACCCCTATATATACCAGGTACAGTCACCCCACTTGACACCGTGACCCTGTGATCAAGCGTAACACGAAACGCGCGTTAGGGAAACGTTCTGCGTGACCAATAGCGTTTGTGATCTTCAATAAAGGATATATTTTCTGTATAGTTGTTTCAGTCAACCATTTTTTTTGTAGGAATATATATTTATGTGGGTAGCATAGATTGTGCTGGCGATTGGTTGTAGGATTATAATATTTATTAACAATAGTACATTGTTTCATCATGAACAACACTCAATATTCTGGATGACTTCCTCATCAGCACCCAATTGTTTCATAGAAGCGCTCTCTGTATGCCAAAGCCACAAACCTCAAGAAGTCAACAATAGCTAGAAAAGCCAGATTTCTTCTCACACCTGATAACTAAAGAACTGTTTATGATGTGAATCATTAGACGTAAAAGAAAATAAATGAAAAACACACATTAACACTTTACTATAAAATGTATACTGTCAGAAACATGGTAAATAGAGCATAACATGCATTAATAGATTTTATACGTTGCTTTCCTTTGGTACAATTTACCTTACTATGGTCAGAGAAAAGCAACCTAAACATACAAAAGATCAAGCAGGTCACAGTACTTTTATATTAAACATTTTGAACAAATGATAAATAGGGCTGGGCGGTATACCGGTTCATACCGAATACAGACATTTTTGTGCTGCCCGATATTAATTTTAACCCATACCACAATACCGATTTGGCCCCTTCCCCTTGGGAATGAATTAGCCCAGCGCTGCGCTGTCCCCACGGGAACTACTCATATGTTGCCCAAGAGCGCTGTTCTGCCCCCCAATTAATTATCAGCCTAGCGCTGTCCCCATCCTCCTGTTTGTTGTGGCCGCCGGCACTGACACTCTATACCAGTGTACTTCAAACTGTGGACCTCCAGATGTTGCAAAACTACAACTCTCAGCATGCATGCTGGGAGTTGTAGTTTTGCAACATCTGGAGGTCGGCAGGTTGAAGACCACTGCTCTATACTGTCTGGTATCCCTATGCCCGGGCTGCAAAAAATAAACAAAATAAACTTTATCTTACCTCCCGTTTGTCAGGTACCAGCCTCATCTGCTTCCTAGGGAATGGAACATCGGACAGCTGTCAGCCTATCACCGGCCGCAGCGATGTTCCGCCTCGGCCACTGATAGGCTGACCCCAGTGTCATGTAAGAAGCCGTCCAGAGCTCCTTACATGACAGTGGGCTCAGCCTATAAGTGGCCGAGGCGGAACATCGCTGTGGCCGGTGATAGGCTGACGGCTGTCCGACGTTCCCGTCCCCAGCGTAAGGCCGACGTCGGAACATGCGTTAGTTTATTTTGTTTACCTTGTGTCAGCGCCGCCGGCCACAACAAGCAGGAGGGCAGCGCTAGCGGGTGACGTGAGTATTTACCCCGATGGGGGCAGCGCTGGCCTGAAAATTTAAGGGGTATTCCATATATATATTTTATATATATCAACTGGCTCCGGAAAGTTTAACAGATTTGTAAATTACTTCTATTAAAAAATCTTAATCCTTCCAATAGTTATTAGCTTCTGAAGTTTTCTGTCTAACTGCTCAATGATGAGGTCACGCCACGGGAGCTGTGCATGATGGGAGAATATCCCTTGCATGATGGGAAAATATCCCCATAGGAGCTGGACAGCTCCCGGGACGTGAGTCATCAGAAAGCAGCAACTCAACTTCAGAAGCTAATAACTATTGGAAGGATTAAGATTTTTTAATAGAAGTAATTTACAAATCTGTTTAACTTTCCGGAGCCAGATGATATATAAAAAAAAAGTTTTTGCCTGGAATACCCCTTTAATTGGGGGGGGGGCAGAACAGCGCAGCACTGGGCTGATAATTAATTTGGGGGAGGGAGCAGGAGGAGGAAATACCGTTGTATACCGTGGAACCGCCGAAAGTTACAAAAATACCGCGATACACACATTTGGTCATTCCGCCCAGCCCTAATGATCAATCAGTTGCTAAGGATATGTTTAATGGGGGAAAAAACTAAATACCACATTTTGCCCTTTTTACCATTGTAGTCATTTATTTTTTGCACATAAAGAGATTTGGCATTGCCCCAAGATTGCCACTTATATAATGTGATAGCCTGGGGGAGTTGGGTGTAGTGAGTGTAGCTGTGCGGTTACTAAAGGGTGTCTGGTTAACACTTTCTGCTTGTGACGCCAGGGTGAGGGCTCCTCTGTAATGCTTGTCCTACTGCCACCCTTTCCAAGTGTGATAGGGAGGTATAGAATAATTGAATGTACACAACTGGAGAGTTTGCTGAAAACTTTTACTGAGGAATTTATGCAAGCTTCATAACCGGAACAGTCTGTATCCATGCAAAGTCTCTTAGAGATTGACAGTGGTCGGGACCTTAAAGGGGTATTCCAGGCAAAACCTTTTTTTATATATATCAACTGGCTCCAGAGAGTTAAGCAGATTTGTAAATTACTTCTATTAAAAAATCTTAATCCTTCAAATAGTTATTAGCTTCTGAAGTTTTCTGTATAACTGCTCAATGATGATGTCTCATCCCGGGAGCTGTGCATGATTGGAGAATATCCCCATAGGAACTGCACAGCTCCCGGGACGTGAGTCATCAGAGAGCAGTTAGACAGAAAAATACAACTCAACTTCAGAAGCTTATAACTATTGGAAGGATTAAGATTTTTTAATAGAAGTAATTTACAAATCTGTTTAACTTTCCGGAGCCAGTTGATATATATAAAAAAAAGTTTTGGCCTGGCATACCCCTTTAAAAGTTTTAGAGTCCTTAGACTGATATGCGCTGTTCCACTGGATTTAGGGTATTTATTTGCGGTCCTGTAGTCACGCTAGCTTTAGCGGGGATTACTTTAGAACTCACGGTTTAGTTTAGGCTGAGGCCGGTAGGTTTTCTGGCATAGCTTGTCTTTGAAAGTTGCGCAGATCCGCCCTGCTAGTCCGGCATCCACGAGAGCAGCAACCCAAGAGAGCGATAATTGGCTACAGCTCCCTTATATGGGCAGGGGCTGCACTAGAGCTAATTGGTCCAATACTTCTGTCAATCACCTTTACATAGGATTATGGGTAAACAGGTGACCCAAGAGCCTCCAAAAAGGTCCTCCAACATACCATAGAGGAATTAACATGGTCACATGACCGAAGGTCCTGCGACGCTAACAAGGTAAGTATACTAATACATTATCTTAAATATACATTATTAAATATGTACATATAAACATTATAGAATTAGAGTAGAGTAGGCGACTAGGGGCTGTCCCACCTGGAGGAAGCCTACCTGAACTTAGTAACTCTGACTTTGGGGACCACCATACAAGGTACAGTATGCAATACGGTACAGGGACACCACAATAAATTGGGTATCACTGTAATCGTATTGATCTACAGAATAAAGAGAACGTCATTTTAGCCACAAACTGCACTGCGTAGAAACGAAAACCAAAACACAAAGAGATTCAGTCTATCCAAGTACTGCGAGATAGAATAGGGAAGGCAGATGGATTACCTCTCTGCAATCATAGAAAACATTAATTAAGCTTCAGAAGATATGACAACCGTGGGATGACTAAGATGAAATCTTGACAAAAATATAAAATGCTTAGGTGGATGTGGTATACCCCAGGGCCGTGTGGGTATCTGTTCTACTTCTCTGTCCTCTTTTCTTCCATTCTTTCTTGCAACCCATCTAAGTTCTTGTAACCCTCCCTGGCAGGTTGCATATAATTTCTTACCTATATATCCCTCACTCTTTCCTCTATATTACTACTTGAGGCTGCGCTTTTGATCACTGAATGTTACTTTAATAATTATGGAGGCCAGCATTTTTGTCCACCAAATTTAGTTACAAAGCTTCCAGTTTAATTCATTGCTGCTTGCAGTGCCACTGTTTTGGTCATCACTTTACAATTTGTTTACTGGGCTGCAGCAATGATGTTTCTGTATATGCTAGTCACCCTTTCAGCCAATTACTGGCCTCTACAGTTTTATACCATACACTGCTCAGGCAAATCAATTTGATTGTAAAAAGTATTTGCTGTACTGTAGCATATATTATTTTATAAAATTATACCCTGGAGTGTACCTGTCCAATAAAAATAAATAAATGCATTATTTTGACATTCCCTTGGCCATATGTATCTCCCCATATGTAACCTCTTGCAATGATCTGGTGTGTCCTATTGTCTTTACAAGTCACATTTACCAGTTACATCATTAATAAACAGGTCTACCTGTGTACAGTTTAATGTCAGTGCAAATACACCTGCTTTGTAAAGGCCTCAGAGTTTGTTAGAGAGCATTACTGAGCAAACAACACCATGAAGACCAAGGAGCTCACCAAACAGGTCAGTGATACAGTTGTGAAAAGTACAAAGAAGTTTAAGTTATAAATAAAAATTAAAAAGATACCCCACTTAAGACAAGGCCTTCCCCCAAAAGAGATAGGTCGGGAAAGGATTAATCAGAGAAGCAACCAAGAGGCCCATGGTAAGAGGAGCTTCAAAGATCAACAGCTAGGTGGCTGAATCTGTCCACAGGACAACCATTAGAAAGAGGGTGAGAAATAAAGTTATCGTTGAAAGGAAGCCACAGTGAAGAGGACACAGAGGGACAACATACAGAGGACGATATTAACCCTTTAAGGATGAAGGGTTTTTCAGTTTTTGCATTTTTGTTTTTTCCTCATCACCTTTTACATGCAGGAAAAAATGTATCCGTTTAAAATTGTTCTATTCTGATCCTTATAACTTTTTAATTTTTCCATGTACGGGTTAGCATGAGGGCTAATTTTTTGCACCATGATCTGAAGTTTGTATCAGTACCATTTTTGTTTTGATCTGACTTTGATCGCTGTTTATTTATTTTTTTATGGTATAAAAAGTTACCAAAAATACGCTATTTTGGAATTTGGAATTTTTTTGTGCGTACGCCATTGATTGTGCAGCTTAATTAACGATATATTTTTATAGTTCAGACATTTACGCACGTGACAATACCACATATGTTTATCTTTACACAGTTCTTTTTTTATTGGGAAAAGGGGGGATTCAAACTTTTATTATGGAAGGGGATAAATGATGTTTATTACTTTTTTTTTTGCAATGTTATAGCCCCCATAGGGGACTATAACATGCAGTACATTGATTCAATACATTGATCACTGCCATTGCATTGCATTGATCAGTGTTATCGGAGGTTGATTGCTCAAGCCGATCAGACGCGCAGGAGGCAGGTAGGGCACCCTCCTGTTGCGTTCTAGCTGATCGGGACATCACGATTTTAACGCGATGTTCCCGATCAGCCCTTATGAGCTGCCGGGAATCTTTTACTTTCACTTTAGATGTGGCGATCAACTTTGATAGCCGCGTCTAAAGAGTTAATGCCGGACATCAGCCCGATCTACGATGTCCGGCATTAGCCACGGGTCCTGGTTGATTATAGCAACTGGGACCCACCGGGTATGATGCGCGCTCACCTGCTAAGCGCGCGTCATACCTCGGGAGCCGCTTATGGACATTTATAAACGTCCATATGCGTTAAGGGGTTAATACACTTATAAGGAATGAAGTCCTTTTTTTTTGCTGAGAAGCCTCTCCACAAGGATGGTAACAATTTGAGTTGGTGGAAGAGGAAAAATATCCTACTTTGATCAAACTAGTAAGATCCTACTTGTGTATACCAAATATGTCCACACCATCAGAACGACTTATCTCTGCAGCAGGCAACAAAGCTTGTAGGAAGAGAGCTAGCCTATGCCGTGAGCATGTGGGTATGCTATATTTTTTTACATTGTAAGGTTTTTGCGATCATATCACTTGTTCACTTGGTTTTTTAGATGCTAACTAATCAATTTTACAAATAATTGTTAGTTGCAGCCCTAATCACTTATTACTCATGAATCTACTAAAAAAAATTATGCTTGGCTTGTCTGAGTATGCATATGTGTTTCAGTCAGGATGAGATATAAGTCACTACTGCCTACACTAGAAAAAAAAAAAAATGAGGCTGCAGGTTGAAATCACACATGCTTAAAAAAAGTACTCTGCAAAATAAAGTTTATCCCCTATCCACACAAGCATAAACCGCAAATACTTTATTTTCTACAGTCACACGAGCCATATGTGGACAGTGATTTGGACATAGCTTAGTGGTTTATAATGGCAAACAAACCTGTGATTTTCCAAAAGTTTTTAGTAAAACTAAGTTAACTAAGATAAGCATGTTACAATAGCAACAGGTAAAATGAGGTCTACCAATTAATTAAGAGGCTCATCTTTTATAGTAGTCAATTTATTGCAAAATGTGCAAATTATTCTTGTTCATGCCATAACAAAGTGGATATAGAATTCACAAAATATCCCTAACAGGTGTCAGCAGCACACAAAGGCACATTTCAGCATCTAGTCACTAGGAAACAAAATGACTATTGTGTTGTCTTATCTATTCTGAACCCTTTGAGGTTAAAGGTGGGCTTAAGGCATCTTTCTGTTAAATGGCTAATTTTAAACAAAAAGCCATAATTAATCATATTATGTAAGCCTGAAATACAGCTATAATACTAACACCCTCCCTTCTTGCTTTATGCATAAAACTGGTATTGTCTGCATATGACAATACAAAGAGAAAGAAAGAAAGAATAAAAAACGTTACAAAGAGAAAATGTATGAATTTTAAGGATCCAGGACAAAAAATTAAATAAAACAACAAAAACAAAACTATGTGAGATAGCCGATGACTGAACCATAGGGTAGTAGTTTTCTTTCTGCAAAGATTTATTAAATAAAAAAATTACATAGAATTTCTAGTTAATGGCATCTGCGTGCACATGCATGCACATGCATGCACACACTCTTTATGGATAAAGGGGTCGGGGGGTGACATCACAGGGGGGCGGAGTCGTGACGTCACGATACTCCTGCTCCGTGGTCGCCACCTGGTTGTTTGTGAGCTGGCATTGCGGCATGCAGCTCAAACAGGTGGGTGGCAAATCCAAGATTGAGGGGGTCCCCAGTGGCAGGATAAGATGTCTCAGGGCCGGAGTATCCCTTTAAAGGGTACTCCAGGATTTTTTTTATGTGATTATGCTACAGCGGCTGGGAAGTTAGTTCATAATATAGTGTCTGTACCTTTCTCTGATGGCTGGTCTCGCATTCTTATGTGATCTTTGCACTGGATGATTATTTTTCTCAGGTATTCCCAGGATGCAGTGCAGCTGAGACACAACCTCACTAGTCAGGTGATGACAGGGAGCCTGTTCTGCTTCAATGGGTTGAGTGACCACAGGGAATTTTCAACAGTTGGAGGCACCCTGATTAGAAAGCACTGTCTTTTGCACGGAATTCAGCTCACTTGTGATTCAATGGGTGGGGTGGCTGATGTGTGGGAGGGAGAAAAGTGGAATTATGGGATTTGTAGTAAAACAGAAAACTCCAACAGGAAATACCCAGTTCACAAAAAGATAGCCACAGCTTTATGGTAATCTCACAACATAGCCATTTGGCCCAAAGACAAGCTCAGATCCTTACTAAGCATGTCCATTACTGTCTGGCAGGTAAGTGCTAAAATCAACTTATGGTGGCTAACCCCTTTAACACTTTCCCGACCCATGACATACATGTACATCATGGGTCGGCTCCCATTCTATAACGCGGGGCCACGGCCGGGACGCGTGGCTAATAGCCGAGATCACTGCCGCGCGCTTTTAACCCTTTAGACGCGGCGTTCAAAGTTGAACACTGCATCTAAAGTGAAAGTAAACTAATGTCGGTTAGCTAAGGGAGCTGTTCGGGATCTCCGTGGTGAAATTGCGGCATCCTGAACAGCTTACAGGACATGTAAGTTATGTTTTTTTAAATATAAGGAGGAAAAAACGAAAGTGCAAAAACTGAAAAACCCCGGGTCATGAAGGGGTTAAAAATCCAGTACACTAGGCAGAAATTATAGTAAATAATCTTATAGACAGTTCCATTTTTTTTTATTATTTCTTTAAAAATAAATGTAAAAAAAATGCAATAACAACCTTTCCATATTATAAAAATATGATTCCGCCCTCCCTCCTACTAACATCACAGGGGAGATAAGAAAAGGATAATTGTGTAGTTAAATATTGTATATTTATCCTTATTTTATATATTGCTGTTAATTTATCTGGAAACAGTAGTGAAAAAAATATATTTTGGCTGCATGAAGTTTTTTGCTGTTTTTTTTTTTCTTTACATCATAAAGTAAATCTTTGAATTTGGGCGACCTGGAAAAATCCAGATAAAGAGCAATCTTAGCTCCATTATATGAAATATCTTGCATTTCTCTTGCCTAAGAATCACATCCCTACATTTACGGCAGACAATCTTGACAATCATTGTTCTGGGGGGGTATCCTATGACTCATTCTACTACAAAGAAAGTAGAATGAGAGGAGGAGCCAAACACTTCTAGAAACCACATTAAAGGTCTATCCCCACGTACAGTATCCTGCATTATCATTCTCCAAACCTTTCAGAAAGACAATCATTCTAATATTTGTTCTTTGAGATTGTCTTTTATTTAGCTATTTATGCCATAGTGTCTTTGATTTGGGTTATCATTTTCTCAACATTTGTTTATCTCTTACCTTGTTATGATCATCCCAGATAAGCACAATTTCAGTTGTAACTATCTATTTGCATGGTTAAATCACTTAAAACGTATAAAATTTTGCACCTCTGAAAGCATTATATAAAAACTTGTGGCAGTATAGCAGTATAACCTCCTCCCACTCATACTTCAAACCTGAGTACCGAAAAGCAAGACACCTGAGTAATTGCTTTGTTCACTTCAGGAGACTGTTGGGATGGAGATTTTAAACATTTCAGAATTTTAGTAACCCCCACCTTGTTGGTTTGGGGAGTTAACCAGATTGCGTCACATTTATTTTTGGAGCCATGCTAGCAAATATCAAATCTTACAATATTCAAATTATTCTACAATAATTGCACCCATCCTTAACCTGTCAGGATAGAAATCTAGTGCAGTTACTCGTATAAAAAAGTACTTAACATAGAATGACCCATCACAGATTCGGTGATTAAAAAGATCAGAGGGTATGTGTAGATTGCAAGACCAGTGACCCTGCCTTCTGATGGGGAAGAACTCCCGTAGGTCTAGGAAACCCGCCGCACCCTCCCATCTGAGTATACCTGCCTCAGGGGGCATACAGCGCTTTCTTAAGCTGCCTTCCACCTCTGAGCCCTCCTCCCTGTCCGCCATTACGCAGCCGTCTCGTTCTACTAGCTGTGCCCCACTACACTCTGTGGACTCACCTGCTTGCTGCTCACTGCCACCGAAGCCTGTGAAGGGATCCTCGCTCCTGCCGCCGTAAGCCTCCGAAGCTCTGCCTGACTCTGAGGCCCCGGCCCGGAGGCTTGTGAGCCGTGCTTCTGTGCAGGGACCGGAGCCTCTCCCTGCTGCTGTTCCCCCTGCTGCGGACTCTCATCCCATCCCTGTGTCGCCGGAACGAGCGGTGAGTGTTTCAGGGGGCTAACCCTTGGGGCTGGCTGCTACTTCTAGTGCTGCTCTGGTGTCGCCTCCACTAGCACCTGGGGCTCAATCTTGGGCCTCCTTGGTAGGGACCTGGAGGTCTCCTTCTGCAGGCTCCCAGCAGTCCCCAGCTGCTCCGCATTGCTCAGCATCCTCCTCCACTGTGACTTTCCTCGGGGCTTCTGGGCTCAGTCCTACCTGTCAGCCCTCTCTGATTGTGCCTGCTGTCACTGCCCTGGTGCTTACCTCCCCTACTCCACTGGATCCCCTTGCTGCCTGCTACTCTCCCTCCCAAGCCGCAGAGACAAAAGTCCACTATGATGCCCTCTGGAGCACTCCACCCTTCTCCTCAGAGGACTCCTTGCCCACCCCCTGGGCCAATGGCGGCCTCTGGATCAGCGCCTATATCCGCGCCGTGGGATAATGCCTCTGAATCTGATCTGCCCTGCTCGGGGGTATCTCTGCCTTCCTCAGCATTCCCTGACCTGGGTCACCTCCTGTCCCAAATTCCAACTAAGGAGGACTTCCGCTCCCTGATTGCTGAAGTCAGGGATGCTTACCGAGCGGAGATCTCCTCCTTGCGCCAGGATCTCCAGAATGTTTCACTGCCCTGCCTTCCGGAGCTCCGCTCGCAGCGTCCGGAAGTTTATTACTCTGAAAGCTATGTGCGGACTTCAGTGTTCGAGGCTGCCCCCTCGTGACGTCCCACCCACCCCCTTGTGAGAAGTGGAGAACTTCTTTAACCTCATCCTTGGTGAACCCGCCTCTCACAGGATTAAACTAGACAGAGCCCATCGAACACTTCGCCCTAAATCCACCACGGGCACTCCTGGCTAAAGCCAGAACTCTGTGAAATTTTGACTTTGACGGTGCCCCTATTCAACTCTATCAAGATTTATCCTGGTTGACCCTTCGTAAGAGGCGACTGCTGCAACCCATCCTGGAAGTCCTTTGTTCTCACCATGTGCCGTACAGATGGACGTTCCTGTTTGGGCTTCACACCCGCAGAGATGGATGCTCCGCTGTTCTACGCTCCTATTCGGATCTTCAGGCCTTCAGTTCTACTATGGAGATGTCGGTTCCTCAGATGATGGACTGGGATATGATGTCTCCCCCCCCCTCCCCAGCCCCCGGAGTGGCAGCCTGTTCGGCCCCGTAAGGCTGGATCCCAAAGGAAGCCCCCCTAGGGTCTCGGGGACTTTCCCTCGAGCTCCCCCCTGAGATGAGGATGGAGCTCTGAGGTGTTCTTGGACATGGACTTCTTTTGGTCTTTGGATCCTCCCTGGTCAGAGGGGGTCCTCCCCGCCGTGAGATTCAACATTATTGCTAATTGTCCCCTGTTCTTACTGTGTTACTGCACTTTTTGGTCACCAATGGTTGTTGTTTCTATGTGCTCTTTTGCTTTGGCCTTGGAGTAGGGCGCTTGCTCTTCTGTTGGCTATCCTTTGGTGGTGTCCTTCCATATCCCCTCTCGAGGCCATAGCAATGGAATGCCCATGCTTTGGTCCATGGTCAAGTTGGGTGGTCTTGGCCTCCGCATTGGCTGATTGGTCAATGGTTTACTATGTTACTGGCTGTTTATTAGGGATCGACAGATATTGTTTTTTTTAGTGCCGATACCGATACTCCGGTATAAGTTAACGGCTATTTATTTCCCCCCTCCCCCTGGCGACAACGCTGCAGATCATTGATTTAAAGCGGGTGCTTTAAATCAATGAACTGCAGCTGCTTTTGCGGAGCCAGAGACCGCTGCCGCCACCCTCTTCTCTCCCCCTGCCTGTCCTGGGGTCCTGAGTCCGATCACTGCTACCGCAACCCAGCCCCCACCCACGCCGCACTGCGCCGCACCCCCCACCGCACCGCCCCGGCCAGAGTCCGCTGCTGCTGCCCCATTGCCTCCCCCATTCCCGGTTTTAGAATTACCTGTTCCCGGGGCCCGCTCTACTTCTGTCCCCTTCTTGTGTTCTTTTCCCACCTTAGGTTCTTTTCCCTCCTCTGTTGCCTCTCTTTGCGCCCCAGGCTCTCCGGACGCCCCTTCACCGATGCCTGGTGACCGTTTTTGCTGCTTCTGTGAGTATGCTTTTACATCTGCTGCTTGCCTTTTCTCCTGATCCGCCATGGTTAGGTGCGTCTCCTTGAATGTTAAAGGGCTGAACTCCCCCTCTAAGAGGTGCTTGTTACAAAGGGAGTTAGTTGGGCGCTTGTTACAAAGGGAGTTTGTTGTTTTCCTTCAGGAGACGCACTTTGACCATTCCGGATCCTTTCAATTCCTTCACCATCTTTTTCCTCTTACCTACTCCGCCGTTTCCGACAGGAAAACTGCTGGTGTAGCTATTCTAGTCTCTAGGTCCTGCCCCCTACAAGTTCCTTCTTCCTTTCTTGATCCCCAGGGGTGTTATGTGATTGTGGAGGGTGTTTTAGGTGGGGCCCTGCTTCTGCTCTGTAATGTTTACGCCAGCAAAATTTCCCAAATCCCTTTCCTACATAGAGTCCTGGCTAGGCTCCATAAACTCCCTTCTTCCGCTTGGCTGTTGGGTGGGGACTTTAATCTTATCTTCTCTCCATCTCTGGACCGTCACTCTCTCACTGGTGCCCCCCCCCCCCACTCCCGCTCAGTTGCGCTTGGCCTCTATTTTCCGGCGGCTTATACGTGCTTCGTCGTTATATGACCTATGGCAGATTAATCACCCTACGGAGCGCTCCTTTAGTTTTTATTCCCATCCGCATAAATTGTATGCGCATATAGATTATTTCTTTGGTAACCTCCCTATGGTGCGCATGCTCTCCGCTGCTTCTCATGACCCTATCTCCTGGTCTGATCATTGTCCTGTTCTTCTTTCCTTCTCTTCTCCTTCCTCTCTCCGTTCCTGCCACTGGCGACTGAATGACTCCCTTCTTAAGTCATTGCCTTCCCAGGAGTCGATACAGCAGTGTCTCAGACTATTTCACTGATAATGAGGGCTCGGTCTCTTCTCAGGCAATCCTCTGGGAGGCCCATAAGTCCGTTGTCCGTGGTCATTGTATAGCTTTGGGTTTGCAACTTAAGCATGATGATATGGCTCGCTCCTGGGAACTCCTTGTGGAGATCGCTCGCCTGGAGGCCCTCTTACGGTCTACTCCCTCCCTGTCGATCTTATGGAGCTTGGTGGCGGCCAGGGCGAGGATAGGTGATCTGGCCCTTCATAGAGTGGAGCGTCAACAAGCAGCGCTTCTATGAAAAGGGCAATAAGACACATACGATGTTAGCCAGGCGCCTCCTCGATCGGATGGTTCTCAATCTCCCTCAGCTCTCATAGACTCTTCTGCTGTCCTTCATTATCATCCAGCTGACATTTCTCGCCTCTTTGTTGATTATTACACTAAACTTTACTGCTTTCCCTCCCAGCTTCCGTCTGATCCGGGGGAGGGGGCAACAGCTCTTGATTCTTATCTTTCGCCATGTGGCTTACCTGCTTTGTCGGGGGCCGATCGGGAGGTCCTCAATGCACCCGTCACTGGGGATGAGCTCTTGGAGGTTCTAAAATCCCTTCCTGCTGGTCGTTCGCCCGGCCCGGACGGCTTCACGTATCTTTACTACAAGACTTTCTCCTCTGTCCTGGTACCTAAACTTGTTCCCCTCTTTAACTCCTTTATGGGGGGAGGAGATCCCGCAGTCTTTTTTGCAATCTCTCATTAACCTGCTACCTAAGCCTGGTAAAGATACTCACGATTGCTCTAGTTATCGGCCAATTGCCCTCCTCAATTCTGATCTGAAACTATTTTTTAAGGTGTTAGCGGTCCAGCTTTGCTCCTTTCTCCCATCCCTGATCCATAAGGATCAGGTAGGGTTTATCCCCTGTCGCCAGGGTGGTGATAACACCAGGAGGGTAGTGGACCTTGTCGACCTGATCAATTGGAGGTCTGAACAGGCGCTCATACTTAGCCTGGATGCCAAAAAGGCTTTTGACAGACTGGGGTGGCCATTTCTCTTTGCTACACTTCAGAAGTTTGCTATTACCTGTAACTTTTTAACTGCACTGCGGGGGGTCTCTACTCCTCTCCTACTGCCTCTCTGAAACTCCCTCACACTCCTCCAATTTTTCCTTTGTTCAATGGGACCCGTCAGGGCAGTCCGTTGTCCACCTTGATTTTTGCCCTATGTATCGAGCCACTGGCTGCTATGATTAGGGGGGACCAGGACATCACTGGTATTCCTTTACAAGGCAGGGAGTTAAAGATTTGCTTATTCGCTGATGATGTCCTTCTCACTCTCACTCGTCCTTTACTTTCTCTCCCTAGTCTTTATAGAGCCCAACATGCTTGTGGTGAGGTTTCTGGCTATAAAGTGAACCTCTAAGTCTGAGGCGCTTCCTCTGAATCTCCCCGTGTCTCTCTCCACTCTTCTTCGCTCCAATTACTCTTTTAAGTGGTCTCCGTCTGCTATAAAGTACCTGGGGGTCCGTATCACTTTTCACTATTCCTCGCTTTACTCTACTATCTCCCCCTTTTTCGGGAACTCCGTGCTCTTCTAAAGAAATGGCGCTCGCAGTATATTTCCTTTTTTGGGCTTATCGCGGCTGTAAAAATGACTATCCTACCGAAACTGCTGTTTTTTTTTTAAACATTACCGGTTCGTGTGCCGCTGTCCGCCCTACGCTCGTTCCAAACGGCTATTTTTAAGTTTATCTGGGATGGGAAGAGGCACTGACTCCCTATGTCTGTAATGATGGCTGGCAGGGCATTTGGGGGTCTTGCAATCCAAGATATAGTTAAGTACTATTGGGCTGCCCATCTGCACCATCTGGCATCGTGGTCCTCTTACCATGCCTACAGCCGCTGGATGAAGGTGGAAAAGCTTTAATTAGCCCCTTTCCACCCCAATACGCTTCTGTGGTCCCCTCCTGCATCTACTGTTTCCTTGTCCCCTCTATTGGGCCCTATGGCGTTTTCTAAGTATGTTTGGGGATATTGTTCAGTGAAATTTAAGCTGTTCTCTCCTTCTTCCCCTTCTTCCTCTATCATACTGACTTTCCTTCTGGCCGGTCTGCTGTCATTGTGCGGGAATGGGGATCTAGGGGCCTTTTCTGATGGGCGGACATTGTGGATCCTCTCTCTTGCTCCCTTCTTTCCTTTACTCACATTCTCGTTGGGATCTCCCCTCGTCTGAGAGCTTTCATTATCTGCAGCTGCAACATTTTCTGTCCTCTACCACTGGCTCCTCAGTGGTCTCTATGCCCACTGGTTTCGAGAGGTTATGCCGTGGTGGGCCTCAGACGAGGGGCCTCCTCTCCGACATTTACACCCTGCTTCTTCATCCTCCTGCGGGGGTCCCGGTATCACATCGTTATATGGGTCGTTTGGAGGACGCTCTCAATACTGTCATTACTGGTCCTAAGTGGAGGGTTATTTGGGAAAGGGCCTCAAAAGGTATTTATCTGCACAGCCTATAAGGAAATCCAATATAAATTGCTTATGGGATGGTATCACACCACTGAGCTGCTAAATAGACTGAACCCTGACATTCCTCCTCAATGCTGACGTTGTGGGGTTTGGTTGGGTACGGTATTTCATATATTTTGGTCCTGTCCTCTCATAGTGGACTACTGGAATAGAGTATGGGGAATGCTATCTGAGGTCCTGGGAGTGTTGGTCCCCCTTGACCCTCTTATCTACCTTCTTCAACTTTCTCACCCTGCTCTGTCTAGGAAGATGTTTAGGCTTTTAATGCACATAGTTTTGGCTGCTAAAACCCTAATTGCTAAATGCTGGAAGAGGACCCTCCCTCCCTCTGAGTCTGACCTGTTATCTCGCATATGTGAGATTCGCTCTCTGGAATATTTAACGGCTTCCTTGAATAATTCTATCCCTTCCTTCCTTTCAGTCTGGGAACCCTGGGATTGTTTTTCTGACAGTCAACCGCCTTGACTTTCTTTTCTCTTTTACTCTCCCCTCTTTCTCTTATTTTTCATATCTGCTTCCCTGTGTGTGGTCATGTTATTTTTTGTAGGTCTTTGTGCTTCCCCCAGTGTTGGTATCAGGGGCTGGCGGCGCGATTCTGGTTGCTGTATTAGCCTATCCTGACCCTATCATTTGCAAGCTTTTTTGTTTGTTTAGCATAACTTGTCAACGGGCTTCGGCCCATATCATATTTATGCTATGTTTTTTTTTCTGTTTGAATTTGTACCTATGAAAATTCTTTAATAGAAATTACATTTAAAAAATAATAATAATAATAAGAATTTTGGTTATGGAGCCTAAAGAGATCTGGAGTTCTTGAACATCTTACTAGAGGAGGAATGTACAAATTTGGAACAGGCTTGAAGAGCAAAAACAATTAGTGCTCAGGTTCAAGTCTGACCCAGAGTTTGCCTCCAAAGGGACGCAACTCAAGGCCTCGAGAGATTCCATTTCTATATTAAAGAAAGGAAAAACTCAATTCATACAGAACCTTCAGGATTTCCAAAGAGAATAAGGGTGCGTTCTCACAGGGCGTATACGCAGCGTATTTGACGCTGCGCAAATTTTACGGCAGCAGCAGGAAATACGCTGCGTATCCCTTGCTCACTATACACACAGGGCTTTCCGGCGGCAGCCCTATGTGTGTAGTGAGTTTTGGAGGCGGGGCCGTGTGCCGGCGTGACTGTGACGCGCGGCCCCGCCTCCAAAACTCACTGCACACATAGGGCTGCCGGCGGAAAGCCCTGTGTGTGTATAGAGAGCGAGGAATACGCAGCGTATTTCCTGCTGCTGCCATAAATTTTGTGCAGCGTCAAATACGCTGCGTATACGCCCTGTGGGAACGCACCCTAAAGCCTACTCTGTGATCTCAAGAAATCTAGCACAGAGAGAGAGACTGAGACAGAGGTATCTACCTCAGACACAGATCTCTCAGATACTGATAGGTCCCAAGTGAGATTTGAGAGGGGGAAAAAGGTCAGCCTAGGGGATGCAGACCCAGAGGATCATATAGATCACATAACACATATACAGTCACGGCCGTAAATGTTGGCACCCCTGAAATTTTTCAAGAAAATGAAGTATTTTTTCACAGAAAAGGATTGCAGTAACACATGTTTTGCTATACACGTTTATTATCTTTGTGTGTATTGGAACTAAACCAAAAAAATAAAAGGGGGGGGGGGGGGGAGAAAGCAAATTGGACATAATGTCACACTAAACTCCAAAAATGGGCTGGACAAAATTATTGGCACCCTTAACTTAATATTTGGTTGCACACCCTTTGGAAAAAGTAACAAATCAGTCGCTTCCTATAAACATCATTAAGCTTCTTACACCTCTCAGACTGAATGTTGGACCACTCTTCCTTTGCAAACTGCTCCAGGTCTCTCTTTTTGGAAAGGCGCCTTTTCCTAACAGAGATTTTAAAGGGGTTATCCAGCATAAAGTAAGCAAGAGGAAGGAGGATATCCGGCTCCCAAGACTGGATAAAAGTAAGGCTTTATTGGAACATATTAAAATCCAAAATAATGGTGAAAGGGAGCTAAAAGCACAAACGAAACGCAGCGACGCGTTTCGACTTGTATACAAGTCTTAGTCATGACTAAGACTTGTATACAAGTCGAAACACGTTGGTGCGTTTCGTTTGTGCTTTTAGCTCCCTTTCACCATTATTTTGGATTTAAATATGTTCCAATAAAGCCTTACTTTTATCCAGTCTTGGGAGCCGGATATCCTCCTTCCTCTTGCTTACTTGTTGCACCTGGGAACACGGCCCTTGTCTTTGCTCCGAAGCTTCCTCTGGAGGGTGTGCTGAATACCTTTACGTTCTGGGTCTGCATGCTGCAAACGGTGAGCTGAATCTTACTATTTCTATTTGATTATCCAGCATAAGGTGATTTTAGTAGGTACATGGCAGACAGTAATGGACATGCTTAGGAAGGATCTGCGCTTGTCTTGGGCTAAATGGCTATGTTTTGAGGTTACCAGAACACTGTGGCTAGCTTTTTCTGAACTTATATTTCCTGTTTTCAGTTTTCTTGTTTGCCTGTAAATCCCATGATTCCATTTTCCTCCTTCCCACACATCAGCTACCCCACCCATTGAAACATAAATGAGCTGCAGACCTGTGGTTTTCAATCAATCAGAGTGCCTCCAGCTGTTGCATTACTTGCAGATTGTTCTCTCTACCCATTGAAGCAGACAGGCTCCCTATCATCAGCTGACTAGTGAGTCAGGTCTCGACCGCATTGCAAGCTGGGGAAAATCCGAGACAGCAGTCATTTTGTATGCCGTTAAAAATAAATATTGGGATAAAAATTACATAAGAATTGTGAGAAAACCATCACACACAGGTACAGACACTATATTATGAACTACACTAACCTTACAGCCCCTGTAGCATAGTCAAATAAAAAAATTCCCGGAATACCCATTTAAGATCTCTCCATCAAGGTGTTCAATGGGATCTAGATCTGGACTCATTGCAGGCCACTTTAGAACTCTCCAGCGCTTTGTTGCCAAATATCTCTGGGTGCTTTTTGACGTATGTTTGGGGTCATCGTCCTGCTGGAAGACCCAAGATCTCAGAGGCAAACCCAGCTTTCTGACACTGGGCTGTACAGTGCGACCCAAAATCCATTGGTAATCCTCATATTTTATGATGCCTTGCATGCATTCAAGGCACCCAGTGCCAGGGGCGGCAGAACAACCCCAAAACATCATTGAACCCCCACCATATTTCACTGTAGGTACGGTGTTCTTTTCTTTGTAGGCCTTATTCCGTTTTCGGTAAACAGTAGAATGATGTGCTTTACCAAAAAGCTCTATGTTGGTCTCATTTGTCCACAAGACGTTTTCCCAGAAGGATTTTGGCTTACTCAAGTTCAGTTTGGCAAAATGTAGTCTTGCTTTTTTATGTCTCTGTGTCAGCAGTGGGGTCCTCCTGGGTCTCTTGCCATAGCGTTTAATTCCATTTAAATGTTGATGGGTAGTTCACACAGACACTGATGCTCCCTGAGCCTGCAGGACAGCTTGAATATCTTTGGAACTTGTTTGGGGCTGCTTACCCACCATCTGGACTATCCTGCGTTGACACCTTTCATCAATATTTCTCTTCCATCCACGCCCAGGGAGATTAGCTACAGTGCAATGGGTTGCAAACTTCTTGATAATGTTGCGCACTGTTGACAAAGGCAAAATTAGATCTCTGGAGATGGACTTGTAACCTTGAGATTGTTGGAGTTAATAACTCATTCATGAGTTATTAACCCATTAAGGACGCAGCCCATTTGGGCCTTAAGGATGCAGACAAAATGTTTAAGTTTTTGTTTTTTCCTCCTCGCCTTCAAAAAATCATATCTCTTATATTTTCATCCACAGACTAGTATGAGGGCTTGTTTTTTGCGAGACCAGTTGTCCGTTGTAATGCCATCACTCACTTTACCATTAAATGCATGGCGCAACAAAAAAAAATACTATTTGTATGGTGAAATTAAAAAGAAAACCGCAATTTAGCTAATTTTGGAAGGTTTTTGTTTTCACGCCGTACAATTTACGGTAAAAATGACATGTGTTCTTTATTCTTTGGGTCAATACGATTAAAATGATACCCATGATAAAATACTTTTCTATTACTGTTGCGTTTAAAAAAATAAATTGCAAACTTTTTAACCAAATTAGTATGTTTAAAATCCCCCTATTTTGAAGACCTATAACTTTTTCATTTTTCAGTATAAGCGTTGGTATGAGGGCTCATTTTTTATTGATACCATATTTGCTTATATAGAACTTTTAATCAATTTTTTATAATTTTTTTGGGAATAAATGTTATAAAAAAGCAGCTATTTTGGACTTTTTTTATTTTTACGTTCACGCCGTTAACCTTACGGTATCATTAACATTTTATTTTAATAGTTCAGCTATTTACGCATGCGGCGATATCAATTATGTATATAAAATATTTTTTTAACACTTTTTGGGGGTGAAATAGGAAAAATGGGACAATTTACGTTTTTATTGGGGGAGGGGGTTTTTCACTTTTTTTACTTTTTTTTTGTTACTTTTTATTTTTTTTATATATATTTTTTTTTCACTTTATTAATCCCCATAGGGAACTATTTATAGCAATCATTCGATTGCTAATTCTGTTCAGTGCTATGTTCAGGACACAGCACTGATCAGCATTATCGGTCATCTTCTGCTCTGGTCTGCGGGAAGGCAGATCAGAGCAGAAGACGCCGGGAAGGCAGCGGAGCCAGGTGAGGGGACCTCCGTCTGCCATGCTGGATGATCGGATCGCCGTGGCAGCGCTGCGGGCAATCCGATCATCCATTTTAGTGACCGCGATGCTGCAGATGCCGTGATCTGTATTGATCGAGGCATCTGAAGGGTTAATGGCGGACATCCGTGGGATCGCGGGTGTCCGCCATTACGGGCTGGTCCCTGGTTGCAATCAGCAGCCGGGACCTGCTGCGCATGATTCGGGCATCGCTCCGATGCTCGCGGTTATGCTCAGGACATAAATGTACGTCCTGGTGCGTTAAGTACCACCTCACCAGGACGTACATTTAAGGGCTCGTCGTTAAGGGGTTAATTATGGTCAACAAAAATATGAAAAATAGTATGACAGTTATGAATTGCCAAAAATATACAAACAATGCAATTCACCATATATGGGCCCAGATATGAGTTCTTTGAAGTAGTGGTAGAAGTAACTTTTGCAATATAATAAAATAATAACGCAGTTATTATATAAATGATATGTACATTTATTGGTTACAATTGATTAACATTAAAGAGTAAGAAAAACAGTCCGTAATATAAATGAAATTATATAAAGTATATCAATGACATAAGGTAAGATATAAATCAATGATGTATTAGTAAGTTATTTAACCATATTAAACTTAGTCACAGAAGTAGGTTAGTTCGGATATCAGTATATTACTTTGGGTAGAGATCATTACATGATATCTAATGGGCATTTTACAAGTATAAAATGGGAGTAAACCCCGCCCAGTTAAAACCACAACTATCTCAGGTAACATACAGTACTAAATATATCATTTATAATATGCTACTAATTAGGAAGACAAATTAAGTTTCCTTGTGTATCTTACCAAGAGTACTTCTGAATGAAAGAAAGATGGCTGCCCAGGGTCAATGGAAATGCCTGTAGTCATAACCAGTTAGCAGAGAAGAAATTACTTATTGGATCAAATTTTCTCCCTGACTCTTTATGGCTCCACCTCTTCAGGTAGCCTCTAGGAACTTCTGTGATGGGGATGGGGTCCCTCTTTCTGTGTTCCCTGCAGTTTTCTCCTTTTTTTTTTCTGTCCTCCTTACACCTGCTTTTAGCTTGTTTTCTGTCTTAAAAATCCACCCAACAAATATTATGTCATCCAATGATGACTGGTGGGTGTTAACTATTTAGGTTCAGAGTCTAGTTACATGACATAACAGCTAAACAATAATTTACTATAATTTTGTTAGAGATGCAAAAGATTATTGTGGCCACCTTATCACCTGTATACACATAATCCAAGACAAGACAATGCCATTGATAATTCCCAGGCATCTCAAATAGATAGCCAAATATATAGATAAATAGAATACAAATACAACCCATTGTTAAACACACACACACACAAATCTGTATCCAGGTGTACAGAGCAGATCCCCCATTGGAGTCAAAATGACAGACAATGAGTGTAACTCTCCAGTACTTTCCTTGGAGACTTGTCAAACATCATGGGTATTGTCTTAACTTGTTTGTCAAACCCCTAGTTCCTATTTACATGTCTCTTAGAAGAGATGACACCTTTACAAACATTCAAAGGTCTGTGATCTTTCCATGAACTCTGCTTAGGCCGTCTGAGAATTCATACAACATGGCGGACACATCATGTTATTATTCTATTAAACACAGTGATTCATTTTTGGGGCCTACAATAAGTATGACAATATTTTTCCACAATTTTGGTTCTCAAGTTCTCAGACAGTTCTCTCCTCCTCTCAATTTCAAAGCGGAATTGCAGGTGGAAATTCCGTAGTGTGAACCTAGCCTTAGTGTGGCACACACAGACACAAAATGCAAAGACTAAGTGAACATCTCTCCTTTTTTATCTGCTTTCAGGTGTGATTTTTATATTGCCCACACCTGTTACTTGCCCCAGGTGAGTTTAAAAAAGCCTCACATGCTTGAAACAATCTTATTTTTCCACAATTTTGAAAGGGTGCCAACTATGTTGTCCAGCCCATTTTTCAAGTTTGGTGTGACATAATTTCCAATTAGTTTTTTTTCCTCCCTTTTTTGGTTTAGTTCCAATACACACAAAAGGGAATAAACACGTGTATAGCAAAACATGTGTTACTGCAATCCTTTTCTGTGAGAAATACTTCATTTTCTCAAAAAATTTCAGGGGTGCCAACATTTACGGCCATGACTGTAGGTCACCTCCCCAAAGCTACACTGCATAAGCACAACAAGAATGGGGAAGGGGCAACTCTGTTGCGTATTCCCTCATCAGGCTCAGCATCCTCATACCAGTCCTCATCTGGAAATGCACCCCCTTTTTTAGGGGAGGATCCCAAGGACCAATATCCACTCCGACAGCGCCTGGAACGAGGGAGATATCCAGCATAGGAACTACATGCTAGTTCACTCAAGTAGAGATGGCATAAACTTTACAAATTGCGTGAAAAAAGGGAGTGGAGAGAGGGTGACATATCAGTAGCCGAATGTGTGGCCTTAATAACCTGGTTTCTCAATTAGATGAAAGTGAGAATGGAGTAGGACAGGGACCCTATACTAACTGTAAACTAAAGAGTCATGATATGCCCCCAGTGGGACATGTCTCATGTATTGAAGTTTTCACCGACTTGGTTGCCAGAGAGCTGAGGTCCCTCTCCACTTCCCCACATATGATCTGCCATAATTTATCACGGAAAGAGAGGCTGGCGATAAGAGAATTGGAGAGTGAGGAAGACCTGATAATCAAGCCTTTGGATAAAGGGGGTAACATGGTCCTAATGGACCGAGGGCTATACTTAGAGATGTGTTATCGCCTTTTAGATGATAACTCTAACTGAAGTTTTACCAAATAACCCAACCTCCAAGTACCGTGAGGAACAAAACAGGAATATATTTGGATAAAATTTTGAGAAGTTTTGTACTGTCCCTCCCCTCATATACATGTGACACACTGGACTTGCTGGGGAAGGTAGGGGGATTGACTGGTGAAAAAGAAACATTACTTGCGTCTATCGACGTAGAAGCTCTCTACTCTTCTATACCGCACAGTGTAGGGTTAAAGGCGGTTTCACACTTTTTGTCATGAAGGGGAATTCACCATCAAGCCTATAACCAGTTAATCCTTATGCTCCTCAACTATGCTCTCACCCACAACCATTTTATCTTTAATGGGCGATACTTCCACCAGCTCTGGGGAACGGCGATGGGGAGTCCATGTGCCCCATCGTACGCAAATCTGACCCCGGGCTGGTGGGAGGCTACAATCACCTTTGTGGGTGAGAGAGAGAGGAGTTAAAGAATGCGACCTTCTGGTCATGATATATTGACGACATATTTGTACTGTGGTCAGGATCTGAGGCGGACTTTGCCGCATTTATAAGATTCTTAAATACTAATGACGTAGGCCTTAACTTCAGGTAGAAAATAGATGCTCACACACTAGCATTCTTGGATGTAAGCATAACCAAGAATGAGAAGGGGGGACTAAAACACTACTGTGTTTAGGAAAAGCACCTCAACAAATAGCCTCCTAAGGTGGGAAAGCTGCCACCCAGCCACCCTGTAAAGAGGGATACCGCGGGGGCAGTAACTTCGCCTCAGGAGGAATTACTCCAACACACAAGAATTTGTCCGCCAGGCGAAGGACTTAAGGTCTCGCTTCCAACAGCGAGGGTACCCGGACTCTGCCCTGAGGCTGGTATATAAATTTGCGTTGGGACAAGAAAGAACACATCTTCTCAGACCTAAACCCAAAAATGACAATATGCAACCAATAAGAATCATTGGTACCTATGATGCCAGAGTTAATGTAATGAGGCAGATCATCTGCCTACTCCAGCCATAACATACAGGAAGGGTAAAAGTCTACAGGACACCTTTACACATAGCCATCTGGCAACCAACTCTACTAGCACATGGCTTAATGCACTACATCTTAGCGGTTGCAAACGTTGTGGTCACTGTAGAGCGTGTGACAATAGGACGATGAGACAGGGTGATCAATATCAATGAATGTATTAACTGTAGCACCCGCGGTGTTGTGTATGTGGCCACGTGCCCTTTACGTAGGTAAAACAACCCGAGAGCTGCAAAGGAGAATTTTAGAACACCTGGGGGACATTAGGAAAAAAAAAAAAAGAGACCCTCCAGTAGCCCTGCATATGAATTTATTTCACCAAGGGGACACCAAGTTGATCCACTTTGTGGGTATGGAACAGGTTAATCCCACACAAAGAGGGGGTGATAATGACAGGAGTGTAGGTGGATATATATACAAAAGGAGTGTAGGTGGATATATTGCCTACAGACGATGTCCCCCAGAGGGTTAAATGAGCAGTTGTCATTTGCACCCTTTTTGTGAGTGATCCTACATATAATAACTTCCTAGCAACTAGCCTACATACTGGGTGGCAATTCGGGCAGATTAGGGAGGGCCTTAGTGGGCTCCTATGAGGTAGGACCACCCCTAGTGTAGGTATACAGTAGGGAAATATAGGAGGTTCCTGTGATACGGTACCGCCCTTATAAGGGCCTCTATGCCGTCTAAGGACCCCATACTAGGGAATTATAGGGCAAGTACAGTGATTACCCGGACCTACAATTGCCACGACATACGATAATTTCAACATACGATGGCCTCTCAGAGGCCATCATATGTTGAAGGCAGCATCAACATACGATGCTTTTGTTTGTCGGGGCCATTGCATAAACGGCTATCAGGCAGCGCAGACTGCTTCAGCTGCTGCCGAATAGCAGTTTAAGGTGCCTCGTGTGCTCCGTTGAGTGTCACTCACCTGTCCTCACCGCTCCGGACCGTCCTCTTCGGGCTCCGCTGCATGGCCGTTGCTCTCCCTCGTCGTCATCTCGTCGCCGCGCATGCCGTTCCATCATCCAATAGGAGCGACGTGCACAGCTACGTGATGACGGCGATGGAGAGCAACGATCCAGGGCAGCGGTGATGGTCCGGAGCAGCAAGGACACGCGAGTATAACTAGTGCATGGATCCCTCAACATACGATGGATTCAAGTAACAATGGTTCATTTGGAACTAATTACCATCGTATGTTGAGGGATCACTGTATAGCGCAAATATTTCCATCCAGCGATCCACCATGCTGATATATACATATAGAAGTCCTCACCAACATAACCATGCTAGAGTCCCCATTGTCTCTATAATCAGAGATGTTATCTAAACACAGATACTACCATAACCCTTAATAGTTACACTGTCCTCCGCAGCACGGGAACTATCACAGAACATATTTCATTCTTATTAGTATACATATTGGAGAACTTATACATTGTCTCTTGGGTGATGTGGTCCCTTTATGTGAAATTACATATAATTGTATACCATGTTCCTCAAGTCACTCCACTAGCTCTTTTTGCTGGAAACTTATCAGACTAAGATTTATTACAGACCTATAGAAAATATTTTTAACATACTGCACTTGAAGGCACATCTATTGAATTCAGTCATGACATCCCTTGATATGGGAGGGAGTTTTGGAGAATGGATATACCTTTCTGACATCTGACTATACAATGGCCATCATCATCATCATCATAATAATAAAAATAATAATCTGTTTAGTATTGCTAATCGCCTGAAATAGGTAAAAACTATATTGTCTTTTAGCCTTTGAATCCACTCCTTTATTTAGCCTATACGCTGGTGTTAAATCAGCTTTTGTTTTTCATGTTGAACTGTACTCAGAGCGCTTGCCGCCAAAAGGAGTTAAATGACGGAGCGAAAAAACTCCGGAGATCAGCCCCGCCCCCATATGGCATTATCATAACATGCCTAATGCGCCCACTGGCATGCGATCTCGGCAAACACAGCCACTGCAGCATTGGGGTTACACACATGTGAACAGTTAGTGAACCTAGCGGAGTATCTAACTGCTAGTGATACCGACAGTATGCTTAGAGTCAGTTAACATAGTCGGTCCATAATGTGTTTTATTTTAGGGAGCGTCTATACCTAGGGCCTCGGGGCTAATGTGAGTATACATACACTGGTTATCTCGCTGAATTAATTGTACATCGGAGGGGTAAGCACATAGAAATGATATATGTTATCTTTGATCTTTTTTACAGATGGTCATATTGTGGAGACTCCTTCCAGTATAATACCAGCCCCTCGGGAGCCAATTTGGTGATGCTATCTTGGTGACAGTTTATGTATTTATGTGTTCTGTGGGGTATACATTGAACATGGGACCACTTGTCCATAGAATTTTCTAATAATTCATTTTGCGTTTAATAGCTGTAATACAGGTCTTAATCTCCCTAAGAATTTCCCTGATGAAGTAAGTGTGTAAAATATTAAAAGTGACGTGCTTGCAGAAACGCATCGAGATGGGGATAATTGGTTGAATACTAGTGACATCTGAGTACATTCAGCATATAAGATTAGTAGTCAAACCATGAAGCTTTTATTGATGTATATAAGGACAGTGTAAGCATAGCTTCCATTTTGTAAACAAATACGGTCCTAGGATTGAATGAACAGTAAACAAAGTACAGTGGTACACATGTATAATGATGAAGTCTACAAAGCTCCCAAAAAGCAAGAAAGAGCATTATAGACAATAAAGACAAAAAGAACAATAAGTCTTGGTAATACTTAATATACAGTACCCGCTGGCTGACCCCATCAGAAACTAAAAATAAACTACCTACCTCTCATTAAAGAGACATGCAATGAGTCATATTGGGACAGTAAGTGGATAATAACCATGGTTCCCACACACCATTAAAGCTATCTACTATATCCTCCCTGACTGCTGATAACTTCTCATAAAGCATAATAAGATTAATTCTGGAGATCACCTCCCTAAAGCGCAGAACTGATGACTTCCAGCTGCCAAAGGTATATATTGGGAAAGGCGAAATACTTTATATTGCATCCTAATGGGTTTACAGCCGAGGAGGCAGAAGGCAGGCGCCCTTGGAACATGGTTTGGTAAAATGGAGTCAAGAAGGTCTAGTACCTGTGTCCAAAAGGCTGAAAATACCAGACATGACCACCACACAATTGGTAGATTGTTCCCAGCATACCTCAAGTTCGGAAACATAATGGCAAAACGGTGGGGTAGATGGTGTTTAAGCTAACAGGAACTAAATAAGTCCTATGAAGTACTTTAAGCGCCGTTTACATTAAGGACACCTGCCAACAGTCACGGCTCAGTACTGCACAGAAGTCCTGCTACTGAGATAGTGACATAATAGTGTGTAAGTTGCCCTCCCAATTTCAATTTCTGAAGGTGGAGCATTAAGATGAGAATATAATAGAGACAATAGACCCGGAAGATGGGGAGAGTAAAGAGAGCGAGCTTCAAAGAAGGTGGGTTGGATTACTTGTGAACGGATAACTTGGGATTGGAGAAAGGAAAAAAATCTGACGGGCCCTAAACAGCTCAGTATAAGGGACAGAATGAGACAATCTGAACGTTTCAAATGTGGGAAGACATCGCTCATTTTTCTCATGCAGATCTGTGTCCTCAGGGCTCTGACTTCGCTCCCCCCAGCTCTAACTTCAGAAACCTTACATATTCTTAAGCTGGGCATGAAAGAAGCAGCCAAGTCACGGAAACAAAGAACAGAGAAAAAAAAGCCCTGAAGCGTTGTCCACAGCCTAATCCTAACATGGCCAGCGCCGTGGATTACAGTAAAAGATCCAACGCTGAACTACAGAACTTCCTGGCCCACAAACAGGCAAGAAAAAAAGACACATGCTACACAAACATATAATACATTTGCAAAAAACATGAACATTAAAAGAAGATGCAATATAGCCAAAAATCTTAACCACCGGAGTACCCCTTAAGAAACTTTCCTAATATTATCAGGAGCCTGGCGGCCTGGCACAAAACCAACCTGGTCCAGGTTAATCAGTGTTGGCAGGTTTAAACGAGTGGCCATAATAGAGGTTACCAATTTTGAGTCTATAAGAGAGATATTGGATGGTAGTTAGCTGTGTGGAGGTGGTTATCAGGGCAACTAAGAATTCAGGAGGGAGAAGGGTAGGAGACATGAGAAAATTGAAGAGAATGACAAGATGAGGAATGAATAATGGGGCAAATTTCTTGCAATAGAGTCCATCCGGGCCAGGGGATATGCCCAACTTGAGCCTGGACAGAGCCACAGTCACCTCTTCGGGTGATATAGGAGCGTTTAATACCTCCCTAGCGTCAGGAGTGAGATGAGGGGGAGAAACAGATAAAAAGCTGTTAAGAGTATACAGCATATAAGAATATTGCGGAATACAGTGAATTGTCCCGGTTCTCTTCTTTTGCTTGTAAACCCCAGAGTACTAGATGATCATTATGAGTGGCTGGAATACATAAGCCACAGATGGTCACATGTTCTTTGGATTTGTGATATAATTTTCCTCACTTGTTATTTCACACTTATTTCTGCATGGTCTGTCAGTGCATGCTGGGAGTTATAGTTTTGCAACAGCTGGAGGCACACAGGTTGGGAAACACTGAGTTAGGAAACAGACAATGTTTCCCAAACAGTGTGCCTCCAGTTGTTGCAAAACTACCACTCCCAGCATGCCCAGACAGCATGTTGGGAGTTGTGGTTATGCAACAACTGGAGGAGAACAGTTTGGAGACCACTGTGTAAAGTGTCCAAACTGTAGCCCTCCAGATGTTGCAAAACTACAACTCCAAGCATGCTCAGACTGCCCAGGCATGCTGGGAGTTGTAGTTTGGCAACATCTGAAGAGCCACATGTTGCCAAACTACAACTCCCAGCATGCCTGGACAGTCTGGGCATGCTTGGAGTTGTAGATTTGCAACATCTGGAGTGCTACAGTTTGGACAACACTGTATAGTGGTGTCCAAAGTGTGCTCTTCCAGATTTTGAAAAACTACATCTCCCAGCATGCTGAGACTGTCCAGGCATGCTGGGAGTTGTAGTTCTGCATCACCTGAAGGGCCAGATGTTCCAGAACAACAACTCCCAGCATGCCTGGACAGTCTGAGCATGCTTGGAGTTGTAGTTTTGAAACATCTGTAGGGCTACAGCTTGGGCACCACTGTATAGTGGTCTCCAAACTGTGGCCCTCCAGATGTTGCCAAACTACAACTCCCAGCATGCCCAGACAGCCTTTGGCTGTCTGGGCATGTTGGGAGTTGTAGTTTGGCAACACCTAGAAGGCAGCCTAACCAATTAATGGCAGGGGAAAGGAGGAGGTGGCATCACTGCCAACCCTGCTCCTATCCTTCAGGATGATCGGGGTTGTCTCTGACATCTCTGATTATCCCTATTTTCCGGCCTATCGGATCAGAGATCCCAGTCTGGTCCCTGCCCGGTGAGCGGCAGGGGCTGGAAGAACGCAGGGCGTATGGGTACTCGGACACACCATGCGTCCTTAAGGGGTTAAAGCATATTTTTGCAATAGCTTCTGCAGGTTGCAATAACAGTTTTCTACACCAGTCTATAAACTTTTATATATTATAATGTATACTAGCCAGACAGACTTACTATAGGTGTCCATTGATAACTTAACCATACAGACATGTTTAGGGGGTGTCCACCAGAAGTTTTTCCAACATTCTAAAGCACAAATATGATAAGAATGAGCACACTGCCCAGATTCTAACATCCTTAGAAGGTTAAAAATTCTGCTGTGTCCTTAACAAGATCTTCAATGGCAGACAAAATTATTTAATCAAATATTTAGAAACACCATCTAGCATCATTTAGTTCCAAATCATCAGGGATTCACTGGAAAGGAACTCATTTGGACCTTAGTTAGCACAAAATTCAGATTAATTGTAATTTACAACCCTACTGGGGCTGTCCTACGATTAAGATAATATGCACCATAGCTCACAAAGATAAAGTACCATTAATATCAGCTATTACATGGGTATATGAGAGCTTCGGGCGATTCTATTTGTTTTAATGTATCTATTCTTCATGTCCTGAGTGTCATTAAAATACTGCTCTCTTACTCCCATGGCGCTTGCTACTAAAAAGCTGCCGGAACAGCCAGAAACCATGGGAGCATTTCACTTGAACTTTTGTGCAGGGTATTGCACGCAACAAAGTAGAAAAATTTTCTCTGGCACAGATAAAATTCTGCTCCATTTCTGTTAGTTACAGATCACCAGTCATCATTAGGAGCCATGACAAGCAAACATATTTCGTTAAAATGGAACACGGTGAAGGAGTCATATGGAGTCTGACAGCACTATAGTGGTGGTGCAATGAAGCCTTGTAAAGAAGAAGTCAACAATCTATCCACAATGTAGAGAAAGAAAAGGTTGCACTCACCATTAAATTTTCATCTGTGCTTTATTGCATCCGCATCATGGGGTACAACACGCGAGCGTGTGCTTTCACAGGACTGGAGACATATGTTTCATGCTTTAGCGCATCATCTGGCTATCTAGACATCTACACCTTCCTAACTTTTAAACATGTGTCTATGACACTCACCTGGGAGGTTGATTGCGGTTCTGGTGCAGAAACCCTCCCGCTCCACGCCTCGTGTCCATGCCAGGTGTCAGCGGAAGCTCCCGAGCCCAGTGGGTGACATGATCCGGCCTCAGTTGACGTCATTGCGTCCCAAGTCGAGAAGTATAAACTCTCGCGTGAAACAGCGTCGGCGTCACTGAGGTGCTGAACACATGACCCTCGTTGCTCAGCAACCGCCGGGATGCCACTGCAGCACTACGGAGCATGTCCAGGGGATACAGTCCCGTATTACAACTAATACATCCACATTCATATAGTTAGCATAGGGTAGATGTTAATACTAGCATCAATGGACAGTGTCAGGACAATACACTTGATTTTCAATAGTTAATAAAACCATAGCAGAGAAATAAAGTTACAAGCTTACAAGAACACTGACATGTCGGTTTTATCATTCAGGCCAGGGGGGCCCATTGCATCAGTTCTCAGTATCCACCTGGCTTCTTGCTGGAGAAGAGCTTTGTTTCTATCTCCCCCATTCTGGGGGGCATAAACTATCTCCAAGCCTGTGAACACTAAGACGTTAGGGTCACCTCCATGGACCTCCCTCATATGATTTATCAAACGGGGGGATCCCACGCCTGTGCGGACTGATCTGAAGTGCTCTCGCTCTCTATTGTAAGGGCAACGTATAGTCTTCTCTATGTGGAACAGCCCGCACGGCCATCTGATCATATACACAACATATTTACTTTTGAATGTTGTAACATGAAAGGCGAACGCTTTAATAATAGAAAGGCGACCGCTACTAACGCGCTCCTTCACTACCAGAGTTTCCACCCACCCCATGTCAAACGAGCCATCCCGTACAGGCAATTTGTCCATCTAAGAAGGATCAACAGTGGGGATGATGTATTCGATAAACAGTCCAAAGAGTTAGCCAATAGACTTAATGCCAGAGACTACCCCTCTAACCTAATTCAAAAAGCGTATCATAAAACTGACAAGAGACGCTTCTGAGAGAAAAAAATCTGAAAAAAACAAAGAAGAAAGGAAAAAGGTTTGTAGTCCAACAAGCAATCCGCAAACATTGGGGATTAAAATTGATCCTGACCTTGAGGAAATAGCAGTAAATAGCCCACTCTTCTCTTATAGAAGAAATAAAACGCTGGCTAATATCCTGGGCAGTAATCAATTTAGGGAGAAAAATATTACGTGGTTACATACAGCCTCGCCAAACGGGAACTTTAAGTGTCTGCACTGTACACATTGTAGATATAACTCTGAGGCCAAATATGTGGGAGTGGGAGGTATCGATTGGAGAGTTAAAAATTTTATAACATGCAAAAGTAAATATGTCGTGTATATGATCAGATGCCCATGCAGGCTGATCTACATAGGGAAGACTATACGTTGCCTTTACAATAGAGTGCGAGAGCACTTCAGTTCAGTACGCACAGGCGTGGGATCCCCCCGTTTGATAAATCATATGAGGGAGGTCCATGGAGTCTTAGTGTTCACAGGCTTGGAGATGGTTTATGCCCCCCAGAGTGGGGGAGATAAAAACAAAGCTCTTCTCCAGCAAGAAGCCAGGTGGATACTGAGAACTGATGCAATGGGCCCCCCTGGCCTGAATGATAAAACCGACATGTCAGTGTTCTTGTAAGCTTGTAACTTTATTTCTCTGCTGTGGTTTTATGAACTATTGAAAATCATATAAGTGTATCATCCTGACACTGTCCATTGATGCTAGTATTATCATCTACCCTATACTAACTATGAATGCGGATGTATTAGTTGTAATACGGGACTGTATCCCCTGGACACGCTCCATAGTGCTGTGGGGGCAGTGGCATCCCGGCGGTTACTGAGCAACAAGGGTCATGTGTTCAGCACCTCAGTGACGCCGGCGCTGTCTCACGCGAGAGTTTATACTTCTCGAGGTGGGACGCAATGTAGTCAACTGAAGCCGGATCATGTGACCCACCGGGCTCGGGAGCTTCCGGCGTTCGCCGCTGACACCCGGCATGGACACGAGGCGTGAAGCGGGAGGATACCTGAACCGGAACCGCAATCAACCTCCCAGGTGAGTGTCATAAACACATGTATAAAAGTTAGGAAGGTGTAGATGTCTAGATACAGGAGCCAGATGATGCGCTAAGACGCAAAACATATGTCGCCAGCCCTGTGAAAGCACCCGCTCGCGTGTTGTACCCCATGATGTGGATGCAATAAAGCACAGATGAAAATTTTGTGGTGAGTGCAGCCTTTTCTTTCTCAACATTGTGGATAGATTAGGAAATTATTTTGTACAGGTACCTGTACGCCCTTCGTCCTAGACGGTTAATCACCAACAAAACAATAAAGTTTTCTGAAGTCATCAAAAAAGGAATTAAAGGAGACGGCCTGTGACACTGCTGGGCCCCTGCCCTCCCACTCAAAGCATATATGCATTACTGAAAAAGAAAATAAGGCATCTGATCCTGCTGTTTGCAAAGTGATCTGCGTGTATAGTTTTTCTGCCTTTCACCCTCTATGGTTGTATTTAATTTCCTGCTGCATTTGTTGCACCTTTATTACTGTGAAATGTCAGTTTCATCCATTCATGCAGAGATATTCTTTTAAACTGTGATCTGATGTGGCTCTGTGTCAAGACATTATCAGAAGCGGCAGTCTGCTGCATAGACTAGTGCAGCAAAAGGCATCTGGGAGATCTGCCAGCTTTTCCAAATGATTTCCCCCTTTTCCAAACATTTCTCATAAATTTCTGGAGGTTTGGCAATTATGATTTAAAGGGGTACTCCGCCCCTAGACCTCTTATCCCCTATCCAAAGCCCCTCACACTCCCTCCCATGGACATGAATGGAGGGGGTGTAGCGTGATGTCACAACCCCCTGCCACGGTATTCTTTAAAATCAACTGGTGCCAGAAAGTTAAACAGATTTGTAAATTACTTCCATTTAAAAATTGTAATCCCTTCAGTATTTATCAGCTGCTGTATGCTCCACAGGAAGTTATTTTTAATTTATTTTCGGTCTGACGGCAGTGCTCTTTGATGACACCTCTGTCCATGTCAGGAGAAAATCCCCATAGCAAACCTAACCTGCTCTGGACAGTTCCTGACATGGGCAGAGGTGTCAGCAGAGAGCACTGTGGACAGACAGAAAAGAAATTCAAAAAGAAAAAACTTCCTGTGGAGTAGGGATTAAGACTTTTAAATAGAAGTAATTTACATATCTGTTTAACTTTCTGGCACCAGTTGATTTAAAAAAGATTGTATTCCACTGGAGTACACCATTAAAGGAGAACTCCTGTATTAATATCCCCTATACGTACGGCACGAAACAGTGGTCTCCCCCTCCATGTATCTCTATGTGAGAGCCAGAGAATCATGGAGGGGACGTGTCGGTCACCGCTTTGTGCCATGGTCGACACAGCTACATTCATGGGAAAAACCGGGGTCCATAGCAACCAATCAGATTGCTTCTTTCATTTTGAAGAGTCATTGTTAACCCCTTAAGGACCAAGCCTATTTTCACCATAAGGACCAGAGCGTTTTTTGCACATCTGACCACTGTCACTTTAAAGGGGTAGTCCGGCGCTTAGACATCTTATCCCCTATCCATAGGATAGGGGATAAGATGCCTGATCGTGGGGGTCCCGGAGCTGGTGACCGACCCCCGTGATCTTGCATGCCGCACCCCGTTTATAATCAGTCCCCGAAGCGTGTTCGCTCCGAGTCTGATTACTGTCGATCACGGGGCCAGAACGTTGTGACGTCAAGGCTCCGCCCCGTGTGAATTCACGCTCCGCCCCCTCAATGCAAGCCTATGAGAGGGGGCGTGGCAGCTGTTTGCATCATAAAGTTGACATGTTTTTACTTTTGGAAGACATCAGAGGGCTTGCAAGTTCACCATCAATTTTCCAATTTTTCACAAAATTTTCTAAATCGGAATTTTTCATGGACCAGTTCAGGTTTGAAGTGGATTTGAAGGGCCTTCTTATTAGAAATACCCCATAAATGACCCAGTTATAAAAACTGCACCCCTCAGAGTATTCAAAATGACATTCAGTAAGTGTGTTAACCCTTTAGGTGTTTCAAAGTAAAAGCAGCAAAATGAAAGAGAATATTTGAAATCTTCATATTTTAAACTCGCATATTCTTGTAGACCCAGTTTTTGAATTTTTACAAGGGGTAAAAGGAGAAAAATCCTCTCAAAATTTGTGAACCCAAATTCTCTTATAAAAAAAAATACCTCATGTGTGTATGTCAAGTGTTCGGCAGGCGCAGTAGAGGGCTCAGAAGAGAAGGAGCGACAGTGGGATTTTGGAGAGTGAGTTTTTCTGAAAGGGTTTTTGGGGGGCATGTCACATTTAGGAAGCCCTTATGGTGCCAGAACAGCAGAAAAACACCCACATTGAATACTATTTTGGAAACTACACCCCTCAATGCACATAACAAGGGGTCCAGTGAGCCTTAACACCCCACAGGTGTTTGATGACTTTTCGTTAAAATCAGATGTGTAAATGAAAAAAAAAATTTTTTTTCACAAAAGTGCAGCTTTTTTCCCCAAATTTACCATTTTAAATAAGGGTAGTGGGAGAAAATGCCCCCAAAATGTGTAACCCCATCTTTTCTGAGTATGGAAATACCCCATGTGTGGACGTCAAATGCTCTGCGGGTGAACTGCAATGCTCAGAAGAGAAGGAGTCACATTTGGCTTTTGGAAAGCAAATTTTGATGAAATGGTTTTTGGGGGGCAAGTGGCATTTAGGAAGCCCCTATGGTGCAAGAACAGCAAAGAAAAAAAAACACATGGCATACTATTTTGGAAACTACACCCCTCAAGGAACGTAACAAGGGGTACAGGGAGCCTAAATGCCTCACAGATGTTTGACGCCTTTTTGTTAAAGGGGTATTCCAGGCCAAAACTTTTTTTTATATATCAACTGGCTCCGGAAAATTAAACAGATTTGTAAATTACTTCTATTAAAAAATCTTAATCCTTCCAATAGTTATTAGCTTCTGAAGTTGAGTTGTTGTTTTCTGTCTAACTGCTCTCTGATGACTCACGTCCCGGGAGCTGTGCAGTTCCTATGGGGATATTCTCCCATCATGCACAGCTGCCGGGACGTGACATTATCATTGAGCAGTTAGACAGAAAACTTCAGAAGCTAATAACTATTGGAAGGATTAAGATTTTTTAATAGAAGTAATTTACAAATCTGTTTACCTTTCCGGAGCCAGTTGATTTTTATTATATATATATATATATATATATATATAAAAGGTTTTGCCTGGAATACCCCTTTAACCCCTTAAGGACTTAGCCCTTTTTCACCTTAAGGACTCGGCCATTTTTTTTGCAATACTGACCACTGTCACTTTAAACATTAATAACTCTGGAATGCTTTTAGTTATCATTCTGATTCCGAGACTGTTTTTTTGTGACATATTCTACTTTAGCTTGGTTGGATTTCTTGGTGAAAAATCCCAAAATTTGATGAAAAATTCGAAAATTTTGCATTTTTCTAACTTTGAAGCTCTCTGCTTGTAAGGAAAATGGATATTACAAATATTTTTTTTTATTCACATATACAATATGTCTACTTTATGTTTGCATCATAAAATTGACAAGTTTTTACTTTTGGAAGACACCAGAGGGTTTCAAAGTTCAGCAGCAATTTTCCAATTTTTCACAAAATTTCCAAACTCACTATTTTTCAGGGACCAGTTCAGGTTTGAAGTGGATTTGAAGGGTCTTCATCTTAGAAATACCCCACAAATGACCCCATTATAAAAACTGCACCCCCCCCCCCCCCCCAAAGTATTCAAAATGACATTCAGTCAGCGTTTTAACCCTTTAGGTGTTTCACAGGAATAGCAGCAAAGGGAAGGAGAAAATTCACAATCTTCATTTTTTACACTCGCATGTTCTTGTAGACCCATATGTTCTTGTAGACTCATATGTCTATGTAAATTGTTCGACGGGTGCAGTAGAGGGCTCAGAAGCGAAGGCGCGACAAGGGGATTTTGGAGAATACATTTTTCTGAAATGGTTTTTGGGGGGCATGTTGCATTTAGGAAGCCCCTATGGTGCCAGAACAGCAAAAAAAAAAAAAAAACAACACATGGCATACCATTTTGGAAACTAGACCCCTTGAGGAACGTAACAAGGAATAAAATGAGAATAAAACAATTTCACAAAAATGTGTTTCCACCCCAAATTTCACATTTTTGCAAGGGTTAATAGCAGAAAATACCCCCCAAAATTTGTAACCCCATCTCTTCTAAGTATGGAGGTACCCCATAAGTTGGCCTGAAGAGCACTACGGGCGAACTACAATGCTCAGAAGAGAAGGAGACATATTTGGCTTTTTGAGACAAAATTTAGCTCGGGGGGCATGTCGCATTTAGGAAGCCCCTATGGTGCCAAGACAGCAAAAAAAAAAAAAAAACACATGGCATACTATTTTGGAAACTAGACCCCTCAGTGAACATAACAAGGGGTTAAGTGAACCTTTATACCCCACAGGTGTTTTACGACTTTTGCATATGTAAAATCTTTTTTTACCTAAAATGCTTGTTTTCCCAAAAATTTTACATTTTTAAAAAGTGTAAAAGAAGAAAACACCCCCAAAATTTGTAACACAATTTCTCCCGAGTACGGCGATACCCCATGTGTGACCCTAAACTGTTGCCTTGAATTACGACAGGGCTCCAAAGTGAGATCGCCATGCCCATTTGAGGCCTAAATTAGGGATTGCATAGGGGTGGACATAGGGGTATTATACGCCAGTGATTCCCAAACAAACAGGGTGCCTCCAGCTGTTGTAAAACTCCCAGCATGCTTGGACAGTTAACGGCTTTGGAAACAGTGGCGTACCAGATGTTTTTCCTTTTTATTGGGGAGGGGAGGGGGGCATGTGTTTATGTAGTGCTTTTTTACTTTTTATTTTATTTTGTGGTACTGTAGTGTAGTGTTTATAGAGTACAGTCGCACGGGTGGGGGTTCACAGTCGTTTCTCGCTGGCAGTTTGAGCTGCGGCAGAAAATTTGCTGCAGCTCAAACTTGCAGCCGGATACTTACTGTAAACCTCCGCCCATGTGAGTGTACCCTGTACATTCAAATTGGGGGGGGGGGGGGAGGGGGAACATCCAGCTGTTGCAAAACTACAACTCCCAGCATGTGCTGACAGACTGTACATGCTGAGAGTTTTAGTTGTGCAACAGCTGTAGGCACACTGGTTATGTATCACTGAGTGTGTGACCTAACTCATTGTGCCTCCAGCTGTTGCAAAACTACAACTCCCAGCATATACGGTGCATGCTGGGAGTTGTAGTTTGCGGCAGCTGGAGGCATACCGGTCGTGAAACACTGAGTTAGGTAAAAAAAACTCTGAGTTTCACAACCAGTGTGCCTTCAGCTGTTGCAAAACTACAACTCTCAGCAGTCACAGATACAGCCAACGGGCATGCTGGGAGTTGTAGTTATGCAACCAGCAGATGCACCACTACAACTCCCAGCATGCACTTTAGCTGATTGTGCAAGCTGGGAGTTGTAGTTATACAACAGCTGAAGGTACACTTTTCCACAGAAAAAATGTCCATAAGGGAATGCTGGGAGTTGTGGTGGTCTGCCTCCTGCTGTTGCATAAGTACAGCTCCCAGCATGCCCTTTTTGCATGCTGGGAGCTGTTGCTAAGCATCAGCAGGAGGCTGTCACTCACCTCCTACTGCTGCTCCGGGACACAGGTCAGTCCCTCGCCGCCGTCGCTCCTGGGGCCCCGATCCCAACAGGGACGCCGGGGATCGGGGTCCCCAGCTGCCGGGGTCCACGTCCCGTACCTGCTCACGTCCTCCGGAAGAGGGGCGGAGCGGGTTGCGGGAGTGACACCCGCAGCAGGTGCCCTGATTGGTCGGCCGGTAAACCGGCCGACCAATCAGGGCGATCGTGAGGTGGCATCAGTGCCACCTCACCCCTTCTGGCAACGGCTCTGACGGCCCAGATCAGCCAGTAATTCCGGGTCACCGGGTCACTGGAGACCCGATTGACCCGGAATCGCCGCAGATCGCTGGACTGAATTGTCCAGCGATCTGCGGCCATCGCCGACATGGGGGGGCATAATGACCACCCCTGGGCGATATGCTGCGATGCCTGCTGAACGATTTCAGCAGGCATCCGGCTCCAGTCCCACACCGGCTAGCGGCGGGGATCGGAATTCTCACGGGCGTATGGATACGCCCTGCGTCCTTAAGGACTCTGAATGCAGGGCGTATGAAAATTTCCCTAAAATGCTGGTTTTTCCCCAAACTTTACATTTTTACAAGGGGTAAAAGGAGAAAATGACCCCCAAAATTTGTAACCCCATTTCTTCTGAGTATGGAAATACCCAATATGTGGACGTCAAGTGCTCTGTTGGCGCACTATAATGCTCAGAAGAGGAAGAGCGCCATTGAGCTTTTGGAAACAGAATTTGTTTGGAATGGAAGTCAGGGGCCATGTGCATTTACAAAGCCCCCCGTGGTGCCAGAACAGTGGACTCCCCCACATATGACCCCATTTTGGAAACTAGCGAGTATGGATCAAGCTTGATCACATCAAAGAATGGAACTTCTAATGGAGCGCAAACCACTATGGATCTTATATAAAATTTCTGATTTATTGAAATACAGGTGCAATGCAAAGCAGAAGCATTTCCAGCCCGTAATGGGCTCTTCGTCAGGCAGTATAAAGTCATTTTGGAAACTAGACCCCTCACAGAATTGATTAAGGGGTGCAGTAAGTATTTACACCCCACTGGCATTTGACAGATCTTTGGAAGAGTGGGCTGTGCAAATGAAAAATTACATTTTTCATTTTCACGGACCACTGTTCCAAAAATCTGTGGGGCGTAAATGCTCACTGTACCCCTTATTACATTACATGAGGGGTGTAGTTTCCAAAATGGGGTCACATGTGGGGGGGGGCGGGTCCATTCTTCTGGCACTATGGGGGCTTTGTAAACACACGTGGCCTTCAATTCCGGACAAATTTTCCCGCCAAAATCCCAATGGTGCACCTTCTCTTCTGAGCATTGTAGTTCGCCCGCGGAGCACTTAACATCCACATATGGGGTATGTTTTTACTCAGAAGAAATGGGGTTACATATTTTGGGGGGGGCTTTTTTCAGAACTTATGTTAGAACTGATGTAAAATCAGCCACCCCTGTGCCAATCACCAATTTAGGCCTCAAATGTACATTGTGTGCTCTCACTCCTGAGCCTTGTTGTGCGTCCGCAGAGCATTTTACACCCACATATGGGGTATTTCCGTACTCCGGAGAAATTGAGTTACAAATTTTGGGGGTCTTTTTTTCCTTTTACCCCTTGTGAAAATAATAAGTATGGGGCAACACCAGCATGTTAGTGTAAACATTATTATTATTTTTTTTTTACACTAACAGGCTGGTGTAGCACCCAACTTTTCCTTTTCATAAGGGGTAAAAGGAGAAAAAGCCCCCCAAAATGTGTAGTGCAATTTCTCCCGAGTACGGAAATACCCCATATGTGGCCCTAAACTGTTTCCTTGAAATACGACAGGGCTCCAAAGTAAGAGAGCGCCATGCGCATTTGAGGACTAAATTAGGGATTGCATAGGGGTGGACATAGGGGTATTCTATGCCAGTGATTCTCAAACAGGTTGCCTCCAGCTTTTGCTAAACTTCCAGCATGCTTAGACAGTCAGTGGCTGTCTGGAAATGCTGGGAGTTGTTGCTTTGCAACAGCTGGAGGCTCCGTTTCGGAAACACTGCCGTACGATAAGTTTTTCATTCTTATTGGGGAGGGACTGTGTAAGAGGGGTGTATATGTAGTGTTTTACCCTTTATTATGTGTTAGTGTAGTGTAGTGTTTTTAGGGTATATTCACACTGGCGGTGGTTTATAATGAGTTTCCAGCTAGGAGTTTGCGCTGCCGCGAAAAATTTGCAGCAGCTCATACTTAAAGAAGGAAACTCAATGTAAACCCGTCCGTGTGAATGTACCCTGTACATTCACATGGGGGGCAAACCTCCATGTTTCAAAACTACAACTCCCAGCATGTACTGACAGACTGTGCATGCTGGGAGTTGTACTTTTGCAACAGCTGGCAGCACACTTGTTGGAAAACATTCAGTTAGGTTCTGTTACCTAACTCCGTATTTTCCAACCAGTGTGCCTCCAGCGGTTGCAAAACTACAACTTCCCAGCATGTACTGATCGCCGAAGGGCATACTGGGAGACTTAGTTATGCAACAGCTGGAGGTACACAACTAAAACTCCCAGCATGCCGAGACAGCTGGTTGCTGTTTTGGCATGCTGGGATTTGCAGTTTTGCAACATCTGGAGGGCTACAGTTTAGAAACCACTTTTTATGGGAAAAGGGTGGGGTTTCAGGCTTTTATTAGGGAAGGGGTTAAATCATTCATTAACACTTCATTTTCATTTTTTGCTGCAGTGTTATAGCCCCCATAGGGGACTACAACATTGCACACACTTTTTTCCTACACTGATCACTGCCATACAATAGCATGGCAATGATCAGTGTTATCGCCGCTCGACTGTTCCTGCCTCGATCTCAGGCATGGAGCAGTCATTCGGCGATCGGACAACGAGATGGAAGGTAGGGATCCTCCTCGCGTCCTGCAAGCTGTTCAGGCGATTTCACCGCAGCGGTCCCGAACAGCACCACTGAGCTGCGGGGAAGGTTTCACTTTCACTTCAAATGCAGCAATCAGCAATCAGTGATGTCCGGTATTAGCCGCGTGTCCCGGTCATTTATGGCCGCCGGGACCAACCCGATATGACGCAGGGTAACCGTGTGACCCCACATTATATCGCAGGAGCCGCCACAGGAAGTAAATATACGTCATGCTTTGTTAAGGGGTTAAAAACTATCCGCTATTGGGAGGTGTCCGCTAAGGTAGATTTTACTGCATCACTTTTGTTTAGATAGAATTTTTTTTATTCACTTTTTGATGAAACTTCTGCGATTCTGCAGTTGGTACAGTGGCCCCCGACCTACGATGGCCCTGACATATGATCAAATCGACATACGATGGCCTCTCAGAGGCCCTCGCATGTCGATGTCAGCATCGACATACGATGTTTTATGTCGGGGCCATCGCATTAAGTGCTATCCGGCAGCGCAAAATGCTTAAGCTGCTGCCGGATGGTGCGGTTAGTATTACTTACCTCTCCAAGATGCTCCGGGGTGCCCTCCGGGTCCAGCGCTGTCTTCTCGGCCCTCTCTGATGAAGTCAATATTCTGCTACGCACGTCATCCAATAGGAATGGTGTACGCAGCGGCGTAATGACGTCGCTACGCAGGCCCATTAAGGCCTTGCGGAAGACAGCAGAGGACCGGAGAAGACAGCGGAGGACCGGAGAAGACCAGAAGAGCCCAGCGGAGGCCTGGGGTCACCATCAGGAGTGGCGGGGACACCATCGCGAGTGGCAGGGACAGGTGAGTACAGCTTCCTATACTTTACATTGCACGAATCCCTCAACATACGATGGATTCAACAAACGATGGCTCGTTTGGAACAAATTACCATCGTATGTTGAGGGACCACTGTATTTGTTTTAGTTTACGCTGTTTACTATTCAGGATCAATAATGTTATATTGACATAGATGTATGCTCCCTGTATGTCAGAGTGCATTTGTGGTATGGGGTGTGTGATGTAGGGCAGATGGAATTACCCTAGGGACAGATGGCATTAAGCTCTGGTATTCATGATGCCAGGGCTTGGTTTATCCTCAATACCACCCGAAGGTATACCTCTGTATCCTGGGCTAGGTAAGGGGGCAATAATGACTCCGATGCCAAGTTACGGACAAAGGTAGTTTTACTGAGTGACAGATGGAACAGTCAATACTGTGCAGCCAGGCCCATGGAGGTGACCAGTGACTTCAGAGACCTTAAGGGCTTGCAGTAGATTTGTCCAATTTTAGTGCAGGCCACTCTGACTTGACAATAGATGACTGTTACATGTGTTGACTTAAAGGAGTAGTCCAGTGGTGATTCAGTGGTGAGCAACTTATCCCCTATCCTAAGGATAGGGGATAAGTTGCAGATCGCGGGGGGTCCGACCGCTGGGGCCCCCCGAGATCTCTTGTATGGAGCCCCGACAGCCGGCGGGAAGGGGGCGTGTCGACCTCCGCACGAGGCGGCGGCCGACACGCCCCCTCAATACAACTCTATGGCAGAGCCGAAGCGCTGCCTTCGGCAATCTCCGGCTCTGCCATAGAGATGTATTGAGGGGGCGTGTCGGCCGCCGCCTCGTGCGGGGGTCGACACCCGCTATCTCTACGGAGAGCCGGGGCCCCGTACAGAGAGATCGCAGGGGGCCCCAGCGGTCGGACCCCCCGCGATCTCAAACTTATCCCCTATCCTTAGGATAGGGGATAAGTTTTTCACCACTGGACTACCCCTTTAAGACTGAATAAGCTGTGACTGTAGCTTACTTGTAGACTTGTGAATGCAGGACTGACTTGAGGCCTCCTATACACTCCAGACACATGCCTAGGCTTGACTTGAGCTCAGGAAAGACTTATCTCCAAAGAGAGAGAAGAGACTCCCCCAGGGCTTTTATAGGGGAGACTCTGGTGGGGTACCACAGGTCACGCTTAGGTCACATGGTCACTGATACCTCCTTGGTTACATTCACATGACAACTGGGGATCACGTAAACATTTCTTAACCCCTTAAGGACCAAGCCCATTTTGACTTTAACCCCTTAAGGACCAAGGGCGTACAGGTACGCCCTTGGTCCTGCTCTTCTGATATAACGCGGGGTTACACAGTAACCCCTAGTCATATCACGGCGGGCCCGGCGTCATAGTGAAGCCGGGACCCGCCTCTAATAGCTATTAACCCTTTAGCCGCGCGCTCAGAGCTGAGCCGCGCGGCTAAAAGTGAAAGTGAAAGTTGCCGGCTAGCTCAGTCGGACTGTTCGGGATAGCCGCGGCTAATCGCGGCATCCCGAACAGCTGACAGGACAGCAGGAGGGACCCTACCTGCCTCCTCGCTGTCCGATCGCCGAATGTCTGCTCAGTGCCTGAGATCCAGGCATGAGCAGTCATGCGGCAGAATCGTTGATCACTGGTTTCTTATGAGAAAACAGTGATCAATGATGAAGATCAGTGTGTGCAGTGTTATAGGTCCCTATGGGACCTATAACACTGCAAAAAAAAAGTGGAAAAAAAAAGTGAATAAAGAACATTTAACTCCTCCCCTATTAAAAGTTTGAATCACCCCCCCGCATGCGGAAATGTCCGAATTATAAAAATATATCATTAATTAAACCACTCGGTCAATGGTGTGCGCGCAAAAAAATTCCAAAGTCCAAAATAGTGCATTTTTGGTAACTTTTTATATCATTTAAAAATCAATAAGTCCTATCAATGCAAAAATGGTACCGTTAAAAACTTCTGATCACGGCGCAAAAAATGAGCCCTCATACCGCCCCATACACGGAAAAATAAAAAAGTTATAGGGATCCGAAATGACAATTTTAAACGTATTAATTTTCCTGCATGTAGTTATGATTTGTTCCAGAAGTCCGACAAAATCAAACCTATATAAGTCGGGTATCATTTTAATCGTATGGACCTACAGAATAAAGATAATGTGTAATTTTTACCGAAAAATGTACTACGTAGAAACGGAAGCCCCCAAAATTTACAAAACGGCGTTTTTTTTCTTCAATTTTGTCGCACAATGATTTTTTTTTTTCGTTTCACCGCAGATTTTTGGGCAAAATGACTGACGTCATTACAAAGTAGAATTGGTGGCACAAAAAATAAGCCATGATATGGATTTTTAGGTGCAAAATTGAAAGAGTTATGATTTTTTAAAGGCAAGGAGCAAAAAACGAAAATGCAAAAACGGAAAAACCCCCGTTCCTTAAGGGGTTAAGGACCAGGCCAATTTTATTTTTGCATTTTCGTTTTTTCCTCCACCTTCTAAAATCCATAACTCTTTTGTATTTCCATCTACAGACCCATATACGGGCTTGTTTTAGGTCGTGACCAATTGTACTTTGTAATGAAACCTCTCATAATGTACAGTGGTACATAATGAACATAATACCATTATATGTACAGTGGGGATCAACAGTTTGGACACCCCAGGTAAAAATTAGTATTTATGTGCATAAAGAAGCTAAGGAAAGATGGAAAAATCTCCAAAAAGGCATCAAATTACAGATTAGACATTCTTATATGTCAACAAAAGTTAGATTTTATTTCCATCATTTACACTTCCAAAATAACAGAAAACCAAAAAATGTCGTCTGCAAAAGTTTAGCCAGCCAAGAGTCTTTCAATTCTTGTTTGAGGTATCTTTGCCCATTCTTCCTTACAAAAGTCTTCCAGTTCTTTGAGATTTCTGGGCTGTCTGTCACGCACTGCTCTTTTAAAGGTCTATCCATAGATTTTCAATTATCTTGAGGTCAGGAGATTGTGAAGGCCATGGCAAAACCTTCAGTTTACGCCTCTTGATGTAATCCCCCGTGGATTTTGAGGTGTGTTTAGGATCATTATCCATTTGTAGAAGCCATCCTCTCTTTAACTTCAACTTCTTCACAGATGGCATCAAGTTAGCATCCAAAATTTGCTGAAAGTTTATTGAATCAATTTTTCCTTCTACTCGTGAGATGTTCCCTGTGCCACTGGCTGCAATACAACCCCAAAGCATGATTGATCCACCCCCATGCTTAACAGTTGGACAGAGGTTCTGTTCATTAAATTCTGTTCCCCTTCTTCTCCAAACGTACCTTTGCTCATTCCGGCCAAAAAGTTAAATTTTAACCTCATCGGTCCACAGAACTTGTTTCCAAAATGCATCAGGCTTGTCTATATGTTCATCTGCAAAGTTCAACCACTGTTTTTGTGGTGAGGACGTAGAAGAGGTTTTCTTCTGATGAATCTTCCATGAAGACCATATTTGTACAAGTATCTCTTTATAGTGCAATAGTGTACCACAACTCCAGTGTCTGCCAGATCTTTCTGGAGGGATTGTGCAGTCAAATGTGGATTTTGAATTGTTTTTCTCACAATCCTGCGAGCTGTTCTATCTGATATTTTTCTTCGTCTTCCAGTTCTTGCTTTAAACTTCCACTGTTCCTGATGACTGCCATTTCTCAATTACATTCCCAACAGAGGATATTGACATCTGAAAATGTTTTGCTATCTTCTTATAGCCTTCTCCAGCTTTGTAAGCGTCAACAATTTTCAGTTTCAGAATTGTAGACAACTGCTTAGAAGAACCCATGGTGCTCATTGTTGGTGCAAGGTCAGATGAGTCTGGGCATTTAAAACCTTTGTGATTGACATCACCTGGTCTTCCCAGATGATGATTGAGAACAATCCATGACACTGGCAGGTCTCAGCTTTGCAAAGGGGCAGTGAATGATATAAATTCTGCAGGGTGCCCAAACTTTTTTTGTTTTCTGTTATTTTGAAAGTGTAAATGATGGAAATAAAATCTAACTTTTGTTGACATATTATAAGAATGTCTAATCTGTAATTTGATGCCTTTTGGAGATTTTTCAATATTTCCTTGACTTCTTTATGCACATTAATACAAATTTTTACCTGGGGTGCCCTAACTTTTGATCACCACTGTATATTTGTAATATAAATTGGTTCAAAATCGTGGATATTTCTGGGTGAAAAAATGCGGTCTCTGCAGCTATTACCTGTGTGTCTCTATGATGAGTCCAAAAACAGGAAGTGAGGGTGGGACAAGCTGTGCTCTGTGCAGGCTCCTGGCTTGTCAATCATCTTGATGTATGAGCCAGGAGCATGTTATAGAGCCTCAGTGCACACTGTCCTGCATTTTCTTAGTGCACAGAGCCCTGCTTGTCCACCCTCACTTCCCGTGTTTGGACTCCTCATAGAGATACACATGCAATAGCTGCAGGGCAAAAATATACACATTTTTTAACTAATATATATTGCAAATATACATATAGTGGTATTATATACACATTATATAAAAAGTTTTTGTTGACAACAGGTATACTTTAAAGAGTAGCTCCCACCATCCTATTTTTTTTTCTGCCCCTGCCTATTGCCAATCTATCCCTAACCCCCTCCCTGCTTTTAATTTTAATTTTTACTATATTAAAAATGCCTTTTGTCTGCCTGGCAATGTGCCCACTACCAGGCAGACTTCCCCAGCAGGCACCACGTCATTGATGCCTGCTGGGGGGGACTTCCGCCCTTAGTTCATCTAAACAGGGTGCCTCCAGTTGTTTCACCACTACAACTCCCAGCTTGCCCTGACATCTATTGGCTGTCAGGGCATGCTGGGAGTTGTAGTATTGAAACAGCTGGAGGCACCCTGCGTAGATAAACTATTAGTTAGTTACATGCGGCGCAGCGGCACTAGCCCGTCCCCTCCGTCTCCCTCCCCCCGCGCCATACCCCGTTCCCTCCATCACAAACCCCCCTCCCGCATACCCAGTTCCCTCATTACACTTACTGCAGAGTCCGGCAGCGGGCATGCAGGGACAGCGGCGGCGACGGCGATGTGCGGGAGGAGTGGCCTCCCAGCCAGTGGCCGGGGAGCCAATGCGCTCGCTCCCTGCCTGTCTGATTGACAGGCAGGGAGCGAGCGCAGGCTGAATGAAAAAGGACCGATGCCCGGCCGCATCAGTCCTTTTTCAGGTGTGACGTCACGCCAGGCTGCAGCCGGCCACTAGGAGGGAGACCCCTAGTGGCCAGTTTTCAAATGTAAATTAAACCATTTTAATTAAAAAAAATAATAATAAAAGTATATTAGAGATATGTTGTAGTATATAAGTACTACAACATATCAAAAAATAAAGTTGGTGACAGTGCCCATTTAAAGAGAAACTGACAACCAGCTCACCAGCACTTAAAGGGGTACTCGGGCCCTGAGACATCTTATTCCCTATCCAAAGGACTTGCATAGCGGGGGCGGGGGGTGACGTCACATAGGGTCAGAGTCGTGACGTCACAATACTCCGGCCCCGTGGTCACCACCCGGCTGTTTGTGAGCTGGCACTGCGACCTGCAGCTCAAACAGGTAGGTTGCGAATACAAGATTGCGGGGGTCCTCAGCGGCGGAACATCTTATCCCCTATCCTTTGGATAGGGGATAAGATGTCTCAGGGCCGGAATACTTCTTTAACCCAATACACAGGTTTATAGTGTGGGTGAACCGGATTAAAATAACTTGCCTGGATTTGTGGTTTGTTTCTAAAGATAGACACTGTATAAGGCTGGGTCCACACTACGTTTTGTCCCATACGGGAGCGCATACGGCAGGAGGGAGCTAAAAGCTCGCGCTCCCGTATGTTACCGTATGCGCTCCCGTATGCCATTCACTTCAATGAGCCGACCGGAGTGAAACGTTCGGTCCGGTCGGCTCATTTTTGCGCCGTATGTGCTTTTACAACCGGACCTAAAACCGTGGTTGACCACAGTTTTAGGTCCGGTTGTAAAAGCGCATACGGCGCAAAAATGAGCCGACCGGACCGAACGTTTCACTCCGGTCGGCTCATTGAAGTGAATGGCATACGGGAGCGCATACGGTCACATACGGGAGCGCAAGCTTTTAGCTCCCTCCTGCCGTATGCGCTCCCGTATGGGACAAAACGTAGTGTGGACCCAGCCTTAGCCAGCATTGCTATTATGTTAATCAACAACTCTATAAGTGGCATTCATTATTGTAGGTGTAAGTGAAGCATTTTTCTTAACTTTTTTTTTTGTGTTCTGGTATGTGTAGGAGCACCAAATTTATTAAATGGTCGCAGAGCATTTGATACATTTTGTGCAGGGACACGTTTTCTGAAATTTGATACACCCTCTTGAAATTTGATACACCCTCTTGATACACCAAAAAGCTAAGCTAAGTCTGGGCTGGTGTAGTTTTAGAGACTTTTCAGTGGTTTTGCGCCTTTTCATAGAAAAGCGCAGTTCATAAAACCCTTCTATATCATGCGTATTGGTAAAATCTGTGAATTACAACCTAAAATCTGCAAAAATCTGTAAAACCGAAGGGAGCAAAAAAGGCACAAAAAAGTACACTTGCGCTAAAATAGCGCCAAATATAGACAGAAAAAAAAGGTAAACACAATGATAAATGACGGCCTAGGTTTTAAATTTTACACCTTTCTGTAAGACCTCGGTGATGGCATTTATGATGTATTGATTCCTCTTTTAATTTTTTTTTACATATCTTATCTCTTGTCTTATTTTTCTGACTTTATAAAATTGTGGATAATATTTACTCCTTTAAAACACCAATCCAACCTTGCAGGGACGCTCAGAGGCAAGCGACTGCTTTCCTACCACCACCACTTGCCTCTAAGCGCCTGAGGAACAAAAATGACAATGTACCGTAAGTTTAACACAAAGTGCACAGTTTAAAAATAAACCCCCTTACAAAATTTGCTAAATTGTTTTTGTTTTTCCCATTTTCACCCTAAAAAGAATTTTGTTTGCTTTACATTACATTTTAAGGTAAAATGAAGGCTGTCATTACAAATAGAATTGGCAGTAGAATTTTGCAGGGCTACTAGAATTGGCCCAGAAAAAAAGCCCTCATATGGTTCTGTATAAAAGTAAAAGTGTTATGGCTCTTAAAAGGAGAGAAGAAATACATTTAAATGCCAAATGGAAAAATGTCTGTGGCGCTAATGGGTAAAAGTAGTAGTTCAAAAATAACATGCATTTTCTGTTGTATCCCTAACAGAAGAACACATCTGGCACTACTACACAGACAAGTCAGGATCATGGTAACAGACACTTTTGGTGGTGCTCAGCACATACCAGCAATAGTCCAGCGTATTTCAGAGAAGAATGGAAATGCAGCACTAACAGGTCCTGGTTATCCTCAAACTTTATTCAGTGTGTATGCTTACAGAATAGGGACGGGGCAGGATACAGAGCAACAAGGGCCGGCCAGAAGAAATGTGCATCTACACGAAACAGCTGTTCCGTATTCTGTCCCCCAATCTGTAAGTGAAAAAAGTATGAAGTTAACCAAGACCGGTAAGAGCCACATTTCTATCCTTTTTCTGATATTTTCTGTTGCTTTTTTCAACATAGATTAACTCCTTAAAGACTCAGCCAATTTGGGCCTTAAAGGGGTACTCCCACCCTAGACATATTATCCCCTATCCAAAGGATAGGGGAAAAGATGTCTGCTCTTGGGGGTCCCCTGCAGTATTGCATGCGGCGCCCACCTGTTTTTTGTCCTGAAGTGCTGGAGAGTCTGAGTCGCGACCAGGGGAACTGACGTCCGTGATGTCAGGACTACGCCCCCGTGTGACAGCCGGACTTCCATTCCCATAGTCGCGACTCAGACCCTCCAGCGCTTCCGGACAAAAAACAGGTGGGTGCCACATGCAATACTGCGGGGGTCCCCATAAGCGGGACCCCCGAGAGCAGACATCTTATCCCCTATCCTTTGGATAGGGGATAAGATGTCTAGGGTGGGAGTACCCCTTTAACCCCTTAAGGACTCAGGGTTTTTCCGTTTTTGCACTTTCGTTTTTTCCCCCTTACCTTTTAAAAATCATAACCCTTTCAATTTTCCACCTAAAAATCCATATTATGGCTTATTTTTTGCACCACCAATTCTACTTTGCAGTGACATTAGTCATTTTACCCAAAAATCCACAACGAAACAAAAAAAAAAAAATAATCGACAAAATCGAAGAAAAAACGCTGTTTTGTAACTTTTGGGGACTTCCGTTTCTACGCAGTGCATATTTCGGTAAAAATGACACCTTATCATTATTCTGTAGGTCCATACGGTTAAAATAATACCCTACTTATATAGGTTTGATTTTGTCGTACTTCTGGAAAAAATCATAACTACATGCAGGAAAATGTATAAGTTTAAAAATGTCCTCTTTTGACCCCTATTACTTTTTTTATTTTTCCACGTACAGGGCAGTATGAGGGCTAATTTTTTGCGCCGTGATCTGAAGTTTTTATCGGTATGATTTTTGTTTGGATCTGACTTTTTGATCACTTTTTATTCATTTTTAAATGGTATAAAAAGTGACCAAAATATGCTTTTTTGGACTTTGGAATTTTTTTGCGCGTACGCCATTGACCGTGTGGTTTAATTAATGATATATTTTTATAGTTCGGACATTTACGCATGCGGCGATACCACATATATGTTTATTTTTATTTACACTGTTTTATTTTTTTTATGGGAAAAGGGGGGTGATTCAAACTTTCATTAGGGAAGGGGTTAAATGACCTTTATTAACACTTTTTTTTTGCAGTGTTATAGGTCCCATATAACATATAGGTCCCGTGCAGGAGACGTGCCGGCCTTACCGTGACATCCCATGTTTCCCTATGGGTGAGGCGGGGAGGCAGAGTTCGTGCCTCCCAGCCTCTCCCATAGAGCTGTATGGGGAGGGAGCATTGAGGGGTGTACCGTCGACCTCAGAGGGGTCGATGCTACGCGCATTGGCTGCTCACATAGAGAAGCAATGCGGGGCCCTGTTTGGGAGATCGCGGGGGGGGGGGGGGGCCAGCGGTCAGACCCCCCTGCGATCAACACTTATAGGGGATAAGTTTTATTTTGGAACAGATGTCCTTTAAAGTAATTTAAGAGAAAAACAAAAGAGCTAGAAAAAAATAGGGAAGCACACAAAAACTTGAACCCCCTGAAGAATGTTAAGTTTTATAGCTATGCCACTGCATGAGCTAAGTACAACAGGTACAGCATATCTCTGGCTACTATGTCATATGTGAATGCTGTCTAGGAGCGGCCATGCTATTAAAGATACATTTATCTGTAGTGATTCACTAGACGATAATCTGTGCATTCCACTGACCTAAATAGTAACAGTATGTATTGTCAACTTCATTTAATGCCTCGCCAAGCTGAAGCATGTCTACTACTGTGCACTCCAGTGTTTTAACACAGGTAACATAGGATTTAGGATGAAAAATCCTAGGGCACATAATACTGCTATAGCAGGGGTAATTTTTGCAGACACAAAATAGAAATGACTCAATTCATTGTGGGATTCATGACCATCCTGTCTTTTTCCCTTTATTTGCAAAGTTCACAATAGATGCAAAAAGATACAAATGACTTGAAGTCAGGAGGAAATGACGCGACGTTTCGGGGTCCACCCCCTTACTCACGCGTACCAGATCCCTCACACCGATCTACCTTTGTATGTGCGAGCACACCTTCATTCAATAAATTAGATTAGACACATTCTAAAAACAAGTTTAAAAAAATAAAAAAAACACTGATTTAATAACACTTGTATTACAAAAATGCTCTAAAACTACACAATTCATTTAATCCTGATGGTTGTAATGTCTCAAGTTCAGTAATCCAGAATACTTCCCATTGTGAGAGCCGTTTCTTATTACAGTAAAAAAAAAAGAAGACGGAACACAGCTTTTAGGCTAGTGTGAAGAAAGCAACATTTGCATGTCTTTCATGCATGCAATGTAATGGGATAAAACGAGAAAATATTTATCACCCCAAGAAAGGTCACAAAATTCCAGTGAAGGGTTACTATAGGTGCAGAAGTGAGAACGTGATTTACCTACTTAAAGGGGTACTCCGGTGAAAACCTTTTTTCTTTTAAATCAACTGGTGGCAGAAAGTTAAACATATTTGTAAATTACTTCTATTAAAAAATCTTAATCCTTCCAGTACTTATTATCTGCTGAATGCTACAGAGGAAATTCCTTTCTTTTTGGAACACTGATGACATCATGAGCACAGTGCTCTCTGCTGACAACTCTGTCCATTTTAGCAACCATGCATAGCAGATGTATGCTAAGGGCAGCATGGTGGCTCAGTGGTTAGCACATCAGGGGATACAGCCAATATTACCCCCCCCCCCCCCCCCCCCCGCAACATAATTTTCTCTTGATCCCCCCTGTGCTATTTCATTCTCCCTTAATTACCCTCTGTGCAAATTCATCACCCCCTCTTTACCACCCCCTGTGCCATTTCATTCCCCCTTTATTCCCCAGTACCACTTCATAAAGAAGGGGTGATGAATTTACACAGAGGGTAATAAAGGAGGAATGAATTGGCACAGGGGGGATCAAGAGGAAATGTGTGGCACATGGCATGGGGGAATAAGGTGGCACAGGGCATAAAGGGGGATGAAAGGATACGAGGAAGGGATAAGGAGTGATTAAACAGCACTGGGAGATTCTACTGTAATAATATTTATTTTTATCATGTTTTATAGGTAATTACACTCTGGAGGGAGTATAGTACAGTATTTGGTAATTTAGAAAGATTTTTTTAGCCTTTTCCCCCCCAATAGGGGACATCGCTCAACAGTGGACACTTTTTTTATTTCCCATGAGTATCCACTATTGGGAGATTCTACTGTATAATGTGTTGCCAACAGTTACATAAGGTAAAATCTGGTGACCGGTTATCTTTAAGGATACATTTACAAAAACCATATCTGCTGGGGATTTACTGCTGTGTTTAGCTATTTATACAGATATAGCAAACAAATCTGTTGCAAGGGGTGTCCAAGAAGCTGAAGGCCTTGCTTAAAGAAAAAAGTTTGCCCAAAATAGGTTAAAGATTTCTGGTATTTTCATAGATGTCAGATTTATGGGATGTAGCTATATAATTTGTTTCCCTAGTTTGTGGTATTTTTTGTCCCATAAGTTACCGTATATACTCGAGTATAAGCTGACCCGAATACAAGCTGAGGCCCCTAATTCCACCCCAAAAACCCAGGAAAAGTTATTGACTTGACTATAAGCCTAGGCAAATACATCATCCCCCCCATGTAATCATCCAGACCCCCGTCATCATTCCCCCCTCATCAGCACCGCCTGTCAATCCCATCATCAGTGGTCTTCAACCTGCGGACCTCATGATGTTGCAAAACTACAACTCCAAGCATGCTCCAGGCATGCTGGGTGTTGTAGTATTGAAACCTCTATGCTCCAGGGACTGTCCAGTGGGGATGGTTAGTGGTTGCGGGCTGTCCATTTTCACCGGGGGGGCCTATTCTCCGCGCTTCGGGCCCAGACTAGTGACGTTGCCTTGACGATGACGCACAGGGACGTTGCGCACGAACGTCCCTGTGCGTCGTCATCAAGGTAACGTCACTACTCCGGGGCCGGGGCCGAAGATTGCTGGGAGTTCTAGTTGTGCAACATCTGGAGGTCCACAGGTTGAAGACCACTGATGAAGGGATTGACAGGCAGAGAGTTGGCTCGAGTATAAACCGAGGGGGGAGTTTTCAGCACGAAAAATCGTGAAAAATAAATAAAAACTCATATAAAATAAAATATGTTAAGGTGTGTGTTTTTTTCCCCCTTACATTCTTCAATAGAAATCCTTGAAACACATGATCAAAAAAACAACATTAATTATATCAATATTCCAAAAATGCAATATACTGATACATATTACTTTGGCAGTTTAAAAAAATCACTACAAGAAATGCATCATGGAGGACAAAAAAGTGCTGTTTATTTATTTTTTTTATTTTTTGTGTTTTTTTTCAAAGACAGAAAAATTTGTGCAAAAAGTGTGTCTGAAGGAAGGCTATGTTCACAACATTCCGGAGACGGCAGGCACCGATATAATATGCTGGTGCTAGGACCGCACAGGAATGCGCTGTTTCATAGACGGCTATGCATTCCGTGCAGAATCCACAGAAATAATGAACAGGTTTATTCTTTCTGTGGGCACAAAAACCATGTATACAGTGCAGCAGATTCCCGCTGAATTCAATGGGACTCTGCTGCATCGGAAAATCCACGCAGAATTCCAATCAGAATTCCCCAGGAAAATTCTGACGAGTGAACATAGCCTCAAACTTCAAATACTCTATGCCAGAAAGTTGTACGAATGTACATAGTCCCTATACACCTGTATGACGTAGACATATGATACCTATATACAACACTATATTACACAGAATACATATGTATTCTGCTGGAATCAAATTACTATGACAATTAAAACCTCCATTAGGATTTGTATCAGGTAAGAAACATACAGAAGCACAGTCTTGGCTCATTTGGTAGATTTCTTAAAACCTGTGTAGAGTAATAGCTGAGCAATAGCCCATAGTAACCAATCACTTTTTTCAGAGGCCTTTCTAAAAATGAACGAAGCGATCTGATTGGTTGCTGCGGGCACCTGCTCCACTTTTCTTTTGCACAGGTTTTAATTAATCTCCCCAGTTGACTTCTAGGCTGTACACAGACAGAATACATCTTTGTGCAGGAGGCCTCAGCTCCGTTTTTACGAAAAAGGTAACAAACGAATTATGCGCGGCCAACCTGCTGTTGTCCAGTACATTACAGCGTATTCTCTAACAAGCTTGTGCTATGTTGGGAAATCTGGTGCACACCACACTAATTCTAATATGCCCCATGGTGGCCTTACTCATCAATGCCACCTTACCCATCAGGCTGTGCACCAGCAGATGGCACACACTGGCGAACTTTTGCCTGTCTAGGAAGTGACTATGACAGATGTACCTACTGTTCTGGGCACTATAAATATAAGGCATATCCATTTAGTTAAAGGGGTTATCCAGGAAAAAAACTTGTTTTTTTATGTCAACTGGCTCCAGAAAGTTAAACAGATTTGTAAATTACTTCTATAAAAAAACAGAGGAAATTCCTTTCTTTTTGGAACACTGATGACATCACAAACACAGTGCTCTCTGCTGACATCTCTGTCCATTTCAGCAACCATGCATAGCAGATGAATGCTAAGGGCAGCATGGTGGCTCAGTGGTTAGCACTGCTGCCTTGCAGTGCTGTGGGCTTGGGTTCAAATCCCACTAAGGACAACAATAAATAAAGCGTTATTATTATAATAACGTCAGCAGAGAGCACTGTGCTCATGATGTCATCAGAGAGCATTCCAAAAAGAAAAGAATTTCCTCTGTAGTATTCAGCAGCTAATAAGTACAGGAAGGATTAAGATTTGTTAATAGAAGTAATTTACAAACATGTTTAACTTTCTGCCACCAGTTGATTTATAAGAAAAAAAGGTTTTCACCGGAGTACCCCTTTAATCCTTTCAGTACTTATGAGCTGCTGAAGTTGAGTTGCTCTTTTCTATCTAAGTGCTCTCTGATGACACGTGTCTCGGTAACCGTCCAGTTTAGAAGCAAATCCCCATAGCAAACTTCTTCTACTCTGTGCAGTTCCCGAGACAAGCAGAGATGTCAGCAGAGAGCACTGTTGCCAGACAGAAAAGAACAACTCAACTTCAGCAGCTGATAATTATTGAAAGGATTAAGATTCTTTAATAGAAGTAATTTACAAATCTGTTTAACTTTCTGGAGCCAGTTGATTTATATAAGTTTTTTCCTGGAATAACCCTTTAATACAGAGCATCACACTGCCCCACTTTTCTAGGCACCTGTTGCATGTTACCCACAGTCTGGCATTGCTCTCAGTGTAGTAAGGGTATACAGAACAGGTGAGTCTTATTCTTGTATCCAGAGGATCAGCGCTGAACCATGAGATGCACATCACTAAACAGGTGACAGGTTAGTAGTGCTTCCCAACCAGGGCGCCTCCAGCTGTTGCAAAACTACAACTCCCAGCATGCCCGGACAGCCGTTGGCTGTCCGGGCATGCTGGGAGCTGTAGTTTTGCAACAGCTGGAGGCACCCTGGTTGGGAAACACTGGGTTAGTATATAAGAAGAGAGAAGTCTTACTTTTTCCTTGGCTTTGATGTATCTCTGTGCCGCCTGCTGGATTAATTCTCTCACGCTGATCTTGCCATCCTTGCAAGGCACAACAATTCCAGTCTTTCCAAAGCATACTGTGACTTTCATATTTACACACAATGGCCACCTGAGGAAAACACTGTCACTTCCAGCAGGATACAAAGTGTCACTTTCCTACACCAAGCAACAGGTGTCAGAGATGGGAAGTAGCACACTCCATGCCTCACACTTGTATCACTAATGTAACTGTGCAGGAGGGAAGACTACATACAGGTGACAGGGACGGGGCCTCTTCAAGCCTCCAAGGAAAACTCCTCAGGAAGTACAAGATAAAGTTTTACTATAATCCCAGCAAAGTGTTAAACTCTCTCTCCCAAGGGAGCAATAGAAAGCCCCTTGAATGCGGAAGGAAGGCCAGTGAGAGGCTGGAGGGAGGGGAGAGAAGGAATGAGGAAGCCACAGCAGACAGGTCTCTCTGGAAAAGCTGGATCCCCAGCTGTGTACAGGGAGCAGGGCTGGGGCAGGTGGGGGGCTACACAGGACGCTCCGGGGCTTTGAAATGTCCCGGGCACAAAGTGTGGGTCAGGCCGGGATTCCCAGGCAGGCACTGCAGCAAGGGAGGAGCGCAGCACTGGAGTCACTATGGAAGGAGGAGAGGCTCCTATTGAAATACAGAGAGGAGGGTGGACAAGTGAGTGAGCTGCTGCCGACCTGCGAACCCTCCCCCTCACACACTGCACAGCATGGGCCTGAGAAAAGGAGGGAAACGAGACCAGGGCTGTAGGAGCAATATCCTGAGGGGAGCTCTGTGCTGTATTACGTCACAGGTGTGATCTGTATTACGTCACACGTCCTAACAATATAGTGTGCTGTATGACGTTACATGTCCTCCCAATATACGCTATGCACTGCATGACATCAGGTGTCCTCCCAATATACAGTGTTCTGCACCGTATGACATCACGTGTCCTCCCAGTGTTCTGCACTGTATGACATCACGTGTCCTCCCAATTTACAGTGTTCTGCACTGTATGACATCACGTGTCCTCCCAATTTACAGTGTTCTGCACTGTATGACATCACGTGTCCTCCCAGTGTTCTACACTGTATGACATCACGTGTCCTCCCAATTTACAGTGTTCTGCACTGTATGACATCACGTGTCCTCCCAGTGTTCTACACTGTATGACATCACGTGTCCTCCCAATTTACAGTGTTCTGCACTGTATGACATCACGTGTCCTCCCAGTGTTCTACACTGTATGACATCACATGTCCTCCCAGTGTTCTGCTCTCTATGACATCACGTGTCCTCCCAATATACAGTGTTCTGCACTGTATGACATCACGTGTCCTCCCAGTGTTCTACACTGTATGACATCACGTGTCCTCCCAGTGTTCTACACTGTATGACATCACGTGTCCTCCCAGTGTTCTACACTGTATGACATCACGTGTCCTCCCAGTGTTCTGCACTGTATGACATCACGTGTCCTCCCAGTGTTCTACACTGTATGACATCACGTGTCCTCCCAGTGTTCTGCACTGTATGACATCACGTGTCCTCCCAGTGTTCTGCACTGTATGACTTCACGTGTCCTAACTATTTACCGTGTACTCTGTGCTGTATGCCATTGCATGCTCTCGCAATATACAGTATGCTCTGCACTAAATTACATCCCATCATGTGTTACAGTATACAGTGAGCTCTGCACTAAATTACACCCCATCATGTGTTACAGTATACAGTGTGCTCTGCACTAAATTACATCCCATCATGTGTTACAGTATACAGTGTGCTCTGCACTAAATTACATCCCATCATGTGTTACAGTATACAGTGAGCTCTGCACTAAATTACATCCCATCATGTGTTACAGTATACAGTGTGCTCTGCACTAAATTACACCCCATCATGTGTTACAGTATACAGTGTGCTCTGCACTAAATTACATCCCATCATGTGTTACAGTATACAGTGTGCTCTGCACTAAATTACATCCCATCATGTGTTACAGTATACAGTGTGCTCTGCATTAAATTACATCCCATCATGTGTTACAGTATACAGTGTGCTCTGCGCTAAATTACATCCCATCATGTGTTACAGTATACAGTGTGCTCTGCGCTAAATTACATCCCATCATGTGTTACAGTATACAGTGTGCTCTGCATTAAATTACATCCCATCATGTGTTACAGTATACAGTGTGCTCTGCGCTAAATTACATCCCATCATGTGAAAAGTATACAGTGTGCTCTGCGCTAAATTACATCCCATCATGTGTTACAGTATACAGTGTGCTCTGCACTAAATTACATCCCATCATGTGTTACAGTATACAGTGTGCTCTGCACTAAATTACATCTCATCATGTGTTACAGTATACAGTGTGCTCTGCACTAAATTACATCCCATCATGTGTTACAGTATACAGTGTGCTCTGCACTAAATTACATCTCATCATGTGTTACAGTATACAGTGTGCTCTGCACTAAATTACATCCCATCATGTGTTACAGTATACAGTGTGCTCTGCACTAAATTACACCCCATCATGTGTTACAGTATACAGTGTGCTCTGCACTAAATTACACCCCATCATGTGTTACAGTATACAGTGTGCTCTGCACTAAATTACATCCCATCATGTGTTACAGTATACAGTGTGCTCTGCACTAAATTACATCCCATCATGTGTTACAATATACAGTGAGCTCTGCACTAAATTACATCCCATCATGTGTTACAGTATACAGTGTGCTCTGCACTAAATTACACCCCATCATGTGTTACAGTATACAGTGTGCTCTGCACTAAATTACATCCCATCATGTGTTACAGTATACAGTGTGCTCTGCACTAAATTACATCCCATCATGTGTTACAGTATACAGTGTGCTCTGCATTAAATTACATCCCATCATGTGTTACAGTATACAGTGTGCTCTGCGCTAAATTACATCCCATCATGTGTTACAGTATACAGTGTGCTCTGCGCTAAATTACATCCCATCATGTGTTAAAGTATACAGTGTGCTCTGCATTAAATTACATCCCATCATGTGTTACAGTATACAGTGTGCTCTGCGCTAAATTACATCCCATCATGTGAAAAGTATACAGTGTGCTCTGCGCTAAATTACATCCCATAGATGTGTTACAGTATACAGTGTGCTCTGCACTAAATTACATCCCATCATGTGTTACAGTATACAGTGTGCTCTGCACTAAATTACATCTCATCATGTGTTACAGTATACAGTGTGCTCTGCACTAAATTACATCCCATCATGTGTTACAGTATACAGTGTGCTCTGCACTAAATTACATCTCATCATGTGTTACAGTATACAGTGTGCTCTGCACTAAATTACATCCCATCATGTGTTACAGTATACAGTGTGCTCTGTGCTAAATTACATCCCATCATGTGTTTCAGTATACAGTGTAGTCTGCTCTAAATTACATCCCATCATGTGTTACAGTATACAGTGTGCTCTGCACTAAATTACATCCCATCATGTGTTACAGTATACAGTGTGCTCTGCTCTTAATTACATCCCATCATGTGTTACAGTATACAGTGTGCTCTGCTCTAAATTACATTCCATCATGTGTTACAGTATACAGTGAGCTCTGCACTAAATTACATCCCATCATGTGTTACAGTATACAGTGTGCTCTGCACTAAATTACATCCCATCATGTGTTTAAGTATACAGTGTAGTCTGCTCTAAATTACATCCAATCATGTGTTACAGTATACAGTGTGCTCTGCTCTAAATTACATCCCATCATGTGTTACAGTATACAGTGAGCTGTGCACTAAATTACATCTCATCATGTGTTACAGTATACAGTGAGCTCTGCACTAAATGACATCCCATCATGTGTTACAGTATACAGTGTGTTCTGCGCTAAATTACATCCCATCATGTGTTTAAGTATACAGTGTAGTCTGCTCTAAATTACATCCCATCATGTGTTACAGTATACAGTGTGCTCTGCTCTAAATTACATCCCATCATGTGTTACAGTATACAGTGAGCTCTGCACTAAATTACATCCCATCATGTGTTACAGTATACTGTGCTTTGCACTCTATTACAGTATGTCACATGTCATTGCAATATACAATGTGCTCTGCTCTAAATTGCATCCCATCAAGTGTTAAAGTATACAGTGTACTATGCACTAAATTACATCCCATCATGTGTTACAGTATACAGTGTGCTCTGCACTCTATTATGTTGTTAAGGATCGATGTGGATGAGGCCTTAAAATGTGCATGACTGCTGCTGTATACTGCTGAGTGTCGACACAAGAAATATACACCAGACAAAAAGTTGGTATAGAACTCTCTCAGCAAGAAACTCAGTTTTCCCACGAGTTCCCAGAGAGAGTTTTGTTTAATACACGGAAGTACATTGGTTTTTAAATTTGACAAAAAGGGGAGGTTAGTTATCACGTCAAAATCATCATGTTATATTTTGAATGGTTATTTGAGTTTTGTGTCTGTATACATTAGCATATTAAACATTCACTTCTTTCTTGGCCGTAGTTCACCATCCCCCTATTCTACCAGAAAACCCCAGATCTCTCTACACTGTCTATATCTTCCTCAAATATTTTGTCTTTTGACTTCTCATCTTGGTCCTTCTGGCGTCATCCCAAGGTTTCCATCTTAGTCACGAGCAGATAGCAAGCTGATTTATAGGTTAAGGGTGGGTAGAAAATATATTTTTGCACCATTAGCAATGGCATATAAGTATATAAGTATTAATATATATTTATCGGCAGTCAGAAACATTACATGTCATTACAATATTAAGTGTGCTCTGCACTAAATTAGTTTATGCTCTGTTATGTCACGTCCTCACAATATATGGTGTGATTATAAACACTATACAGGGCATCAAACCACCCCATTTTTTGGGCACCTGATGTATATTACCACAGTCTTATTGTTTTTAGTATAGTAAGAATGTTCCACACAGGTGAGTCTGAATCTCGTAGCCAGTGCAATATCACTAAGAGAGAACTGTAACAAACGTAGCACTCACCCTTGTCGCAGAGTCGAAGAAGCTTTATTGAAGAACAAGGATTAATGTGCAGTGATCTGCATCACAGGAAGAGAACAGACAAACAGCCCCCTATGAGCAGGGGACCGGTGACTGCTCAGTTTCACGTGTTTACCGCTTGGTCATGCCTATGCCGCTGTGCACACGGCAACAGGTAAAATAACCTTGGTTGCCGTGGGTAGCCAGACATCTGAGGATTAACAAGTGGGCAGGCTATGCACTGTAATAAGTTACGTAGTCGGGCTGAATATGAGAAACCTTGGCGTGGTGTGCGGGCTCAGGTATGTCCTTCATATAAGGATATACTGGCTAATGTCTCATTTTTACATCAGTTTTGAGGATTAGCTAATATCATTGTATATATTTACCACAGGATTGAAACCCCACTTTTGTCCATAGGTGCGGGTCCTCTACCCCATTGTATGAGTGCACAATTGCACTTGGGGTTGAGCACCTGTTATCACCCTGAGACTACGTGGTTTTGTTTTTCTGTTTAAAGTTAGTCATGTTGTTTGCATCCATATACACGTTTATCAGGTGTCAGATGCGATTGTGGTACTTGTGACCGTCTGCAGGCATTCTCCATTGTATGCAATTTTTGCTGGGGACATCGCCCTTAGCAACGGTTGACAAGTGCAGGGCCTCCACCCCAGCGAAGGTGCACAATTGCACTTGGGGTTGAGTTTCCTGCTATAGCCATGTCCATGCAAATATAAGCCGGCAAGCGTCTTTTAAGGCTTATACCAATGCACCCTTTTATCTTATTGGGTAGCGTTGGGGGTTTCACCTGTGAGGCCTGCTATATATAAACCAGCAAGGGTGGGGCTTGTAACCTGTCTTCCCCCCTCCCATTGTATGTGTGCTGAGTTCACACTGGAGGCGACTGGGGAGCAGTCTGCAAGTTGGACCTTAGGCTGCTGTATATCTGGTTCCTGGTTCTATGCATCTGGCCAGGCAAAAAAGGTTAGTGGTTAGGTCCCGCATCACATGAGAAACCTTGGCGTGGTGTGCGGGCTCAGGTATGTCCTTCATATAAGGATATACTGGCTAATGTCTCATTTTTACATCAGTTTTGAGGATTAGCTAATATCATTGTATATATTTACCACAGGATTGAAACCCCACTTTTGTCCATAGGTGCGGGTCCTCTACCCCATTGTATGAGTGCACAATTGCACTTGGGGTTGAGCACCTGTTATCACCTTGAGACTACGTTGTTTTGTTTTTCTGTTTAAAGTCGGGCTGAATAGCCTACAGTCAAGGAGGAATAGCAAGGGTGGGGTGGCCGTGAGCACCAATGCACAAGTAAGTAAATAGACAAAAAGTAGTAGAAGTAGAAGTGTGCAATACAAAAAGAGAACTACAGCCGCACAGCCACCATTTGTAATTTGATCTACTTGCTTAATTTCAAAACTAACATGTTGTTAGTATACATTTTGATCAAAAAGTACAAGCCCACTCGCCACGTCAAGGCCACCTCATTAGAGTGGGTCCCTAACCTGACACTGGCGTAGTGCCCGGCGGCGACTACTGCGTCCGAGACCCCATGCCCAACGGGGGGAGCAATCCAGTGGCCAGGCAGCCCCACTACTGCTCGACCAAGCCCCTGGCTCTGGGCCACTCCACCCCACAGACAAAGCATCACAGAAACAATGGCCACCACAAAGAACCACACCAGTATGAAACCTACCATGTGCTCTAGAGGGCTGGGAGAATGGTAGGAGGAAACCCTTATTCAGTTTCCTGCTAAATAAAAACGTCTGGGCCAAATTGGTGGAGCGGAGTGCTGGCCATGGAAGGAGGGAGAGACTACAAATGTGCAATACAAAAAGAAAAACACAGCCGCACATCCACCATTTGTAATGTGATCTACTTGCTTCTTAGCATAAATGTATACTAACAACCTGTTAATTTTTGAAATTATGCTGAGAAGCAAGTAGATCAAATTATAAATGGTGGATGTGCTGCTGTGTTTTTCTTTTTGTGTTGCACATTTCCGTAGAAGTGACAATACCTGTGGAAAAAAGAGGGGAAAAAAAACAGAGTAAGACAAAAGCAAAAAAAAAACAGCAGAAAAGGCTACAGAATGAATTTACACAAAGACGTTCAGTTCATTCCTTTCATTTAAGCTGATCGGTCCTGTAGCTTGCATCTTGGAGATCCACTGTGCCTCTCGTCTCAAAAGATATGTATGCGAGTCAATTCCTGCTGGAGGTTTTATGATGGCTTCGATCCCAAAGCAACGGAGGACCTCCGTTGGAAGATGTCCTCGCTCCCGATGTGGTAGTTTTTTCCAACGCTCATGTATTTACAATAGTTACATCTTCGGCATTTCCCTCTGGGACACCTTTTATTTCGTCAGGTAACTTTTCTTGCATCTAAGGGTATTTTAAATTTGCTGTTGACCAATGTATTTTTAATGGTTTAGCTGTGCCTATATGAAATCAGAGGTTTGTTCATGGCGATCATATTGAGAACGGGGTCATCTTCAATAAAATACCAATGGCGAAAAATCGCTTTGCTGATATCTGTCGCCACGCTATTGTATTTGAAAAAGAAGGCAAAGAGAAGGGGCGTAAGCAAAATCATATGACAATCACATCTTCGGATAAATGAAACACCCTAATATACAGTGCACTCTATTACCTATTACGGTTTTGTAAAAGTAGGCAACAAATACGATTTTTAAATGTTGATTTATTTTATTGACAGGAAAACGTCTCAGAAAAAATGGATCTTATTCAGGCGCAGCTACAGTGGAAGACAGATGATGATATCCGTTGATTTACTTCATAAGGTTTATTTAAAGGCACAACAGTAAAGCATTTCTTGCCCGCAAAAGGCACTTCCTCAGGCACAACTGGTACCAGAAAGTTAAAACAGATTTGTAAATTACTTCTATTAAAAATTCTTAATCCTTCCAGTACTTGGCTGCTGAATACTACAGAGGAAATTATTTTCTTTTTGGAACACAGAGCTTTCTGCTGACATCATGAGCACAGTGCTCTCTGCTGACATCTCTGTCCATTTTAAGAACTGTCCAGAGTAGGAGAAAATCCCCATAGCAAACATATGGTGCTCTGGTCAGTTCCTAAAATGGACAGAGATGTCAGCAGAGAACACTGTGATTGTGATCCAGCAGAGAGCACTGTGTTGCAAAAAGAAAATAATTTCCTCTGTAGTATTCAACAGCCAAGTACTGGAAAGATTAAGATTCTTTAATAGAAGTAATTTACAAATCTGTTTAACTTTCTGGCACCAGAAAGTACCCCCTTAAAATAATATTAAAACTAGACACTAAGCTCAATAGGTAGTATGATAGGCAACACGTGTTATAGTAATCAACTTTGAACGATGCAATCCCTTCTTTTGTTCACTTGGTGACGACTTTTCTTTGATGCTCGACTACCCTCAACAAGAATGGTTTTTGTTGTTTGTCCCTGACCGATTTGTTAAACTTTTTATCAGAGCAATTGCTCTTTCTGCTGTATCATTGACCACCTTAAGAGCGTCCACATGGTTGTTCACCATGCCAAGTAGACATGGGTGTCTAGAGGTTTTCATCTAGGATTTGAAGGTAATTTTTTCGTTGCTTGAGGCGAAAACTCGGCCTCTTCGTCACTAGGTGCTGATGATGATGGAGATGAGTCTTCCAGTATAACTGTCTTATTGATTTCAGTGATAGGTTTTTAATGTTTATTCTTATATGAATCATTTTTGTCTTCTTTTTTACACTTAGGGTGGGATTTATCAAAACCTGTGTAGAGCAAGAGTGGTGAAGTTGCCCATAGTAACCAATGAATAATTAAAAAAGCAATCTGGTTGCTATGGGCAACTGCACCACTCTTTCGCTACACAGGTTTTGATAAATCTCCCCCTTAGTTCTTATTTTCGAGGTGAAAACCTTGTCTACTCCACTCATTGGCAAACTCATACGATCTTCTCTTTGTGACCTAAGACATTTTTTATCTTCTTGTGATACGCTAATCATGTCCATCACATTTTGCCAAAAAATGTCAAATAATTCGACGAGATCACCTTTCCAAATCTGCCGTTTCACATTTTACTTTATCCGTGTTTCTTGATTTCTCTTTACCCAGATTTTGGTATTCTTTGTACAGCTTCTGTATACCAGCATGGATATTCTTCTCCGTTTAAACAGGGATATTTGCTTCCTCCACACTTCCTGTCGTTTAGTACTGGTAGATTTAGCAGCATTGAAAAGTGTTTCTTTTCCTTGTGCTGGTAAATAAAAACTAAAAGTAAAACTCACCTCTAGACACTTTTTCTAGCAGCCAAATTCGTCTTTTGGTTGCCATTGGTTTGGTTGAAAGAAATATATGAGAAGCCCATTAGTACAAAGCACTTCAATATTATCTCACTAGTTTGAGATAAAAGTGATCAATGTGTGCAACCCCTAAATACTATCCAATCTTCTTGAAATTTGGAATATATATCTTTTACATCACAGAGACTTGGGGCGTAAGCAAAGTCATATGAAAATCACATCTTTGGAAAAATGAAACACCCTAATATACATTGCACTCTATTACCTCACATGTCCTCACAATATACAGTGCATTCTATTACCTCACATGTCCTCACTATGAATTTATAGTACAGTGGCGTAGCTATATAGGTCGCAAAGGTCGCAAACGCGACCGGCCCAAACGCCTGGGGGGCCACTGCCCCTATACTATGCGAATATGCTGCAGCGGTAGGGCCCTGGGCGCAGCCCAACATGTCATTGCACTATACAGTACTTATATTTCGCAGCGGTCGGGCCCTGGGCGCAGCCCGCCGGCTGGGTCCGCCATTGCCAGCATTTTTTTTTATTGCCCCTAAAACGGCAAGCAATGGGGTCCGGGGGGAGGGGGTTGATTCCAATAATGAGGATGGGGGGAGGGGGGTGATTCCAATAATGAGCATGCGGTCCGGGGGGTGATTCCAATAATTAGCATGGGGTTCGGGGGAGGGGGGTGATTCATATAATGAGCATGGGGTCCGGGGGCGGTGATTCATATAATGAGCATGGGGTCCGGGGGCGGTGATTCATATAATGAGCATGGGGTCCGGGGGGGTGATTCATATAATGACCATGGGGTCCGGGGAGAGGGGGGTGATTCATATAATGAGCATGGGGTCCGGGGAGGGGAGGTGGGGTGATTCATATAATGAGCATGGGGTCTTGGGAGAGAGGGGTGATTCATATAATGAGCATGGGGAGGAGATTGGGGGTGATTCATATAATGAGCATGGGGGGTCCGGGGGGATTCCAATAATGAGCATGGGATCTGGGGGGGGTGATTCCAATAATGAGCATGGGGTCTGGGGGGGGGGGGGATTCATATAATGAGCATGGGGTCCGGGGGGAGGGGGGTGATTTCAATAATAAGCATGGGGGGAGGGGGGTGATTCCAATAATGAGCACAGCGTCCGGGAGGAGGGGGGTGATTGCAATTATGAGGGTATGGCAGTATTACATTCAAGGGGTACAGTGTGTGGCAGTATTATATTCAGAGGGTACAGTGTGTGGCAGTATTATATTCAGAGGGTACAGTGTGTGGCAGTATTATATTCAGGGGCACAGTGGTTGGCAGTATTATATTCAGGGAGTACAGTGTGTGGCAGTATTATATTCAGGGGCACATTGGTTGGCAGTATTGTATTCAGGGAGTACAGTGTGTGGCAGTATTATATTCAGGGAGTACAGTGTGTGGCAGTATTATATTCAAGGGGTACAGTGGGTGGCAGTATTATATTCAGGGTACAGTTGTTGCCAGTATTATATCCAGGGGAAACAGTATGTGACAGTATTATATTCAGGGAGTACTGTGTGTGGCAGTATTATATTGAGGGGGGGAGATTCATATAATGAGCATGGGGTCCGGGGAGAGGGGGGTGATTCATATAATGAGCATGGGGTCCGGGGAGGGGGGGTGATTCATATAATAAGCATGGGGTCCAGGGAGGGGAGGGGGGTGATTCATATAATGAGCATGGGGTCCGGGGGGAAGGGGGGGATTCCAATAATGAGCATGGGGTCCGGGGGGGGGGGTGATTCCAATAATGAGCATGGGGGGGGGGGGAATTCATATAATGAGCATGGGGGGAGGGGGGTGATTCCAATAATGAGCATGGGGTCCGGGGGGGGATTCCAATAATGAGCATGGGGTCCGGGGGGGGGGGTGTGATTCCAATAACGAGCATTGGGTCCGGGGGGAGGGGGGTGATTCCAATAATGAGCACAGGGTCCGGGGGGAGGGGGGGATTGCAATTATGAGCATGGGGTCCGGGGGGGGGGGGGGGAGGTTAATTGCAATAATGAGGAACGGGGTCCGGGGAGAAGAATTGCAATGATGAGCAGAACGAGGATTGGAATGGGGGGGGGGGCAGAGTGCGTGTAATGATGAGGAGACTGAGGATGGGGTGCGGGGGGGAAGGATGGAGTGATGTGGAGACTAAGGATGGAGTCCCCGGGGGGGGGGGAATAACAGGATAATGAGGAGACTGAGGGTGGGATGAGGATATGGAGTGCAGGGGTGAGGAGGCCAAGGATGGGTGGGGTGAGGGTATGGCAGTATTACATTCAGAGGGTACAGTGTGTGGCAGTATTATATTCAGGGGCACAGTGGTTGGCAGTATTATATTCAGGGAGTACAGTGTGTGGCAGTATTATATTCAGGGGCACGGTGGTTGGCAGTATCGTATTCAGGGAGTACAGTGTGTGACAGTATTATATTCAGGGGATACAGTGGGTGGCAGTATTATATTCAGGGTACAGTTGTTGCCAGTATTATATCCAGGGGAAACAGTGTGTGGCAGTATTATACTCAGGGAGTACTGTGTGTGGCAGTATTATATTCAGGGGTACAGTTGTTGCCAGTATTATATCCAGGGGGTAAAGTGTGTGGCAGTATTATATTCAGGGTACAGTAGTTGCCAGTATTATATCCAGGGGGAACAGTGTGTGGCAGTATTATATTCAGGGGGTACTGTGTGTGGCAGTATTACCGTATATTCGGGGCAGGGGCGGACATATCGCTTGTGCAGCCGGTTCAGCTGCACAGGGGCCCAGCATGGGAGGGGGGCCCGCCCTCACACGCTGGGCCGGTCCTACCATCGGACCCAGTGCACAGGGCCGCCATCAGGGGGTAAACCCATACACTTGTATGGGGCCCGGAGCTTCAGGGAAGCCCGGACGTCCCTGTACTTTTTTTTTTCCGGCTAGTCAGTGAGTGACTGCGACTGTCACTCACTGACTCCTGGCTGGGTACCCGTCAGAACTATGACCGGGCCTCATAGTCTGGGGGGCCCGCAGGACTATGAGGCCCGCTCTTTCTAGGGCGCAGGCCCCTTAAGAAGTACGGCAGGGCCGGACAGGCCAGGGGCTGATGGGAGTCGACGTGCCCCGCGCAGGCACGCACGTCTACTCCAGTCACCTGACCTGTCCCGGCGCGATCTCCAGTCCAGCAGCCTCCCGACGGATCCTCCCCATGCAGTGACACTCTGACAGGAGCAGCAGCTGCACCGAACCCCGGCAGGGTGAGTGAACGGGGTGTGTGTGTGGGGGGGGGGGGGGGGTTGGATGGGGGCTATGTTGTTTGCAGACTACAATGGTGATGAGAGGTGCAGGGGAACTGGTGCTTGGGGTGTTATAGGGGTGATGAGAGGGGGGGTTATGGGGGTAATGAGAGGTGCAGGGGGTGTTATGGGGGGATGAGAGGTGCAGGGGGGTGTTATGGGGGGATGAAAGGTGCATGGGGAGGTTATGGGGGTGATGAGAGGTGCAGGGGGTTATGGGGGTAATGAGAGGTGCAGGGGGTTATGGGGGTAATGAGAGGTGCAGGGGGGTGTTATGGGGGTAATGAGAGGTGCAGGGGGGTGTTATGGGGGGGGTGAGAGGTGCAGGGGGTGTTATGGGGGGATGAAAGGTGCATGGGGAGGTTATGGGGGTGATGAGAGGTGCAGGGGGGTTATGGGGGTGATGAGAGATGCAGGGGGGGTTATGGGGGTGATGAGAGATGCAGGGGGTGTTATGGGAGTGATGAGAGATGCAGGGGGTGTTATGGGGGTGATGAGAGGGGGGGGGTGTTATGGGGTGATGAGAGGTGCAGGGGGGTTATGGGGGTGATAAGAGGTGCAGGAGGGTGTTATGGGGGTGAAGAGAGGTGCAGGGGGGTGTTATGGGGGTGGTGAGAGATGCAGGGGGCATTATAATAGTGATGAGGAGAGGTGCGGGGGTTATAGTAGTGATGAGGAGAGGTGTGTGGGGGGGTTATAGTAGTGATGAGGAGAGGTGCGGGGGTTATAGTAGTGATGAGGAGAGGTGTGTGGGGGGGGTTATAGTAGTGATGAGGAGAGGTATGTGGGGGGGTTATAGTAGTGATGAGGAGAGGTGCGGGGGGGGGGGGGGGGTTATAGTAGTGATGAGGAGAGGTGCGGGGGGGTTATAGTAGTGATGAGGAGAGGTGCGGGGGGGTTATAGTAGTGATGAGGAGAGGTGCAGGGGTTATAGTAGTGATGAGGAGAGGTGCGGGGGGGTTATAGTAGTGATGAGGAGAGGTGCAGGGGTTATAGTAGTGATGAGGAGAGGTGCGGGTGGGTTATAGTAGTGATGAGGAGAGGTGCGGGGGGTTATAGTAGTGATGAGGAGAGGTGTGGGGAGTTATAGTAGTGATGAGGAGAGGTGCGGGGGGTTATAGTAGTGATGAGGAGAGGTGCAGGGGTTATAGTAGTGATGAGGAGAGGTGCGGGGGGGTTATAGTAGTGATGAGGAGAGGTGTGGGGGGTTATAGTAGTGATGAGGAGAGGTGCGGGGGTTTATAGTAGTGATGAGGAGAGGTGCATGGGGGGTTATAGCAGTGATGAGGAGAGGTGCAGGGGTTATAGTAGTGATGAGGAGAGGTGTGGGGGGGTTATAGTAGTGATGAGGAGAGGTGCGGGGGTGGTTATAGTAGTGTTGAGGAGAGGTTTGGCAGGGGTTATGGGGGTGATGAGGAATGATGAGGACACAGAGGATAAGAGGTATTATATTTAGTGGGTATAGTGTGTGGCAGGATTATATTTAGTGGGTACAGTGTATAGCAGTATTATATTCAGGGTACAGTGTGTGGCAGGATTATATTTAGTGGGTACAGTGTATAGCAGTATTATACTCAGGTTACAGTGTATAGCATTATTATATTCAGGGTACGGTGTGTGGCAGGATTATATTTAGTGGGCACAGTGTGTAGCAGTATTACATTCAGGGTACAGTGTATAGTATTATTATATTCAGTGTACAGTGTATAGCAGTATTATATTCAGGGTACAGTTTGTGGCAGTATTATATTTAGTGGGTACAATGTGTGGCAGTATTATATTCGGAGTACAGTGTGTGGCAGTATTATATTCAGGTTACAGTGTGTAGCAGGATTATATTTAGTGGATACAGTGTATAGCAGTATTATATTTAGTGGGTACAGTGTACAGCAGTATTGTATTCAGGTTACAGTGTCTGGCAATATTATATTTAGGGTACAGTGTGGGGCAGTATTTTATTTAGGGTATAGTGTGTGACAGTATTTTATTTAAGGTACTGTGTGGGACAGTATTATATTTAGTGGGTACAGTGAATAGCAGTATTATATTTAGTGGGTACAGTGTATGGCAGTATGCTATTCATGGTACAGTGTGTGGCAGTATTATATTCAGGGTACAGTGTGTGGCAGGATTATATTCAGGGTACAGTGTGTGGCAGTATTATATTTAGTGGGTACAGTGTATAGCAGTATTATATTCAGGGTACAGTGTGGGGCAGTATTTTATTTAGGTTACACTTTCTGGCAAGGTTATAATGATTACTGTCTTCATGCAGAGGATGAGGATCTGCTGACAAAGTGAGGAGCCAATGATGTCTGCATGTCAGACTTTGCAGAGAAGATGGAGCTGGGGGAAGACCTGGTCTCTGGACGAGATGAAGAAGAAAAGAAGACGTCACTCAGGTCACTGACATCATTGTGTGTTCTTATGACTGTCCCATCAGAGCTGTAGTCACTTGTAAGTTCTGCAGTGATGATGGGTAAAACTGTGTCCAATCTGTGTCTCTTCAGCTGTTACAAAACTATGCTAATATATGCTATGCTACCTAATGTGGGGAATCTATTCTACCTAATGTGGGGAATATATGCTATGCTACCTAATGTGGGGAATCTATGCTACCTAATGTGGGGAATATATGCTATGCTACCTAATGTGGGGAATCTTTGCTACACTACCTAATGTGGGGAATATGTGCTACGCTACCTAATGTGGGGAATCTATGCCATGCTACCTAATGTGGGGAATATATGCTATGCTACGCTACCTAATGTGGGGCTACGCTACCTAATGTAGGGAATCTATGCTACGCTACCTAATGTGGGGAATATATGCTGCGCTACCTAATGTGGGGAATATATGCTACGCTACCTAATGTGGGGAAATTATGCTACGTTACCTAATGTGGGGAAACTATGCAATGCTACCTAATGTGGGGAATATATGCTACATAATGTGGGGAAACTATGCTACCTAATGTGGGGAATCTATGCTACCTAATGTGGGGGAACTGCTGCCTATCTAATGCAGATTAATGTGAGTTGCAGTGCAATTTTATGGCATATTACTTTTTTTTTTTGGGGGGGGGGGGGGGCCCAGGCACATTCTTTGCACAGGGGCCCTCTGTTGTCTGTGTCCGCCCCTGATTCGGGGGTACGGTGTGTGTCTCTTCAGCTGTTACAAAACTACAACTCCCATTGCCTGATGCTCTCCAGACATGATGGGAGTTTTAGCTTTCCAACAGCTGGAGAACCACTTCAACCGAGGTGATCGGTGGGGGTCTCAGGCCTTGAGTTGTGTAAGGGGCCCCGAAATTTCTGATGGCAGCCCTGCCAGTGCACATATGACAGGGAAACCAGTCTTGCCCAGTCACTAAACTGCTACTTACATCTGCCCATGGGGACTTCCTGGCTGAGGTGCGTGCAGTGAGTGACGTCATCGCAAGCACCTGGACGCTGACGTCCAGCGCAGAGCGTGCGATGATGTCACTTATAGCGCGCACCTCTGCCAGGAAGTCCCCATGGGCAGATGTAAGTAGTGCAGGCCAGGTAAGAGTGTGTGTGTGAGTGAGAGTGTGTGTGTGTGTGTTTGTTTGTTGGGGTTAAGCTACGCTACCTTATGTGGGGAATCTATGCTACCTAATGTGGGGAATATATGCTATGCTACCTAATGTGGGGAATCTATTCTACCTAATGTGGGGAATATATGCTATGCTACCTAATGTGGGGAATCTATGCTACCTAATGTGGGGAATATATGCTATGCTACCTAATGTGGGGAATCTTTGCTACACTACCTAATGTGGGGAATATGTGCTACGCTACCTAATGTGGGGAATCTATGCCATGCTACCTAATGTGGGGAATATATGCTATGCTATGCTACGCTACCTAATGTGGGGCTACGCTACCTAATGTAGGGAATCTATGCTACGCTACCTAATGTGGGGAATATATGCTGCGCTACCTAATGTGGGGAAATTATGCTACGTTACCTAATGTGGGGAAACTATGCAATGCTACCTAATGTGGGGAATATATGCTACATAATGTGGGGAAACTATGCTACCTAATGTGGGGAATCTATGCTACCTAATGTGGGGGAACTGCTGCCTATCTAATGCAGATTAATGTGAGTTGCAGTGCAATTTTATGGCATATTACTTTTTTTTTTTTGGGGGGGGGGGGGGGCCCAGGCACATTCTTTGCACAGGGGCCCTCTGTTGTCTGTGTCCGCCCCTGATTCGGGGGTACGGTGTGTGGCAATAATATATTTAGAGGGGACAGTGGTTAGCAGTATTATGTTCAGGGGGTACAGTATTATAATGATTATTGTCTTTATACAGAGGATGAGGATCTGCTGACAAATTAAGAAACCAATGATGTTCTGGCATCAGAATCTGCAGAGAAGATGGAGCTGGAAGACGTCCTGGTGTCTGGACCAGATGGAGAAGAAAAGAAAAGACAACAGAGAAGACGTCACTCAGGTCAGTGATATCATTGTGTGTTCTGTCTGACCCAATCTGTGGCTCTCCAGTTGTTATAAAACGGCAACATTCATAATGCCTGAGGCTCTCTAGACATGATGGGAGTTGTAGCTTTGCAACATCTGGAGAGTTTCAAGCTACGCCCCTGATATAGTACACTCTATTATATCACTTGTTTGCACAATATACAGTGCAGTCTATTACCTCACATGTCCTCACAATATACAGTGCACTCTATAACCTCACGTGCCCTCACAATATACACCGCACTCTATTACCTCACATGTGCTCCCATTATACAGTGCACTCTATTACCTCACGTCCTCACAATATACATTGCACTCTATAACCTCACGTGTCCTCAAAATATACAGTGCACACTATTACCTCACATGTCCTCACATGATACACTGTACTCTTACCTCACATGTCCTCACTCTATTACCTCACATGTCCTCACAATATACATTGCACTCTTACCTCACATGTCCTCACTCTATTACCTCACATGTCCTCACAATATACATTGCACTCTTACCTCACATGTCCTCACAATATACATTGCACTCTATAACTTCACATGTCCTCACAATGTACAGTGTACTCTATGGGAGAGATTTATGAAAATCTATCCAGAGGAAAAGTTGCTGAGTTGCCCATAGCAACCAATCAGATGGCTTCTTTCATTTTTGAAAAAGCCTCTGAAAAATGAAAGAAGCCCTCTGATTGGTTGCTTTGGGCAACTCAGCAACTTTTCCTCCTGCACTCGCTTCATAGCTGTGGCGGAACGCAGGGCGTACATATACGTCCTGCTGCCTGTCGGCTCTGTGTCCTCTAGGGGTTAACATTGCGGAGCCAGAGCGCTTATTCGTGCTTGGCATTCAAAGTAATAACAGTGCTTGTCTGTAGTTTATAAGGGCCTGTTCACCTGTAATTATAGCTCTTGTTGCCTTAGGCACTCACCTTAGGCTTGAATACGCCCTCATTTAAGGCACATTTATACATGATAACAACAATGATTTGTTGCACAACGGGCAACAACAGGTCCCATTGACTTTGAATGGGGTCCGTCTAGTTTCTTTTGTTTTGCAGAATTTGCAGTATTTTGTTCTAGTGTGCACTGCACTCTATTACCTCACATGTCCTCACAATTTACAGTGTCCTCTGCACTATATCATGTTCTCACAATATATAGTTTGCTTTTCACTGTAAGACGTCACTTGTTCTTACAATATACATTGTGCTCTGCCAACGGCTTTCTGAGCATGCTGGGAGTTGTAGTTTTGCAACAGCTGGAGGCACCCTGGTTGGGAAACACTGGTAATGTCACATTGGCCCCCCCAATTTATAGTGTGTGTAGCACTGTATGGCATCATGTCCACACAATAGACAGTGTGCTTTACATTATATGACGTTACATGTCCTCACACTATACAGTGCACTCTATTATTCGGTGCATGTGTCCCCGTCCCCTAGGGCGCATGCGCGCCGGAGCTTTAAGTTTTAAAGGTCCAGTGTGCTCATTAGTGTAATTCACCTGGGGCTGTTTGATAAATTCCTCCACCCTCCTCACTTCCCTGCTGGATCTTTGTTGCCTTGTACCTGAGAGAAAGCATTCCTGAGAGTTGCCTCACCCTGTTACTGATCCTTTGCTCTGTGACTTGACCTTGATCCTGTGCCACCTGCCTGCTGACTTCCTGCTACGTCCTGACTACACTACTTTGCCGCCTGCCTTGACCTTCTGCTATCCTGACTACTAGCTGCCTTATCCCTCGCATTTCCTCAGCTGCCTGTGTGGTTGAGCCTGGCCAGGAGTAGCAACCTGGGTTCCGCCTGCCGCAGCAAGTCCATCCCGCTCTGCAGCAGGCTCTGGTGAAAACCAGTGGCACCTTAGACTCCGCTCCCTAGTACGGTCCGAGTAATCTGTGACACAGGTACAGCGGGTCTACATCCACCGGAGTTCCTGTCTTCTGAAACGTGAGTGTTACATGACTCCTCAGGAAAAATCACACAGATATTGAATAAGCACTGGCACCTTATTAGTGAGGGTTACCCACAGATTGATGGACTCCAGGCTCGTCCACTGATTTCTTAACATGGGGCCCTTAACCTTAGGGATAAGCTGGACTAAACGGATATTTCTCAAAAATCTTCTAATAAACAGAGATTCTTGTGTCCACAGAAAAAAGGTTGCTTTCCTTGTTGCTCTTGCTTAAATTGTAAATTTGTACAAAAAGGGAATATATTTGGTCATCCATTGACCTAAAAAGGATATGACATTAAGCATTATTTGACATGCAATTCAGATTTAATTATCTACGTTTTATGGTGTCCATGTAATTTGGTTCATGTAGGGGAGAAAACAAATAATTTTAACCCCTTGGGGACAGAGCCCATTATGACCCTAAGGACCGGAGCATTATTTTAAAAATCTGACCTCTATCACTTTATGCATTAATAACTCTGGGATGTTTTTACTTATAAATTTGATTCCGGGATTGTTTTTTCATAACATATTCTACTTTATTTTAGTGGTAAATTTTTGTCGATACTTGAATCATTTCTTGATGAAAAATTCCCAAATTTGATGAAAAAATAGAAAATTTTGCATGTTTCTAAATTTGAAGCTCTCTGCTTGTAAGGAAAATACACATTCAAAATAGATTATATATTGATTCATATATACAATATGTCTACTTTATGTTTTCATCATAAAGTTGAAATGTTTTTACTTTTGTAAGACATCAGAGGGCTTCAAAGTTCAGCAGCAATTTTCTAATTTTTCACAAAATTTTCAAAATCAGAATTTTTCGGTGACCACTTCAGTTTTGAAGTGGATTTCAAGGGCCTTCATATTAGAAATACTCCATAAATGACCCCATTATAAAAACTGCACCCCTCAAAGTATTCAAAATGACATTCAGTAAGAGTGTTAACCGTTTAGGTGTTTCACTGGAATAGCAGCAAATTGAAGGAGAAAATTCAAAATCTTCATTTTTTACACTCCCATGTTCTTGTAAACCCAGTTTTTGAATTTTTACATGGGGTAATAGGAGAAAAAGCCCCCCAAAATTTGTAACCCAATTTCTCTCGAGTAAGGAAATACCTCATATATGTATGTGATGTGCTCGGCAAGCGCAGTAGAGGGCTCAGAACGGAAGGAGCGACAATGGGATTTTGGAGAGTGAGTTTTTCTGAAATGGTTTTTGAGGGGCATGTCACATTTAGGAAGCCCCTATGGTGCCAGAATAGCAAAAAAAAAGGCATACTATTTTGGAAACTACACCCCTCAAGGCATGTAACAAGGGGTACAGTGAGCCTTAACACCCCACAGGTGTTTGATTACTTTTTGTTAAAGTCAGATGTGTAAATGAAAAAACATTATTTTTTCACTAAAATGCTGGTTTTTCACCAAATTTTAAATTTTTACAAGGGGTAATAGGAGAAAGTGCCCCCCAAAATTTGTAACCCCATTTCTTCTGAATATGGAAATACCCCATTTGTGGACGTCAAGTGTTCTGCTGGCGCACTACAATGCTCAGAAGAGAAGGAGCGCCATTGAGCTTTTGGGAAAAAAATTGTTTGGAATGGAAGTCAGGGGCCATGTGCATTTACAAAGCCCCCCGTGTTGCCAGAACAGTGGACACCCCCCCACACATGTGACCCTATTTTGGAAACTACACCCCTCACAGAATTTAATAAGGGGTGCAGTGAGTATTTACACCCCACTGGCGTTCGACAGATCTTTGGAACAGTGGGCTGTGCAAATGAAAAATTTTATTTTACATTTTCACGGACCACTGTTCCAAAAATCTGTCAGACCCCTGTGGGGTGTATATGCTCACTGGACCCCTTATTACATTCCGTGAGGGGTGTAGTTTCCAAAATGGGGTCACATGGGGGGGTCCATTGTTCTGGCACTATGGGGGCTTTATAAACACACGTGGCCTTCAATTCCGGACAAATTTTCTCTCCAAAATCCCAATGGCGCTCCTTCTCTTCTGAGCATTGTAGTGCACCCGCAGAGCACTTTATATTCACATATGGGGTGTGTTCTTACTCAGAAGAAAAATGGGATTATACATTTTGTGGGGCTTTTTTCCTATTTTCCCTTGTGAAAATGAAAAATTTAGGGTAACACCAGCATTTTAGTGTAAAAATTTTTTTTCTTCATTTTCCCATCCAACTTTAATGAAAATTCGACAAACACCTGTGAGGTGTTAAGGCTCACTATACCCCTTACTACGTTCCATGAGTGGTGTAGTTTCCAAAATGGGGCCACACGTGGGTATTTATTTTTTTTGCGTTTATGTCAGAACCACCAATTTAGCAAATCACCAATTTAGACCTCAAATGTACATAGTGTGCTCATAGTGTACATAGTGTACGTCCGCAGAGCATTTTACACCCACATGTGGAGTATTTCCGTACTCAGGAGAAATTGCGTTGCAAATTTGGGGGTCTTTTTTTCCTTTTTCCTCTTGTGAAAATAAAAAGTATGGGGAAACACCAGCATGTTTAGTGTAAAATGTTTATTTTTTTTTACACCAACAGCCTGGTGTAGACCCCAACTTTTCCTTTTCATAAGGGGTAAAAGCCTCGCAAAATTTGTAGTGCAATTTCTCCCGAGTATGGAAATTCCTCATATGTGACACTAAACTGTTTCCTTGAAATACAACAGGGCTACGAAGTGAGAGAGCGCCATGCGCATTTGAGGACTAAATTATTGGTTGCATTGGGGTGGACATAGGGGTATTCTATGCCAGTGATTCCCAAACAGGGTGCCTCCAGCTGTTGCTAAACTCCCAGGATGCCTGGACAGTAAGTGGCTGTCCAGAAATGCTGGGAGTTGTTGTTTTGCAGCAGCTGGAGGCTCCATTTTGGAAACACTGCCGTACGATACATTTTCATTTTTATTGGGGGGTGGTGTAAGGGGGTGTGCATGTATGTTTTACCCTTTATTATGTGTTAGTGTAGTGTAGTGTTTTTAGGGTACATTCGCACTGGCGTCGGTTTACGGTGAGTTTCCCACTAGGAGTTTGTGCTGCAGCGGAAAATTTGCCACAGCTCAAACTTGAAGCAGGAAACTCACTGTAAACCTGCCCGTGTGAATGTACCCTGTACATTCACATGGGGGGGGGGGGGGGGGGGGAAACCTCCAACTGTTGCAAAACTACAACTCCCAGCATGCACTGACAGACCTTACATACTGGGGATTGTACTTTTGCAACAGCTGGAGGCACACTGGTTGAAAAACCTTTAGTTAGGTATTTTCCAACAAGTGTGCCTCCAGCTGTTGTAAAACTACAACTCCCAACATGTACTGATCACTGAAGGGTATGCTGGGAGATGTAGGTGTGCAACAGCCGGTGGTGCACAACTACAACTCCCAGCATGCCAAGACATCTGTTTGGGCATGCTGGGAGTTGTAGTTTTGCAAGATCTGAAGCGCCACAGTGATCTCCAAACAGCTGTTTGCTGGGTTTTGCAGTTTTGCAACATCTGGAGGTCTACAATTTAGAGACCAGTGCATAGTGATCTCCAAACTGTGGCCCTCCAGATGTTGCAAAACTACAAATCCCAGCATGCACAGACAGCAAACTGCTGTGTGGGCATGCTAGGAGTTGTAGTTTTGCAAGATCTAGAGGTCTACAGTTTAGAGATCACTGTGTCGTGGTCTCTAAATTGTAGACTTCCAGCTGTTGCAAAACTACAACACCCAGCATGCCCAAACAGCTGTCTGGGCATGCTGGTAGTTGTAGTTTTGCAACACCTGGAGGGCTACAGTTTAGAGACCACTGTATAGTGGTCTCAAACTGAAGCCCTCCATATGTTTCTAGGCAACTCACCGTCTTCCGCAGGATCCAGGGAGCCAGCTGCACAACATCGCCGCCCGCCGATCACCATCGCCCGCAGCCTCCGCAGATCGGTAAGTGACCTTTGGCGCTGGTCCCTGTCGGTTTCCCCATCCCAATCTGCTATTGGTCGTCGCGTCTATACGACCAATAGCAGGGAAAGGAGGGGTGGCACCCCTGCCACCTCACTCCTATCCCTTCTGGGGGATCGTTGGTGTCTTGGATCCCCATTATTTTCCGGGCCCCCGGGTCACCATAGACCCGTAATGACCCAGAATTGTGGAAATCGCAAGTGTGAATTCACTTGCGATTTGTCGCAATCGCCGACATGGGGGGTCTGATGACCCCCCTGGGCATTTGCGCGGGGTGCCTGCTGATCGATATCAGCAGTCACCCTAGTTCGATCGCTGCCTGCTGCGCGGTACCAGGGTCCCATGACGTTCCGGTACGACATGGGTCCTGAAGAGGTTAAGTACCAGGGTGTCAAGGTGTACCTGTATGCCCTGGGTCCTTATTTGGTTCAAGTGGGAACCAGTGCATCTCTCTGACAATAACCTGTATTATTATATTGGGTATTAATGGGTGAATAATGGGTATTAAGTAGGGATGCACCGATATATCGGCGGCCGAAACATATCGGCCGAAAATAGCTGGGGGGGAAATGCCGAAACAACAAAAAATTTGCCGATAATGACCCACCTCCCCCCAAGACCATCCCAACTCACCATCTCCCGCTGGCCGCTCCGCTCCGGGGCCGCTCCGGGGCCTCTGCAAGCTCCGCTTCCCGTATACCATTTACCAAATAGAAAAACCTGCTATTGGCTATTTCAAAATGCAAAAGCCAATCACAGGTTGGCTTTTGGACCCGCCCTCTGCCTGCTGAAGGAGTAAGTTCTCCTTCAGGTCCGCTCCTCTGCAGATAGTGGGCGGGTCAAATAGCCAACCTGCAATTGGCTATTGCATTTTGAAATAGCCAATAGCAGGTTTGCTATTGTTTTCAATCAGGGCTGGTGCAACCCATAGACAGAATAGGCCGCTGCCTCCGCACCCTGGTTGCCTGGTGACCAGCCAGCTCCATACCGCCCGCCAGCCTCTGGTTCCTTAGTAAAAGCCCCAAGGCCTACAGGGCTGTAATTGGTGCGTCCTGGGACCGACCGCCTGGGGCCGAGAAACCCCGGGCACCATGCAGCCTTGTATCCCTGGAAGTTGGAGTATAGCAGGTACCGGCATGGTGAAGGAGGGGTAGGGTTAGTGGCCTCACATGGGGCTGCAGCATGTGCACTGTGCTTGGCACTATCTTTGCTGCAGATTTTCAGGGCATGCTGGGTATAGTAGTCCATCAGCCATGTGTCTGACTCTATTGTTGTAAATTAATTTATTAAATGGACAGGTACACTTGGGCTTTTATAAGGGGCTATTGTGGTGTTTCCCAAACAGAGTACCTCCAGCTGTTGCAAAACTACAACTCCCAGCATGCCCTGACATGCTGGGAGTTGTAGTTTTGCAACAACTAGAGGCACTCTGAAGGTTTGTTACAGTGTGTCACCCCAGTATTAAGGAGATTACATGAGGAGGAGGTTTGTTACAATGTGTCACCCCAGTATTAAGGAGATTACATGAGGAGGAGGTTTGTTACAGTGTGTCACCCCAGTAGTAAGGATATTATATGAGGAGGAGGTTTGTTACAGTGTGTCACCCCAGTAGTAGGGTAAGGCGTGTCAAGGGGCGGAGCCAATGGGTGGAGTCAAGGGGCGGCAAAATGAGCTTTTGCCTAGGGCGGCAAAAATCCTTTCACCAGCCCTGGCTGCATTTTACCAGAAGACGGGGAGAAGTCATTTTCGGTATCGGTTTCGGCCGGACATTTTTTTTTATTTCGGTTTCGTTTCGGTTCTGAAATTTCCATTTTGGTGCACCACTAGTATTACGTTTTTTGGGATATTGGACTAATTATTCATTATTATTTTGTTGCCATTAATTGATATGAGATGATTTATTTTTATAAATTTTTCTAGAGATGTATGCACCAATTTATTTTTACTTTTATCTTTTGAGTCAATTCTGGTGTAATGCAGGAGGTTTGATTAGTGGAGTGCTGGGTGCTTCACTGAGCCAATCACTGCATATTTATGTTTGCATTAACCTGCTGCCGGTGTGAGCATGCGCCCGGTGAAGCGTAGCTAGTGGAATGAGTTCCGAGTAGAGAACTGGATGCGATGAATTTGATTTGACGACATGTCCGACTGGAAGCGAGGAGTATTCAGCGTCGTTTACGCCAGGATTGCGGGATTGGTCACAGTCGAAAATGTCCCTGTGAAGGTATGTATATAAGGACTGTCTTTTTGAAATATATGGTAAGCCTGAGGAAGTGGGGTTAATGCCGTAACCCCCTGAAATTTATTGCTAGAAACTTCTACTGTATGTTTACATTTTAGCTGGATTGTTTGTTGTTCTTTTGCATAATAAACCCTCATGGTATCACCGATGGAAAATACTATGGCTGAGAACTATATAGGAAAAGAGGAGTTCTGGGATATACACAACTGGTGATTTAATCCTAGTCTCCCCTACTGCATGCAAGTCTTTTCTGTTTATTGACCATGTATGGTTTTATACATTATATATTTATATTAATACTCTGAGCGCTGATGTTGTATTTTTCTTCTATTTTATTGTCTTAATGCTTGGACCAAGTATTGAATGATCTGGGGATTTCATCACGCTCTCCATTTTATTATGAGTGGATCTTTCGAGAAAGGAGCATTTGGGTTTTCTGCTGTCTCGGCTCAGGGTTTCGTGGAGTGGTGCTGGGTTTAGCCTAGTGGCCCTCCATGTACACCAGTTGAATCTGGCTAATTTATGCTAAATATTTGTGGAAAGTGATTAACCTCTTAAGGACCCGGGGTTTTTCTGTTTTTTGCATTTTTGTTTTTTCCTCCTTACCTTTAAAAAATCATAACTCTTTCAATCTTTCAACTTAAAATCCATATGATGGCTTATTTTTTGCGCCACCAATTCTACTTTGTAATGACGTTACAAAAATCTATGGCGAAACGAGAAAAAAAATCAATGTGAGACAAAATTGAAAAAAAATGCCATTTTGTAACTTTTGGGGGCTTCAGTTTCTGCACAGTACATTTTTCAGTAAAAATGACACCTTCTTTTTATTCTGTAGGTCCATACGGTTAAAATTATACCCTACTTATGTAGGTTTGATTTTGTTGTACTTCTGGAAAAAAATCTAAACTACATGCAGGAAAATGTGTACGTTTAAAATTGTAATTTTCTGACCCCTATAACTTTTTTATTGTTCCGCGTATGGGGCGGTATGAGGGCTCATTTTTTGCACCGTGATCTGAATTTTTTAGCATTTCCATTTTTGCATTGATAGGACTTATTGATTGCTTTTTATTCATTTTTTCATGATATAAAAAGTGACCAAAAATGCACTATTTTGGACTTTGGAATTTTTTTGCGCGCACCATTGACTGTGAGGTCCAATTAATGATATATTTTTATTATTCTGACATTTCTGCATGCAGCGATATCACATATGTTTATTTTTATTTTTATTTTTATTTACACTTTTTTTTTTCTTTTTTTTATGGGAAAAGGAGGGTGATTCAAACTTTTAATAGGGGAGGGGTTAAATGATCTTTATTCACTTTTTTTTTTCACTTTTTTTTGCAGTGTTATAGCTCCCATAGGGACCTATAACACTGCACACACTGATCTTTTACATTGATCACTGGTTTCTCATAGGATACCAGTGATCGTCGATTCTGCCGCTTGACTGATCATGCCTGGATCTCAGGCACTGAGCAGTCATTCGGCGATCGGACAGCGAGGAGGCTGGTAGGGACCCTCCAGCTGTCCTGTAAGCTGTTCAGGATGCCGTGATTTCACCGCGGCTATCCCGAACAGCTCCCTGAGCTAACCTGCACGGTTTTACTTTCATTTTAGGCGCGTCTAAAGAGTTAATAGCGCGCGGCAGCGTGATCAATGCCGCGCGCTATTAGCCACGGGTCCCGGCCGTTGTTACAGGCCGGGCCTGACCCGCTAGATCGGAAGCGGACTCAGGGCATACAGGTACGCCCTGGGTCCTTAATAGGTTAAAGGGGTACTCCTGTGGAAAACTTTTATTATTTTTTTTAAATCAACTGGAGCCAGAAAATTAAACAGATTTGTAAATTACTTCTATTAAACAATCTTAAAGGGGTTCTCCACTGCTTTAACCTTCTTGGGGCAGTTAGGAAGTACTGTGGCTATATGTTATTACCCATTTGTTTCCTGCTGGTAACGCTACTGTAGTTGGGTTATTTTTTACCTTATTTTCAAACCCGGAAGCTGGTTACTTCATTAGTTTGCTGGCTTTTTTTTTACCACAGTTTTTTTTTCAGCCGCCGCCATCTTTCCATCGCTACGTCACCCTTCAGGGTGTTGTGTTGGAGGCCAGCTGCCCCACGCTCCGTACCTGCCCGCCTCCCGCGCTGATGAATATTCCACGGTCATAATCGCGGACCTCCTTCTTTTCAGCTTCTTATAAGCTGATTGCTGATTGGGCTGCTCGCGGAGAATCGGCTCCGTTGTTGGGCGCATGCGCAGTTCGTCCTCGGTCGGGAGGGTCATCTGCCAGAGAGCGCCTAGCAAACCTTTGGGAGCTGTCCAGGGACTCCCCTCTGGCAAGGTTAGTGTTAACAATACCCCAGCGCATCAGTCCCGAAGCTGAAAACACAATGGCAATGCGCAGATGACCCTCCCGACCGAGGACGAACTGCACATGCGCCCAACCACGGAGCCGATTCGCCGTGAGCAGCCCAATCAACAATCTGCTTATAAGAAGCTGAAAGGAAGGAGGTCCGCGATTATAACGGTGGAATATTCATCAGTGCGGGAGGCGGGCACGTATGGAGCGTGGGGCAGGCCGGCCTCCAACACAACACCCTGCAGGGTGACGTAGCGATGGAAAGATGGCGGCGGCTGAAAAAAAAACAGTGATCGAAAAAAGCCAGCAAACTAATGAAGTAACCAGCTTCCGGGTTTGAAAATAAGGTAAAAAATAACCCAACTACAGTAGCGTTACCAGCAGTAAACACAGGGGTAATAACATATAGCCACAGCACTACCAAACTGCCCCAAGAAGATTAAAGCAGTGGAGAACCCCTTTAATCCTTCCAGTACTTTTTAGGGGCTGTATACTAAAGAGAAATCAAAGAAAGAAGTTGTAGAGAAATAGCCGATAATTTATACCGGAATATCAGTATTGATAAAGGCTGCCTGCGTGCAGCTGAAACGTTGCCTTGATGTTTGAATTGGAATAAAGCCACATTCACTTTTCATCTTACTGGAGTGCTACAATCTTCTCCTTTCTACATAGTATAAATTATCGGCTATCGGCCTTAACCTCCACAGATTATCGGCCCTAAAAAAATCGATATCGGTCGATCCCTAGAGGAAATGCATTTCTTTTTTTGATTTCTCTTTAGTGTACAGCCCCTAAAAAGTACTGTAAGGATTAAGATTTTTTTTTTTATAGAAGTGATTTACAAATCTGTTTAACTTTCTGGCACCAGTTGATTTAAAAAAAAAAAAGTTTTCCACGGGAGTACTCCTTTAAGCGCTGCCTGTTTTTGTAATCCCCTTGTTTCTCTTCGGACGACAGGACATAGTTCCAGTAATACATGTCTTTAGTCTGCATGTCTTGTCCACCATCTTTAGACGAGGCTTTCTTCTGGAACGACAGCCGTACAGACCAATTTGATGCAATGTGCAGCGTATGGTCTGAGCACTCAAAAACTGACACTCTTTAACCTCTACACTCAAATATCTATTTCCTGAAGACAAGGTCTGAATAGGACATTAAACACGTTCGCTCAACTTTTTGGTCAACCATGGCAAAGCCTGTCCTGTGTCATTTCTTTAATATTGTCCCATAAAAAGATATAATAAAATATTTACAAGAATGTAAAGGGTGTATTTATGTGAAATACTGTATATCTTCTCTGTTGGGATTGTGTAGGTTCTTATTACAGGAACTCTGTCTGCTTTGACCACAGCTTCTTTAACTACTTATTCTGTTTTCTGCTCTTGTACCATTTCTCCCAAGCATCCTAGAATCAGCTATTGCTAGTAAGGAGTACTCGGGGACTAGTGACCTAAGAAGTTAAAGGGGTACTCCGGTGGAAACATTTTTTTTTTTTAATCGACTGGTGCCAGAAAGTTAAACAGATTTGACAATCACTTGTATTAATTCTATTGCTACAGAAGAAGTTAATTTCTTTTTGAATTTCTTTTCTGTCTGACTACAGTGCTCTTTGCTGACACCTCGGTCCATGTCAGGAACTGTCCATAGCAGAAGAGGTTTGCTTTGGGTATTTGCTCCTACTCTGTACAGTTCCTCACATGAACAGAGGTGTCAGCAGAGAGCACTGTGGTCAAACAGAAAAGAAATTCAAAAAGAAAAGAACTTCCTCTGGAGCATACAGCAGCTCATAAGTACTGGAAGGATTAAGATTTTAAAATTGGAGTAATTTTATAAATCTGTTTAACTTTCTGGCACCAGTTGATTAAAAAAAGTTTTTCTATGAAGTATCCCTCTAAGGGTGAGGAATCACCTAATCCATAAGATTTCATTCTCTGGTTTAGCCAAACACTAAATCCATGGCAGTTGTAATTGTTTTAAAGGGGGAAAATTTGGTACATCCAAATGTCATTTAAGACCTATCTATAACTATTATAACTTCATTCTAGTATGTTATATCCTTTTTGTATATATGAACACATTTGATTGAACAAAGAGACATAGAACTGCACGTCATTACCCCAATGATTCTGGACATCTGTAGTGCAATATAACTTATCCCCTATCCTTCGGATAGGGAATAAGTTATAGATCGCGGGAGGTTTGAGCTCTGGGGCCCCCCGGGATCTCCTGGACATGGACGCAGCAGTATGCTGGAAAGGTGGTGTTCCGTCCCCACATGACCCGGCAGCCGACACGCCCCCTCCATGTACCCCATAAAGATACATGGAGGGGACGTGTCTGCCGCAGCTTTCTGCTGGGGACAAAACGGCACTTCCTGCAAACTGCCGCGGCCCCATCCAGGAGATCTTGAGGGGCCCCAGCGCTCAGACCCCCCGCGATCTATAACTTATCCCCTATCCTTTGGATAGGGGATAAGTTATGTTGCGCTGGAGTACTCCTTTAACAAAGAGCAAGAATCATTTATTTTACTGAAACATTACAATTTTACTGAAAATGCCAAATCTCATGACACATTAAAACAAATCAACAGGCCACCCATTACAAACCTTGGCAGGCAATCCTCCTGGCTGTGAATAATCTGTGAAATATTTTTCCCATTAATCTCTAGTCCCTCATGTCCTCAGCTCTATTTTTATTGTGTCTGTCATAAACAACAAAATTGAGTTCGTTCATTTAGATTTAGCATATTTATTATCATTAAGGCAGGTAATGCTTGCCAAAATGCTGCAATCTGTCAGGGACACTTGAGTTAAATGTTCCCTTTTTCTTCCATCTGCCCTAGTGAATCGAAACATGTTTTTTTTTTTTACATTATAAATTTTGTGAACAAACAGGTCCCACAGTTAAAATAAAAAACAATGAAAACATATTTGATAAGAATCACAAACACTTTGTAGTGGATATGCTAAATAAGTCGCTCAATTTCGACAACCTTGACTCAAACTGTTTTCTCTTGATAATAACCAGAGTCTTGTAAATACTTGTTTTCTTTAAAGGGGTACTCCGGTGCTTACACATCTTATCCCCTATCCAAAGGATAGGGGATAAGATGCCTGATCGCGGGAATCCCACGGCATCCCGTTTGTACCGTATATGCCGGCGTATAAGATGACCCCCAACTTTTACATTTAAAATAGAGAGTTTGGGATATACTCACCATATAAGACTACCCCTTCTACCGCGATGTATGGTACCTTATATTTCCCCCCACATTAGGTAGGCAGTATAGTTCCCCCCCACATTAGGTCGGCAGCTCCCCCACATTAGGTCGGCAGCTCCCCCCACATTAGGTCGGCAATTCCCCCACAATAGTAGGCAGCTCCCCCACATTAGGTCAGCAGTTACCCCACATTAGTAAGCAGTTCCCCCACATTAGTAGGCAGCTCCCCCACATTAGGTCAGCATTTCCCCACATTAGGTCAGCATTTCCCCCACAATAGTAGGCAGCTCCCCCCACATTTGTAGGCAGCTCCCCCCCCCACATTTGTAGCCAGCTCCCCCCACATTTGTAGCCAGCTCCCCCCACATTAGGTCAGCAGTTCCCCCACAACAGTAGGCAGCTCCCCCCACATTTGTAGGCAGCTCCCCCCAACAGACATACAGCTTCCAGCCATATACCATGTATGGCTGGAGGCTGTATGTCTGTACTGCCCCCACAGTGTTCCGATCACCTCTCCTCCGGCCCGGGTCACCATCTACTGCTATGGCCTATGGACCATAGCAGTAGGTGCCGGGACCGGGGAGCGGTGACCGGATCACTTAAGATAGCATGGCCGGTCACTCACCAGGCCGCGGTCGGTGCGCGTCCTCCTGTGGTCCTCCTGGTCCTGCGCTCCTCTGCCTCTATGGTTGTAGGCACGTCACATCACTGACGTCCCGTGCGTACAACCATAGAGACGGAGGACCGGACCGCAGGAGGACCGAAGGAGGATCACAGGAGGACGTTGGGGAATGGTAAGAGATTGGCGGACATCCTTATGTCCCGAAAAGATTTTTCGGGACACAGAGATGTCCGGCATAGGAATACCTATGATTATCTGCCCGGGACGGCTCCCGTGTGTGGCTGCAGGCGGGGGCCGGCCAGAGCAGGTAAAAAAACGAATACTGTATACTAAAAACCAGGGGGCCTCCAGCTGTTGTAAAACTACACCTCCCAGCATGCCCGGACAGCCTTTGCCGTGCTGGGAGTTGTAGTTGTACAACAGCTGGAGGCCCCCTGGTTTTTAGTATACAGTATTCGTTTTTACTTGCTCTGGCCAGCCCCCGCCTGCAGCCACACACGGGAGCCGGCCCGGGCAGATAATCATAGGTATTCCTATCCCGGACCTCAATGCCCGGCGTTTAAGACGACCCCCGACTTTTCAGAAGAAAATTCGGGGTTAAAAAGTCATCTTATACGCCGGGATATATGGTAATCAGTCCCCGGATTGTGTTCGCTTCGGGTCTGATTACGGTTGACCGCAGGGCCGGCGGCGTGTGACGTCATGCCTCCGCCCCCGTGTGACGTCACGCTCCGCCCCTCAATGCAAGCCTACGGGAGGGGGCGTGATAGCTATGAGGCGATGAGGCATCTAATCCCCTATCCTTTGGATAGGAATAGGGGATAAGATGTGTAAGCACCGGAGTACCCCTTTAAGCTTTAGGGGAAGCATTTTTTAGATCAATCATTAGCAAGTGCTGCAAAGAAACTGTAGTTCACAAACAGCGATTGCAGTAATGGCAGACAGACAGGCTGGATTTATGTAGTGGTGTGCATTGCTACATAAATCCAGCGTGCCTAGATTTATGGAAGGAATTAATTTAGACCCCCTGGTAGTGTTTGTTTTTTTCAGAGGTCGACCTTAACAGACCATCATCAACTTAGGTCTGCACAGAATCCAAAATTATGGCTCCAATGTGCAAAAGACAAAAGTGAGACACGTGTACAGTATTGAGCTGTTTTATGTTTAGTTTAGTTAGCGCTCAGCCGAGCAGAATTTATTTAGTATTTTTTATTTTAATGTGGAAATAAAGACAGCAGAAGCCATGTTTGAACAACATATTTGTGTCACTGTCTCTGACAGCTGTTTAAATGCCATATGCCCATCTCTACTGAGTTAAACAGGTACTCCACGCCTGGACATCTTATCCCCTATCCAAAGGATAGGGGATAAGATATCTGATTGTTGGGATGTGGCTGCTGGGACCCCCCCGGAACCAGAGTGTTTTGTTCAGAATGCTGGGTTTGGGCGGCCATGATGTCAAAGCATGCCCCCTCCTTTCATGCCTATGGGAGAAAGTGTGACGAGCAACCACAGCTGTTATGCCCCCTCTCATAGACATGAATAAAGAGGGCGAGACATCATGACCACAGCCGCCCGAACATAGCGTTCTGAACAATGTACAGCAGCCGGACCCCCCCACCACCACCATGATCAGACATCTTATAAGATTTCCAGTGGCAGAGTACCCCTTTAAACTCCCACAATAGGTAACAATGACATTAGAAAGACTAAAGCAATTAATAAATCACTGTGAACCTGTCAGTTGATTTACATTGCCTAAAACAACACCACTGTGTTTTTCTGCACTTTAAGGGTGTATTCACACATATAGTATCCTGCACACACTTGATGCAGCAGATTTGAATCTGTGTTCAGTCATTTACTTTATATTGAGATCTGTGGTATAAAATCTGTACTTTAAATTTGCAGCATCAAATTTGCCCAGGATACTCTATGTGTAAATAGGGCTAGGATTACAAGTTGCATATACACTGCAGATTTTCTTCAGCAGAAAATGTGCCAAATGCAGAAGTGGATTCAGCTGGAAGGGGGAAATATAACACAGCCTTTGATATATCCCCTTCCAGTTGAACCCACTTGTGCCTTTGGCATATTTTCTGCTGCAGAAAATGAGGAGCGTATCTGCAAAATTTGTTACTACACTAATGTATTTTTTGGGAATGATTTAACATAAACATAAAACATAAATTCTGCAGCATCAAACTTGCAGCATCAAATCTGCAGCAGATCCTCAACATGTGAGTGTAGATAATCCGTTGCAGATTTGACTTCAGTGGGTCTGCAGCACCTTCACACGTGTATTTTGCTGCGGATTTTCTGCTGCTGCAAATTTACTGCAGGCCCGCTGAAGTCAATAAGTAGCAACATAATCCATTTGAATGTACCCTAAAGGAAGCCATGCTTACCCCCCCCCCCCCTTTCATATGCCACTGTTTACTAAAGAGCAGTGCCATACTACTACTTCTGTCCTGGATTTGCTTGCTTGTTGGCTGATCTTGGGGTCTTTTACACAAGAGTATTGCCTTTTTAAACTATGGGATATTAAAGAGGTTATCCAGGATTAAAAATACAGAGAGTTTCTTTAAAAAAAAAAACACACCACACCTGTCGTCAGGTTGTGTGTGGTATTACAGCTCAGTTACATTGAACCAATTTGTGATACCATAAACAACCTAAGGATGGGTATGGTGCTGTTTTTTGAAGAAATTAGCTTTGTTTTTCTGGAAAATCCACTTTAACCCCTCTCCGCCCTAGGATGTATGCATACGTCCAAGTTGCTAGCTAGTGATGCACTTCTGAAGATCGCCAGAGGGTCCCGGTTGTCAGTCACAGTGATTAACAGCCAAAGTCCCACTGCATCTGCCAAGACCAGAATCGCGCCGTTCTCGCCAGCATTAACCCCATAGATGCTGTTATCAGTCCTGATCACGGAATCTATGGGCTTGACTTGTGGAGGTGGCTCACCCTGCCCACCAACGGCAATCCCGTGATGCGATCACAGATCACGTTGGTTGCCATGGCTGCAGGAGGCCAGCTGATCCGCCTTTCCACCTAGTACAGTAGCCTGTGAGGTCCAGGCATAGGCTGATTCGCACAGGCTGTTAGTGTAGCACTGACTGTTATACTGTGCTGCAGTACAGATGTACTGCAGCATAGTATAACCTGCAAAAAGTAAAAAAATAAAAAAAAATTAAAGGTTTTCAAATAAATTAATAAAGTGTAAAAAATAAAGATAAAGGCCCCTTTCCGTATAAAACCCTATATTATCACCCAAAAAAAAAAAAAAAAAACTATACATAATAGGTATTGCTACGTCCATAATCACTTGTACTATAAAATGATAATGGTATTTATCCTGCACGGTGAACGCCGTTAACAAAAAAAAAGAAAAATGGCAAAAAAAAAAAAAAAGAAAATTTTGGTCCAAAACATGGAATAAAAACATCAAAAGGTAGCATGAATCGCAAAAATGGAACAAAAAAAGAACAGCTTGGCCCACAAATAATAAGCGCTCACACAATGGCGTTGAATGAAAAATAAAAAAGTTATGGCTGTCAGAACATGGCAACACAAAAAAAGGGAAAAAAAAAGGATTTTGTTGAGCAAGAGTAAAAGAACATAAAAAAAGCTATAGAAATTGGATATCACCATAATCGTATCGATAAAAATAACATCGTTTTTACCATACAATGAATGCCATAAAAACAAATTATGTAAAAAAATAAAAAATTTTCCAATTTTTTACAATATTTTTTCGCAAAAAATGCTGAATGTATCAGCAAAGATTTACCACTAATATAAAGTACAATATGTCACAAAAAACATTCTAAGAATCACGTCGCTAAGTTAATGCAAGTCTATGGGAGGGGCCATTACGCCCCCTCCCATAGACTTGCATTAAGGGGGCGGGCTGTGACGTTACGAGGGGGCGGAGCCATGACGTCACAATGCTCCGGCCGCTGTATCGCCGGTCATTACGCACAGAGCGAGTTTGCTCTGTGCAGTAATGATAGCGGGGTGTTTCAGCGGAGATCCCGGGGGTCCCCAGTGGCGGGACCCCCACGATCTGACATCTTATCCCCTGTCCTTTGGATAGGGGATAAGCTGCTAGGGGCAGAGTACCCCTTTAAGAAAGCAACCTCAATGCTTTTTGGGGACATATGTGTTATGTTAGGGGGAAACCAGGGTACCTCTCTTATGTTGACTAATTTTAAAACTACACTGCATGTACAAATTTAGTAGCAGATATTATCAAATGATACTAACAGGCATTTTTAGCACCAAGTGCTTTCAGGTTAAAAAAACATACTAACAGCCTGTTAAGCAATAACTATCAGTCAGGCTGACTGCTGTCCCAGTGCACTGATTTTACGGCATGTACATTATGGAACATTGTTGTTTTGGAAGGCCCCTTTACGCTTAGGTGTAACTCATTTAATTGCTAGCAAGCTGTCATTTCCATGTGTAATTAAGGCATCACTCACTACAAAAAAAAAGAGCTGGATTTCACTGCAATTTGAAATCTATCATAACAATGACACATTCCTGTAACTACCCCTGTTAATACATTTTACTGATCTTGTTAGTTAAACACAGGAAATTATGGTTCACATAAAATGTGCGAATGAACAGAGGAATTGTTGAATTGATGCAGTCTATTACTGTGTGTCCCCACGGATCTTACAGATAAAAATATGAAATTAAACAAAAAAAATGCACTTCTGCTAATAATGATACAAACCCTTTATTCGAAAGCAGGGAAGCAATATTTTACAAATCTGCCAGTTCTAACATTACATTGTAATTAGCCTCTTAGAAATGTGTGGGGCTCCAATATAGATGTCCATTAATAACCACTGATGTTGGAAAGGCTGTTCCGCCTACACGTGCTGTTTAATTATGCTTAGAGTTCTTCATTTAAACAGACAATTACGGAAAACAGGTGGCTTCTAACTCACAGATAATGAATAGATGAATTTCAGTACATTTTCCTATTCCCCAATGTTTGTGTTTTCATTCTTTCGCTGCAATACATTTTTTTCTATGCAGCTTTATTTGCTCTTATCAGTTATGGCCTTAATCAGGACTCGCTGACTTTTTCGGTGATTAATCCTTTTGGCGCCTAAGGGACCCGCAATACATTGCCAAGCAAAAAGAAACCTTTTAATAATGTGCTGAGATGTTTAACCCTGTTGTGGAGATGATGCTCGGCATTGCTGAATTTTGATAAAGGTTGCTTGTTCAAAAAGTAGGAGAGGGCTTAAAGTGGCGCAACCAAGTAGGAAGTTCTCAATGTCACTGTATACAAATCCCTAGATTTATATTAAACATACATTTAAATCACATTTTCTAAGGAAATGTACAATTTCTAAAGTGTGATAGATCAGCACAACAACTTGATAGCACACCTTGTTAATAGGGGAAGTTACATCACCAGTAAATTCACAATTCCATAGCTGGGCTTAAGTATATTGTTATTAAGACTTACTGATACAGTGGTCCCTCAAGTTACAATATTAATTGGTTCTGGGACGACCATTGTATGTTGAAACCATCGTATGTTGAGACCATAACTCTATGGAAACCTGGTAATTGGTTCTGAAGCCACCAAAATGTCATCCAAAAAATAGGAAAAAGTGAGGATTAAAGAAAAATAAGTAGAAAACTAATACAGATAAAGCAAATTCTTACATATAAAAGTAAGAAAGAGCTGCCGGGAGCTGTAAATCACTGTCTATTTAAGTGTTTCCCAACCAGGGTGTCTAAAGCTGTTGCAAAACTACAACTCCCAGCATGCCCGGACAGCCGAAGGCTGTCCGGGCATGCTGGGAGTTGTAGTTTTGCCACAGCTGGAGGCACCCTCTTTGGGAAACACTGGTCTGTGTAGAGGACAGGAGCTTCTTCAGGGTCCTGTAAAGAACACGCAATGTCCTAAAAAAAGGAAAAAGGAGCCGCCCCAAACATTATGTCCAAAGGAGCAGCTAACCCTGGCACAGGTAACGAGTACAGAACATGTAATACCTCCCTGTACTGTAGGGGGTGCTACCAGACACCAGTCACTGCATGCACTTTAGGAATACACAGGTTTTTACCAGTGAAATATCCATCTGGTTGGTTGGTTCTTCCAGCCATTGACACGTTTCGCAGATTCCATTAGCACTGTATGTTGAGTCTGGTTTCAAGTTACAATGGTCCATAAAAGACCATTGTATGTTGAAACTATTGTATGTTGAGGCCATTGTAAGTTGAGGGATCACTGTATTATGCCAAATTTACAGAACTTCACATGTTTCTTTTGTCATAAAGGTGAGGTTTACTTATTCAGAGATTTTAGATGAAATTAAAACAGGTTTCCCACTAATATGAGGTATGGCATCTAGTACAACTTAGTATTTATTTGGTCTGAGGGAATCCAGCCTCTGATGTTAAAAAAAAAAGGGTCTGCAGTATGACTAAAGCATGGGGTCTCCTTATAAAAATGTGTTATATTTTAGTAAAGAGAATGATTAGGTGCAAGGAGCCTGATAAGAGAAATGCTACAACATTTTAAATTGCTGGCTATTTTATATTTTTGGCTAATGGTGAGTAGTTTTTTTTAACAAGATCGACCATATAAATGTTGCTTTATAAACTTAGCCCTATAGTTTTCTCGAGCCTTTAAAGGAGTACTGCAGCCATAGACACTTATGCCCTATCTGCTGGGACCCCCCGCAATCTCTCTTATGGGGACTGGCAGACACGCCCCCCGGAAGAGGTCAATAGACACGCCCCTTCCACTCAGCTCTATGGGAGAGACGGAGATGCTCGAACACTGCATCTCCACCTCTCTTCCATAGAGATACATGGAGGGGGGTGTCGGCATGCGCTGTCAAGCTGCGGCCAACATGCCTCCTGCATGGGGAGAGCCATCGCAAAGCCAGGGCCCCGTTCTGGAGATCATATTCAGACCCCCCCCGATTAGACACTTATCCCCTATCCTGCGGATAAGTTATATTAGGCTGCAGTTCCCCTTTAACTAGCATTTTTCTTGGATGCTTGCTACTAGCCTTGCATTAAAGGCCTGTAAATCTATAGGGCAAAGCTTAGAAAGCAATATTGTAGTGTTCAATGTCGTTAAAAAAAAAAAAAAAAACTATGCATATACCAACAGTATAAAAGAGTATAAAAAACATTGTAGCCTTTCCCTTATGAGGCTCCTTGCTCACACACCCTTCACAGTCAACGGGGCCAAAACAGTTGACTCTGTTCACTATGTAGTGGTAATTCTGTTGCGGCCTCTGGTGAAATCTTCTTCTAATAACGTACAGAATGTTTAAACTTATGTTTCCTGCAGTAAGGCTAGGACTCCACTGAGATTTTTGCCCTGCGATTTTTGTGGCAGAAAAACGCCAGAAAAACTGCCGGAGTTTTTTCTGGCGTTTTTACCTTTGTGTGGAATTTGCCTTTTTTGGCCCCTTTTGCGTTTTTTTTTTTTTTTATAAAATAGTTGGGTACCAAAAAAATAAATAAAAAAGGATGCAGTAGGGATGTAAAAATGTATTTAACTAAAATATTAATACATTAATTTGTAAACTGTGTGTGTGTTTAACTTTTTTTCTCTTTTTTTCCACATTTTTTATGTAGTACTACTACTCCCAGCATGGAACACACTGTTCCAAGCTGGGAGTAGTAGTACCTGTACTATAGACATATCGCCCCGGGTGTCAGTCTGACACCCGATGCGATCGTCCATAATATAAGAGAGATGCGGCTCTATACAGCGCTTGCACCTCTGCTCTGTACTCTGATTGATGTTCTATTCACATCACTCATTCATATTTTCCGCCCAGAGCTGTGATTGGCCAGATGGTTGCAGCCAATCACAGCTCTGAGGAAAAGATGAATGAATGAGCGGCTGGCCCGGAGTATAGTGCAGAGCAGGGATGTGAGCGGTGTATACAGCTGCTCCATCTCTGCTATAGACAGGACGATCACAGCGGGTGTCAGTAGTGACATCCACTGTGATGTGTCCTTAAGCAGGCACTACTACTCCCAACATGGAGTACACTCTGCTCCATGCTGGGAGCTGTAGTACCTGCATTAATAGACAGATTGCAGCAAATTTAACTTCTGACACCCGCTGCGATCTATCAATGCAGGTACTACAGCTCCCAGCATGGAGCAGAGTGTACTCCATGTTGGGAGTAGTAGTACTTGTAGTTAAAGCATACCTATCATAGTTCCATAGTTTTCTATCTGTTTTATCTTTTCCTAGTAGAGTTGGATGCTAATCAACATAACTGTCACTGGCTGGCACCGGAGTTCCACCCACAATAGGGACAGGCACCAAAGTTCCCCCACAGTAGCACAGTTTACCCACATTAGGTAGCAGTTCCCCCACATTAGCATAGTTTCCCCCACATTAGGGTGCAGGTCCCCCAACATTGGGTTGCAGGTCCCCCACATTGGGTTGAAGGTTCCCCACATTGGGTTGCAGGCCCCCACATTGAGTTGCAGGTCCCCCAACATTGGGATGCAGGCCCCCCCACATATACATACACACACATATATATATATATATATATATATATATATATATATATATATATAATCCAACAATAACGCAGCACTCCAAAGAACGGTGAAAAAAGTGTTGATTTATTCCTGTCACATCAGTACAAGCAACGTTTCTGCTCCTATGGAGCCATTTTCAAGCTTAGTGTCACACATCAATAGGGGGTTTAAATACCCATGTGCATTAAACATCATACAAATTTCAATTAAGTGCTCATTACATGAAAACATTAAAATTTTGTAAACAGTGTATACATACATCTTCCCTTGTGTATATATCATAGATCTTCAGTGCATCTTTCATATATTAAAGTGCAAATTAGTGCATATTAGTGCATATAAGTGTTTTAAAACATAGCTGCGCTCGAAATTGGATACTCCACTGACATTATGTTGATACATAGCAGCTGTACAATATAATTATACATATATAATATAATGAAAAGGGGAGTTTGACTCTTACCCGCTCTGTATTCGTTTAATGGCGTCCAGTGGCGTGGGTGAAAACACCACTGCGCCTGTGCAGGAAGCGGTCCCAGTCCAGAGCTGTCACGCGAACAAGTCACATGACTAGCCCTGAGTCATGTGATCACTTCCGCATACTACTGCACTGAAAGCGTCGCCCGTTGTCCTGGTTACCACCTGTGCTGATCAGCCCTGGTGTCAAGCAGGAGACAGGCGCGGCGGATGTTCTAAAGATACATGCCAGGCTTGAATACAAGTTATTCCATAAAAACTAGTGATATATACTTATTATTAACCGAATCTATATATATAGTGCATGAAGGTCAGTTCGTTAACCAACAAGGATATTAAATGAAAAAATAAAAAAATGTATATATAAAGAAATGAAAAAGTACAAAAAAATAGAAATAAATAAAAAAATTAAAAAATTAAAAAAATGATAAAAATTTAAAAATAAAAAATTATTTTAAAAATAAAAAAATACATAAAAAAAGGATAAATAAATAAACAAATGAAAAGAAATTTTTATAAATAAATATCATTCCTTATTTATAAGGATCCCTTCCTTTTTAGGGCAATTTTATACCCAGACACATCTTACATTTACATCTCAGAACCGCTCCTCTTATGTAGGACTTTCATCCCTCAGAGTCATCTCTGATCTCCAAAGGGATGTCTGTCACCGGGGGACAGTGACATTGGGATTGTAGGGTCCCAACATGTCTCCGTCTACCCACCTACATCTTAATTGGAGCTTCTCTGTTATCATAGCAGCATCAGTCATACTCAATGTGGTCTCGGTTATCCATTGATGGTATATAAATAAAAAAGAAATAATAAAAAACAAAGTATAAAAAAATAAGAAAGGAAAGAAATTAAGAAATGAAAAAAATAAATGTGTGTTGAGACAGGGTCACCCACCAACTGTATAGGGGGACTCTCTCTCAATTCCACATCAAACTGTTGGAGAGGGGAACCGACATGCATGCACACTGAACCAATTCAAATTCTATAATACCATATTATATTCAAGGAAGGCACATATTCTAAACATAATTCTTGAGGTTTATTGATCTCCAGAATAACGCCATACAGATGATCTACACAGAGCAGGTAATGTCTTCTCCTTGGTGTTTCATCTTGTATTAAATCTATAAGAATAGACAAACAGAAAAAAGGTTGTAAAAGTAATATCCAATTATACATAGTACCCTATCCAAAACTGTGTGTGACTGCCTTAGGATTCAGAGTCAAAACTCTATGTGGCACCTCTGGTTACGCACTCTTTGCCATATTCTAAATAATGTTAAAATCTACATTTAGGCCCTTTGGTCTTAGTGAATCCAACTTATGGATCCACCACATTTCTCTCCTTTTCAATAATGTCAATCTGTCACCTCCTCTTGTTGGTGCTGGTACAAAATCAATCGCCATAAATCTCAAGTCCTTCTCAGAATGTTTACACTCAATAAAATGTTTAGAAACTGGTAAATCAACTTTACCTTTCCTTATGCTATACCTGTGATTGTTAATTCTAACTTTTAAGCTCCATGTGGTCTGTCCCACGTATAACTTCTTGCATGGGCACATAAGAATATATATGACCCATGTAGAGTCGCACGTAAGGAAATACCTACATGTATGTACTTGTTGGGTTACTGGATGTATGAATGTAGATCCTTTCATCATCTGATTACAATTTATACAGGACAGGCAAGGATATGATCCCATCCTCCTAGGGGTCAAGAATGTCTGCCCTGTTTTTTTCTCTGGTATGACTTCTGTTTTAACCAATTTGTCCTTGATGTTCTGACCCCTCCTATAGGACATGAGTGGACCAACCGAAAATTCATCAATCTCCTTGTAGCTGTTTCTCAATATAAACCAATGTTTATTCAATATTTTTGCAATCTGTCCACTCATGTCATGATAGGTAGAGGTAAATGGAATACGTTTGTTCTCAATTCTTGGTTTTTTCAACAATACAGATTCTCTATCTAGAGTCTCCACCGTTTGTCTATGTTGATCCACCACCCTCCTCGGGTATCCTCTCACCAGGAAATTATTTGTCATGGTTTCAAGAGATTGTTTTAAAGCATCTTCATTATCCACCACCCTTCTTGCCCTCAGCATTTGGCTGTAGGGCAATGATTTTATCATACTCCTGGGGTGGTGGCTATTGAAGTGTAGCAATGTATTTTTGTCTGTTGGCTTTGTATATAGTTGTGTTGTCAATTTGCCATTTACTTTCCTCACCAATACATCCAAAAAACTCACTTCAGAGGTAGAATGTGTCATCGTAAATTTAATGTTTGGGTCCATATTATTCAAGAATTCGTAAAATAACTGTAACTCTTCCACTGACCCTTCCCATAGGAGGAAGATGTCGTCGATGAACCGCCACCATCCCAGACAATGTCTGAAATGGTGGGATTCATAGACGACACCCTCCTCCAGGGTAGCCACAAATAGATTCGCATACATTGGCGCCACATTCGTCCCCATGGCGGTTCCGGTTAACTGTAAATAATATTTATTATCAAAAACAAAATAATTGTTATTCAAAATAAGATTCAAAAGTTGTAAAAGAAAATCCTGAACCGCCATGGGGAAGTCTGAGGTCACCAATGTCTTTTTAACTGCCATCAAGCCCCTTTCATTGCAAATAGAGGTGTATAAACTTGATATATCCAAGGAAACCAAGATTGTGTGATCTGTAATTTGTATAGGTTTAATTTTCGACAAAAAGTCATTGGTATCCTGGATATATGAAGCTGTCCGGAAAACAAAGGGTCTCAAGACCCTATCCAAAAAAATGGATGCTTTGCTCAATACAGCATCCCGACCCGATACTATCGGTCTTCCAGGGGGATCGCACAGGGACTTATGGATCTTTGGTAAGATATATAACCTCGGTGTAATAGGGTATCTAATTATCAAAAATTCTTTCAGGTCTTTATCAATGAGTCCATCTGCGAATGCCTCCTCTACTATATTGGTAAGTCTACCCATGATCTCTCTCATGGGATCCCCTTTCAGCTCTCTGTATGTCTGTACATCCGCCAGTTGTCTATAAATCTTCCAGACAGCTT